>NW_026057576.1:16810688-16978372 GCF_023721935.1 Panthera uncia
GTGGTTGGACAGTCTCAGTAGACCGTGGTTGGACAGGTCCAGTAGACTGTGATTGGACAGTCTCAGTAGACCGTGGTTGGAAAGTTCCAGTAGACCATGGTTGGACAGTTTCGCATGTGACAGGTCACTCAGAATAAGCCCACAGAGAGAGGACCGTGTATTTGGAGGAAAATCTCACTCTCTCGAATTCTGACATCCTGACATCATAAAATTACCCTAGTCAGTGGAGAACTCAGGTAGAGAAACCTCCTGAAGGAGTGCTGAGCTCCCTGGGGGTTTACCTTGGCCACCTGCTAAGGGTAGTAGAGGATCCTGCTTTAGTTCTGACATAACAGTACTGAGAAGGGACAGTAAAACCTCTCTCCTTACTAGTGCCCATAACCAGGACATCAAGTGCCCACAAACAGACTGATTCCATGCCTCCAGTCCCTGTTCATTTCTTTCTACGTGCTTTAAAAAAAAAAAAAAAGTGCCAGGATAAGAAGGATTTATCTTCGTATTTATTTTTAAGGTCCTTAAAGTACTTCAATCAGAGGCCCCATGACAACCTTAAAGTTGGATGCCAGGCATGTTTTTAAGAAGTGGTAAAATCTACCAAGACGAAGTGAGTAGTTAGTGAAAGACTTTCTACAAACTGAGAGGGACGAGCCTTCGGTGCAGTTTACAACCTGCCACAGTTGAGCCGCTTGAAGGTTCGAAGCTCAAGCAAATTCAAAGGATATTTAGAAAACGTGATGGAGGGAACACAGAGTGGAAATCTTCTGTAGAAATGAAAACAAGGCTTCATGCCGTGAGACGGCGCTTTCTCTGTAAGTTCTAGACACTCTGGTGGAGGCTATAACTTCTGCTCCCTAACAAAAAAATGAAAGCCTGAAGTTGGCCGGATTTTTTGTCTTGGCAAGCTACCGGAGCCGAGGCGAGACTTGAACCTATGTCTTTACAACTGGTTTTGATGCCACAGGGAGACCCATATGCCACACACATTCCACAAACACCACCACGGGGTTGTAGGGTAATTCAGAGCACAGCCTTGGCATATGACCACACGCCCCTCTGGCTTTGGGGTCCTGGATAACTCTCTTGCTCTTCTCTTGGACATGTTTCCTCAACAGCAAACTAGGAATAAAATCATACATAAAGCTGCTGTAGGATTATTGTATCTGTATATGTACATATGCATATATATAAATGCAAACATATATAAGCACATGTACACATATACACAGCCATATATAATTACGCATGTAGCCTATGTTATTATTTGAGTATAATATATACAGATTATATATGCACATATTTTTTTACTAGACTATAAGACATTTATAACAGGTTTCTACTAACTTTCCTGCTTAGGATATACGTTATTTTCACTACCTATATACTCATTAAAGTACCTTCTCACCACTAAAACAATTGGACCATATGAATATACCATAAAATCTGTGATGGGTGCCAGGGAGGAGGTACAGGTGGCCAACAGACTTAAAACAGACATTTCTTTAAAGAGATTTTTTCCTTCTTCCACCTTCTGGGATATCAGGAAAGAAAAACCTCATTTATTTTCCTGAGGTCTTTCTAGAATACCCCCAGTTCCACTGACAAACAGTAAAGCCATCTGGAATAGCTAACAGACAACGATTTGGAAGCAATTTCTTTGGAGACAGCTATAATGATTTTCCTTTTCTGTTTTCTTTCCCTCCTGAAATGTCAAGGATAACTGAAACTTTTTACTTTTCCATCTGTGATTTACTGATCAGTTCCAAACAAGTTTGGAAAGTACTTGAACATTTGTTTCCAGTCAATTCAATACTGTTTTTTTTTTTTTTACTTAATTCTATTTTTAAAGTATCACATTCTGTCTTAAGTGTCTTTTTGATATTTAGAAAATATAAAATATTTAAAAACACAAATTGAAACATGATTACAACCTATTTCGCCATGGAAAAAACCACTGAGTACTTAAAATACTATTGTAAGCAGTCACAATGAAATCATTTGTATCTTTTTCAAAGAGATTATCCAAAGAGGCTTAATAAAATGAATGTAGAAACAACCCCCCAAATGGGTAAATGTGGCATCTTTCAGAGTAGAACTTGTAGAAGACAGAATCAGGAATTGCCATTCTTAGCCTGATGGTCTAGTTACCTGAATAGGAATTCTACATAAAGAACACAGCAGGGATCATCAGGTATATATATACCCAGGGATCGAAACATGAGATATAATAATAAATAATTTGGTAGAGAAATACCATATACATACATACATATATATACTATATTATTATTTTTTTATAATATATTATTATGTACATACTATGTGTATGTACAGCTGGCAGGCTGTTGGGTCTGTGCAAAGCGTAGTATTCTTTGCTATGGCGGAATTACAACACTGAAGAAGATCCATTCACTCTAGTGTCCGAGAGGAAGAAAAGTAACAGAAACAACATTTCAAGCTTGTACTTGTTCCATGTTAGCATCAAAACCAATAACTGCCATTGAAATCAGTTACATTTTGGCTGGAAAGAAGGGAAGGCGGCCCTTGCAGGATGAGTGGGGTTTTAATAAGCAGATGTGGTCGTCCCAGGTGACAGAAAGGGCACGGAGAATGGAGATGGGTGGGTGCAAGTCTGAGGAAGATAAACGTGGACTGAGGTGAGAATCAGAGAGAAGAGGAGAGCGGCGGCCAAGCAGTTGGGCCGGGGTCAGTGACTCCTGCAGGAGGTCGTTAATTCTGTGCCAAGGAAGCTGGCCTTCGCTTAGTGGGCAAAGGGACCTGAAGGTTGTGAATTAAGCTCTCAAACGTAAGAGATGAAAAGGACCATCAAGAGGATCTAAGCTAGCGCTTCTCAAACTTTTCCATCAAAATATTCCTAATGCAGAGGAGAGAACTTCATACCTGATGGAGTCGGGGGTCCTGCCTTACCTTGGTCCTCCTCTGAAATAGGTCTTCTTCCACTTGATAAATTATCAAGGGATGTTCCAGTCTACTCCACAGATAACCTTATCAGTTGTATAAAAAATGCTTTCTCCCAATAAGGTATCTGTGGTCCAAAAGATACTTGGTGTTCACCCTGTGCCTTCACACATGCACACGGCACCCCACCCTTTCCCCTTTCAGTGTATGTGGAGCTCAGCTAGAAGAATGAATCTAGGCTGCCCCTCAAAAAAGATGATGAAGGGACATGCCCACAGTCACAATTAGTAAAGGAATGAAAAATGCAATGATATTCCTTATCCCTGTGTCCAAAACTCTTTGTGGCAATACCACACTACTGCCCAGAAAAGAAAGCACCTGATGGGACCGGCACAGGGGCACATCACATCCAAACACGCCCAGAAGTCACCACCCAGCATGCACCTGTGAGTGAGACGCAGACCCCCCCAGCTGGCCCCAAACATGCCACCTTGTCCCGCCATTCCCAGCCACTGCCTCTCTCAGGGCAGTCTCCGGTGGTGGGAGAGAGATGGCTTAGACCAGGCTTCCCCCGGGGGGAACCGTCCCCCCACATCACAATTTCTAGCTCGGTCATGAAGGTGGAATAGAGCCTCAGACAAATGCCCCCTTTCCCTAGCGGAACTGAGCAGGTGCTAATCAAAGTCCGTCAAGCATGATTTGTACCACCAAGGGATTCCAGGGAGGCAGAAAAAGAAAAATCACAACGCCGTGTTTATCTCCCTTTCATTGCCGGTTCTGGCAACAGTATTGTAGTCAGGCAGGCTGAGTCAAAACAGTTTGCTAAAAATATGGATCAGCTGAGACCATTTAAAGCCACCTTTTATGGAGTTAACGTCAGGACTTTCCCCTTGGGCTATTTTGTGTATTCTCTCCGGAGCCTGCCTTTCCAGAGGCATCTAGCCTAAAAAACACAGTCTTTCTCCTTGCCAGGGGATCCGAAGCCTCCCAACGACTGATGAGTGGGTCTGCATCCTTCCCAGGGTCCTGGGCAACCATTCCCAAGGGGCTCCATCGGTGGGGTGGGATGCTGGGCGAGACTCCGTCGGAGTTTCTGCTGGGGAGTAATTAGTCCTATGGGTAGACCCGGTGCCCCCCGGAGGTGGGACTAGCTGTGAAGCGGTCTGTTTCAACCCTTCCCAGGATAAGTTTCTAGTTTCCCAGTCTTCAGGAAAGGCGAGGGTTAGATTCTGCAGGGTGAACTGCACACCACGATTTTATGTAGATGTTCAACGTGAGGGGAAAAGAAAATCACCCCCACAACTGTATTAAGGTTTTCACCCAACTCTGTTCGAATGGCTGCTGGTGATGACACTAAGGGGACCTGGGGGAGGTTTGCTTTCCGAGTAGATTCTATTTCCTTTACATTAAAATCAATAAACAACGGAAATGCAACTGCTTTCAAACAAAACAAGCTTTGCAAAGAGACTATTTTTAGAATGCATTCTCTGGAAATTTGCCTGCTTTACAGGAATTGGATTTTACTTAAGAAGGGAACCCAATGGAACATGTAGTCCCATAGCTTTCCATGCTGTGTGTGCCCCTCAAAGCCCTAGGGGGATCTCCATGGTGTTGAAACAGCATGCCCAGGGGCGGGGAAAGGGGCCAGGAGATCTGGAGGGGTGGAGAGATAAAGGCCCTGGGCTCCACCGTTCCTTCCATGGGGCGGCACTGTTTTTCCTGCTCTCATACTGGGTTTCCATATGATCTTTTATACGAGGGAAAGGTTCAGCTCCTAAATATTTTTGGAAACTACCTAACTTGGTCTTGTGGGCTGAGTCGTGTCCCCTCTCCCCCACTGACATATGTCCTAATTCCCAGTCCCTCAGAATGTGATCTTATTTGGAAATGGGGTTGCTGTAGATGTAATGAGTTACGACGAGATCACTGTGGAGTAAAGCAGGCTCCTACCTCCGACATTACTGGTATCCTTCGAAGAAGGCACCTGGTCACAGAGGGAAGACAGCCATGTGAACAAGACATGGGATGTCAGGCTGCCACAAGCCAGGAACACGTGGGGCCACTGGAAGCTACGAGGAGGCAAGAAGGTTCCCTAGAACCTTCAGAAGAGGTGGAGCCCAGCCCATACCTTGATTTCAGACTTCCAGCTTCCAGAAGTGAAAGAGAATTACTCTCTGCCGTTTCAAACCATCCAGTGTGTGACCCTTTCTTACAGCAGCCCTAGGAAACTAATGTACCCAGTCAAAACGATTTTCTTCTCTCACTGTTTCATTGTTTTACCCTCTTAGGCAATATGTTGATGAAGGAAAGGACATTTTTAAAACACGCAGAAAGCGCTTTTCTCAGTTTCTCAGCTGACTCACCGATTCCGGCCCTTAATCCTCACCTCCAGAGCATATATCTCTTAAGGAAATGCCTCCCCACACAGACAGACACGGGGGCCCCGGTTTCTCCAAGCACGACGCTGAGGTTCGAGGAGGAGACCGCACTCAGATGCCACACGCCGGTGCCGTAAATCCCTGCCTTACCGCTGGGTCAAGGAACTAAGGCCAGTCAGGGATGTTCATGTTCAGAACTTGGAGAAAGCACACTGACACATCAGACTCAGTTACCCACGCGTGCTTGGCGCGTGAGACACAAGTGGTTTGGTGATAATTCATATGCAAATAGCTTCTTTCTCTGAAGGGCTTAAAGAAAGGTACAGCAGACTTTTACTTCATTAATCCTTGCAAGCCACCCATGAAGAAGGTAAAGTAAGGTCGTACCTCCTCCCCCTTCTCTCTGGTTCATCTCAAGGTTGGCCGCTTGTTTTCCTCTTTATTCTTGTGCTCAGCAGCATGGTGGAATTTCTCTCCTTCCGCTCTACAGACTTTTATTTTGAAGCTGTGTTCATGTTTCCCTAGAACCTATTTCTGGCAGCTCCTGGTTAGTAGAAGAAAATTATCCCCGTTCCCCAACCCCCACCTCTTTTTTTTGGGCAGAGGAAGGCTTCTCAGAAGGCCAATCTATTCTGAAACTACCATTTATTTAAAGTTTGTGCTCCTGAATTATCTTGAGGTTTAGGAGACTCAGTGTGCATGAGTGAGTGTGTGTGTGTGTGTGTGTGTGTGTGTGTGTGTGTGTGTGGAGAGAGAGAGAGGGGGGGGGGAGAGAGAGAGGGAGAAAGAGAGAGTAGCAATAACCTTGCCAAGTGGCATTAGAATGCCGTCAAAGGTGTTTCAGGGGTGGAGGCGGGATCTCAGCATCTCAGCAGACACCTCATCACTACACGTGTCTTTGGCAACTCTCTTGGTCAGTTTTCAGATCGTGATCCTCCTCCCAGAATAGCCATGGCTAAGAAACACGGGAATGACACACTCAAGGAAACTGAAGACGAAAGCACTTTAGCCCCAACCCCTACTTTAAACAGGGCTGTTTCTCCTTTGCCCGTTTTCTTACTGAGTTTCTTGAGTAAGCAATTCTGTCTCCTGAGCACCTTCATGGATCTCAGGCAAAGATTCAGGGAAGAGAAGCGGATTTCTCTGAGCTCTCTGGAGAAAGAAGTTATGAAAGAGGAAAAATTAGGGGCGCCTGGGTGGCTCAGTTGGTTAAGCGGCCGACTTCGGCTCAGGTCACGATCTCACGGTCTGTGAGTTCGAGCCCCGAGTTGGGCTCTGTGCTGACAGCTCAGAGCCTGGAGCCTGTTTCGGATTCTGTGTCTCCCTCTCTCTGATCCTCCCCCGTTCATGTTCTGTCTCTCTCTGTCTCAAAAATAAATAAACGTTAAAAAAAATTAAAAAAAAAAAAAGGAAAAATTAGAGTGCCATGTAACATTGGGTTCTCTGGGCTTGACCTGGAGGCTGTACCTTTACTTCCCCACAATGAGAAACGTTAATATCTATATTTCTCAGTTTGCTAAGGGGCTACAGCTTTTCTGTACAGGGTGGAGTAAGACATTTCAATCTTTACCAGCCCGTATTTGGGGCAACTCAGGAAAGGGCTACATTCTACCAACCTGGAAGCTTTGTTGATATGCGTTTGCCTTCTCGAGTGCTGTGGACTGATGGCGTTTAGCCAAGAGCCACCAGGCTAGGATCTAGCGGAGCACCTCCCGCAGTCATTTGACCTGCATCCTGCCAACCTACCCTAAAGCTGAAAGCCTCTCATCGGGCCGATAATTAGGGCAAGACCTCAGGTTTTTAAAAACCCTATCGTTTCCCAGATGCTATAAAAATTCCAACCAAAGGCTTTCAAAGTTTCAACACAAGTGTTTGCAAGCCAAAACGGCTTACACTCAATCTGGTTTATTCTGCTGCTTGTATTAAAATCAGCAACTAACCACATTTCCATACTACTCACAGTCATCTCGTTGAGAGGTATAGAGATCACAGTCTAAGGTGGTACTGATACATTCATTTCTGCTCAAAATGGTCTGAAAGATTCGGAGGAAAAACTGAGGTTAGCCTCTTTGGGGAGAAGTCTGTTAAAACAGAAGGTTCTAAATGAGCAAGAAAGATATGATAATTAACATTAGAAGGAAAAAAGGGATCACTGAGAAGGAGCCACAATTAGAAGGGAGGTAAGTTCGTTCTAAACTCGTATCAACCACATTTATGTAGATATATCTTGATTAGTAGTAGCCAAGGATAGCAGAATTGAGAAGACAAGGCAGGAATTATTAACTCTTGTTTGTGGAAGGGGGAGAGGCACGGGGTCTTAAAAAGATTGAATTTTATAAAGATCAAGCTGTGGAAAAGAAAGAAATTCATACAGTCAAAATGTTATGTCTAATATTGCCTAATGTTGCCTGTCTCTCGCATCCTGAACAAGGTAAATGACGTCATTGCCAGCACCGGCAAGGGGTTGGAGAGGCTCTCGTGATCAGAGGATGTTGATTTCCAGGGTTAAAATAAAGAAATACATAAAACAAAACCTGATCCCGGAAAGCAAACCCAAGGGGAAGGGGAATTAATAACAGCCAAATTTAAAAAATAGAATGGCAATATTGTGCACCTCAGCAAGATACCTTTTGCTTCAATCGGTATTTTCTGTGAATGCTAACTTGTTAAAAAAAAAAAAAAGATTGGCCTGAGTTCAATCAAATGTAAACTGAAATTCAGCTATTCAGCTTTTCAGCCATGCCAGCCACATTTCACATCTTCAGTTGTCACACATGGCTGGTGGCAACAGTATTGGACGGCACAGATACAAGACATTTTCATTATGGGCAGACAGTTCTATTGTACGGCATTGTTTTATTGCTTTTAATGTTTATTTATTTTGAGGGAGACAGAGAGAGAGCGAGAGAGAGAGCAAGTGGGGGAGGGGCAGACAGAGAGGGCGAAAGAGAATCTCAAGCAGGCTCCACACTGTCAGCATGGAGCCCGATGTTGGGCTCGAACCCATGAACCGTGAGATCATGACCTAAGCTGAAACTAAGAGTCAGATACTTAACCGACTGAGCCACCCAGGTGCCCCTGGACAGCGTTGTTTTAGAAGGACTATTGTAAGGACGGCTGGCATTAGTAAGACCCTTGTGTACCTTCCTCGCACCAAAAAGGCTGTCGGTTTCAACTGTTGTGTTCATCCTAAATTTCTTTCATTCCTTTCCAATATTATGTGTCCAGATTCACCTACCTCAAGCTTAACCACCAGTGATATAAACAAGGAAGAAATATTATAGAAAAAGGTAACTTAAACACATAGCACACTGTCCTGTAAGTAATTCATGCATAGAAAGCTAAGTTGGATGATTCCTCTATAGAGCCTATGGGACGTTAGGATCAGTGTCGCCATTACACGGAGAAGACTGGAGGCAACAGGGGAACACGACCTCACCAGCTCACGCCATCCACTGCAGCACGGTGTGCAGTCGGGGGCATTCTCCATTTGTGCCTGTTCTTTCCAGTCGTTATTACTAGACCGGTGCTGAAGCATGAGAATCTCAGCTTTTTGGAGATACACATGCACAGCCTTCTCCTTCTGAGTTTTTTTTAAATTCAGATTTCTCAGTAGTATCATGAACTCTACTGCCAAATCATTTTCATAGTCTTCCTGATTTGCCAATACTCTACCACCACGATCCAACTGTCTGATTTCCATCACTTTTATCTTGCTGTGAACGGTGCGCCAGAATGGTGAGGGTGTGGGCCGAAAGGCTTCTGGTTAACATATGTGAACTCCATAGGGCCAGTTAGCTCAGCCCCAGCAATCCCCTTCACCCTGTTGCCCCCAAAACAGGAGCCACTGGTCACAGAACCACTGGGGAAACAGGAAAAGATCTGAGCCTCTGCTTAAAAAAAAAAATCAATCCAAATGATAAGCTAAATGGGAAATGGAGTATTCAGAGAACAGATTTCTCGGTGGATAACACATAAACTTCCGCTGTCCGAGACCGTAGGCACTGGCTACATGTGGCTATGGAGGACTTGAAATGTGCTTAGTCCAAACTGAGATGTGCTAACAGAGTAAACTACACACGCATCACCAAGGCTTAATATGGAAAAAAATTAATAATTTTTATATCAATTACATGTGGAAATGACAATATCTAGATATACTAGATTACAAAAACAAAAATCAAAGTTAATTACAGGCTTCTTTTTGTTTTTTAAAATATAGTTCCCAGAAAATTTTCAATGACATATGTGGCCCACATTATACTTCTATTGACAACACAGGCCACCGTCACAGGCTCTGTAATACAAAAGGGCTTAGAAGATGCTGACTCATGAAAAGCGACTCTAAAAAATTATCTGCTCTGAAAAAGCCAAAGAAGCCTCTGGCCACAAAAGCAGCAGAATGGCTGGAATTGGAGAAGGCATCATAAATATCTTCACTACGGAGAGCAACATAAAGGCCTAGCCAGCAGCTGAAGCTACATAATCTAGCCGTATTAAAAAGAAATCAAACACAGATTTCAAAATCCCTGTCTTGTCTTTTGAACCCACTGTGGGAAAGCGGCTCTCACAGCATGCTAGACGTTGGGGCTGTGAGTCCCGAGGTGCTCAAATCCTCACTTTGATTCTTCTTGATCAACGATGGCACCTCATTACTGAAAAAGAGCCAAAGGCGCCTGGAAGAAATTCCCCCAGCGGGGCCTACAATGACCCAGGGAGATGGCAAGGTAATTTGATAATTACATTCAAGAGTTTTCTGAATAATATGTAAATCCCCGGATATTGAGAAATAAGGAAAAATAAGGATCAATACACTGTAGGACCTGGGAGAAGCAATGCTTTTCTCAAGTGGCAATTCAAGCCATTCGCAGAGAGAGCCAGGCAATGAAGGCATTTGCCAGGTTAGAAAAGGGAACCAGCTCTCAGTTTCTTCCTTTATTTTCAAGTTTCTGTCCTTGAATTCGATAAGCTCTTGTGTTCAAGAAATAGGCAGGAAGAGAAGTTAATCAGTGTCAGTCTTCTCATCCAAGAAAACTTTTATCCCTACCTCTTTTCCAATCTTCCCAGGCTTAGAGATGACCATTACTCCCTTGTTACAAAGCCTGTAACTTACTTCAATACAATCAGTGTGATATTGTGCATATACTAATCGGTTTAAACTTTCATGCCCAGGAGTCATTAGTCAACATGCTAAGAAGAGTGCCCAGAGTGCCCAGGGCAGAGTGAAAGGTAACATGTGATCACAAAGAGCCACAGTCCAGAGGCAGTTACTATAAGCCCTTCCGTTACCTGTGTATCGATCAAGAGCAGAAACTTTGCCAATACCAAATAAATATCAACAATGTGTTTTTATTGGTGAAAGCAACGTTTTATTAATTAGCCTGATGGAGGTAATAACATGATCTCCTTAGGTGGCATTTCAGATATTCAAAATAGGTGCATGAGAAAAAATAAGGTAGCCATACTCCCACTGTTGCATGAAGGTACAAGAAACCAGCTGGGTCTGGATCCTGCATTCCTTAGACCTGACTCCTGCACCTCTTGGAGGAACGGTGTCCGTGGCTTGATCCCTAGTTGGATCTGTGTCCAGCCACTGGTTTAGAAGGATTTCTGATTTCTGACGCCAAGTAGAAAGCTCGGAGTCCTGCTTTGTAAATGCTGTTGTTTGTCACAAGTATCCCTTTCCTACCAGGTAAGGTCAGCACGTCTAGAAATGTGGGGAGCTGAGACTCTTTAGAGCTTAAGGAACAAAGTACATGAACTGTTTTGTGCCTGCTTTACTAACGGCTGTTTATTAAACAAACACATGATAAAATTTTGTTTGAAATCCACATGTTTCATAGCCTAGTAGTCAGGTGATAAGGCAGTGGCTTTCTCCCACCTGAATAGATCTTCTTCGTTACTACTATGATCTAACAAAATCAACCTCAGGGTCCTGCATGGCCAGATTGGCTTAGGTCAGGTGGCAACTGCTCCCTTTTTTTCACCCTAATCCAACAAAGAACTTTCCTTCAGTCCCGAAGTACAATCCTTCCTGCTTCAAGGGGCTATGAAGTCCCCTCTCCATTCTTCCACCTGGCCAACTCTGACACACCTTGTAGGCCTCAGCTTAGATCACTGGTTCACAAACTTTGCCGTGCATTAGAATCACACACACACAGCTTCTAACAACCGCACACTCTGGCTTACACCCCATACAAATTAAATCAGAACGTCTGGAGGTGGGAGCCAGGCATCAGTATTTTTCAAAGATTCCCTGTGATTCCATTGAGCAGTCATTTGGGAACCACTGGCTTTGATGTTATTTCTCTTTTCTTTTTAGGTTTATTTATTTTGGGAAAGAGAGAGAGAGAACGAGCAGGGGAGTGGCAGAGAGAAAGGGAGAGAGAGAATCCAAGCAGGCTCAGGGGTCAATGCAGGGTTCCCACAAACCGTGAGATCATGACCTGAGCTGAAATCAAGAGTTGAACGCTTAACTGACTGAGCCACCCAGGCACCCCACCATGTTATTTTTCTTAGTACAGACTTCACTAATCATTCCACCTAAATTTAGTTTCCTCTATCATATAGTTTCCTGTGTTTTGGAGGCTTCTCGACATTTTCTTATTTTATAATTAGTTGTGCCATTTTTTTGTTTGTTTGTTTTGGTGCTATCTGCCTCCTTGACTGGATGCCCTATTAGAGCCAACGCCTTGACTGTTTTTCTAATCTCAGCATCTGAAGCAGCTAGGACCCCCTGGTATATAGCAGGTGCTCCATATATGTTTGTCAATATTGAATAAATCAATGAATTCAGTATGTGCCACTTTACTGAAACTTTCTCCCCCAATTCAAAATGAGCCAACTGACCAAACATTTGAGTGATAAACATTATCCATTTTCTAACAAGTACTTTGGAACGATAGGAGGGAATTATAATCTATTTGGAAGCAGGATTAATGCATATGGAACCATAAGAGAATTGAATAATGCAGATTCATAAAAAACAAGGGCTTACACTAAGTGACAGTAAGTGCAAGGTGATGAGTAACACATATGCATGGACATTTGCTCTCTGTGAGTGAACTTGGGCACAGACAGTCAAATGTTATGCCATAAAACATAGGCTGCCACCATCCATCCCAACTTTCCCTTCTTTTGCTCAGATGCTTGAATTCTGCTACCCAGCAAGTATTCCTGAACATTATGCAGCATTTGCCTAAATCAGCAGCCCTTTGTTTATGCGAATCAGAAAACTAGATTCACTCATAAAATGTGAAAGAAATATCTCCATCTTGAAAACTGATTGTCATCTTTATTTAATTTTGATCAAGCCTTTGGGATGACTTTGAAATGATTAGCCTGATGAATCATAGAGCTGTGTTAGAAGAAGCAGATTTGTTTGGGTGCTTTCAAATATTTATTCTCCTCACATTCTTATCCTTATCTTCCACCCAAATCCCTGACGATGTAAACATTTTGGGAGCCGTCTCTACAAACCACAATTCCCGCATCTGGCATGAATAGATAATTTCAGAACCCAAATTGGAGACAGGGGGCAATAAATGTTCTTGCTAATTTCAACAAGCCAACATATAAACAAACAGACCAAAAGAAGTTCTCAGACCCTTTGCCTCGTGACGTAGGCAGGTGCTACCCATAAGGTACCATTCTCCGGCCACACAAGAGAGAGAGGATGAATAAATTCTAGGGAGCTCTGGAATAAAAGAAGGCATGTGTTAAAGTACTAAGGAAGGGCATGAAGATTAGTCTGAGCTGCTTGGAGGCAGCAACAGCCCTTTCTCCATGCTAAATCTGAAGTAATGGTGGGACTCATCCTATTAAAGCAATGGACAGAATTTGTCCAAACTATTTTTACAATGGGTACCATTAAAGAGGTCTCGTGTGTGTGACTGACATTAATTTATTTTTCCTGCATTGTCACCGAGCTCCCCAGGGTTCAGGATGAATGGGAAGTGACAAGAAGGCGTTCCACACAGCTTCACTCGGTTCTGGCTCAGGCCCGTCTTAGAAGGCAGCAGATGACTCTTTACCAGCGAAGGCTTGAGATTGTTAGCTAAGGTGTTGTCCAGTTGAGTGCATTTCCTTCCAGTAAACAATACGCCGTCTGAGGAAGAGCACCGTCAGGTCAGTAGGAGTGGGTGACTGTTAGTCTGCCCCGGGGTGGTTTGTGGGCACAGTTAAGATTACCTAGAAGTTATTCTAAAAAAAATAAATATTCCTTGAAGTGCCTAAATCCAGTTCATAAAATCTTTTTAGACTTTTGAGAAATTTATCAACTCTGAACAATTTCTCTCAAGGGATCTGTGATCAACGACTACTCTTGTTTACTGATTTAACCAAATGCAAACATTTAAAATTTTTTTTTAACGTTTATTTATTTTTGAGACAGAGAGAGGCAGAGCATGAATGGGGGAGGGTCAGAGAGAGAGGGAGACACAGAATCTGAAATAGGCTCCAGGCTCCGAGCTGTCAGCACAGAGCCCGACGCGGGGCTTGAACTCACGGACCGCAAGATCACGACCTGAGCCGAAGTCGGACGCTTAACCGACGGAGCCGCCCAGGTGCCCCCAAATGCAAATGTTTTAAACTACATTTACGGATGTTTAACTTCCTTCATTCCTTGAATTGTTTGAGGACAAACTCTACCACATACATAGCTGGTTATTATAAATGTAACAAATTAAACCTTAAACATAGTGAATATATCAAATGATTGTTTATAAACTTATTAATATTTCAACTGAAAAGCACAAGTCTGAATAAAACAGTCAATTATCTATTTCTTTTAAAGTGTTTATTTATTTTTTAGAGAGAGAGCACATGAGTGAGGTGAAGGGCAGGGAGAGAGGGAGACAGAGAATTCCAAGCAGGCTCTGAGCTGTCAGCAGTGAGCCTGATGTGGAGCCTGATCTCATGAACCATGAGATCATGACCTGAGCCTAAATCAGATGCTTAACTGACTGAGCCACCCAGGCACCCTAATCAATCACGCGTTTTTAATTTAATCATGGGGATCATTGAAGATACCTGAACACTTAAGATGCCGAATGCATTCAGATTTCTTTACACAAAAACATTTAATAAGGTGGAGTGATTCTTTTCAACACTGTACATTTAATTTTTTAAAAAATTTAAGTCTACTAATGAAAACAACTGTAGGTTTTAACCTAGAGGTAAATTCAGGCTGTAAGAGATCCTGGGTAATTTTTCTCACTACCATCATCAACATGCCAAGGAAGTTCTGTTTTGACCTTCACCAGGCCAACATGGATCTCAAGACCAGCCCTCCAAACAGGGTGATCTTGTAGCCCAGATCTCCAGAGGAAAGTCATATATTTATTTAATCTTCCTTTACTAACAGAATTTTGCAATGCACATTAGGCTTAAAGCTAATATTCTTCACTGTTACCATAGTATTTGTGTTTCATAGATACTTAATTTCTTCATTGGACTCTATGAATCCCTTCCCTTAAAAAAAAAAAAAAGTCTGTGCTGACCAAGTAGTTAATGATTTTCCCATTTTCTCCACTACTGTAACAGATCTTCTGCCTGAGAATTTCTAGGGTAGAATCTGGTTCTTCCGGACCAACCTCCTGAGTGCCCCATAATCTAGACAGAGCTCAGCATGAACCTTGGGGCAGGCTAAGGCATTAGTCTCCAGCATGCAAATTTTCCATTTTCCAGACCTTTAGCTACAAACACCTTCACTAACTTTTCCTGATCCTCCCGGGTAAATGCCAAATGGAACATGGGCCAGACAGAAATAGAAAACTGGAAGAATTGGGTCATGTTGTCAAAACTTCACCGAGGAAAATGACTCCAAAAAGCTTTAGGAAAAAGCTGCTTGCAACTGAAAAAAAAGATCTGCACTACAAATAGGAAATAAATGTCATGAGCTCTGAAAAGTGACTCTTTTCTACGTAATAAATATTTGTGTAAAAGGGTGTTTTACCTCAATATTCACTGATTCATCCACATACATAAATACACAGAACATATAACTTGCACACGATGATTAAACTGATTGATGACATATCAATTTTTTTTCTTCAAGAACCACTTTTCAAAAGTTGGCTTATTTCAGTAGCCATCAAACCAATGATTAGAGACAGAGAAACAGTACTGGAGTTTCTTGGAAGGAAACGGGCGTTTCCCTTCTGCGATGAAATGAAAGGTGCCAGAAGCCCTGTCTGGAACAAAGTGTCCAGCTTTCCTTCTGCAAAATAACCAAGGGGTGAAAATGGGTGCCAAAGACTACTTCTCTTTGTACCTGCCATGGTATGAAGCAGGATGTTTATAGGCAGCTATCACAAGCACTTTTCAAAATACAGTGGAAATTAAGTAAAAACAACATATATTTACAATATCTGCACATGAACAAACCCATGAAAAGATGCTCAGCATCACTCATCAGCAGGGAAATGTAAATCGAAACCACACTGAGACACCATCTCACACCTGTCAGAATGGCTACTAGCAAAAAGACAAGAAACATACAAGTGTTGGCAAGGATGTGGAGAAGAAAGGACCTTTGGGCACTGTCAGTGGGAAGGTCAATTGGTGCAGCCGCTGTGAAAAACGGTATGGAGCTTCTTCAAAGTTAAAAAATAGAAATACCAGGGGTGCCTGGGTGGGTCAGTCGGTTAAGCAATCAACTCTTGATTTCGGCTCAGGTCACGATCTCACGGTTTGCGAGATCGAGCCCGGCGTCGGGCCCTGAGCTGACAGCGTAGAACCTGCTTGGGATTCTCTCTCTTCCTCTCTCTCTCCCTCTCCTCCACTTGCACTCTCTCTCTTACACAGAATAAATAGGTAAACTGTAAAAAAAAAGTAATAAAAATAGAAATACCGTACGACCCAGTAATTCCACTGCTGGGTATTTACCAAAGGAAATGAAAAAAACTAATTCGAAGAGGCATATGTGCTCTTAAGTTTATTGCAGCATTATTTACAAAAGCCCAGGTATGAAGCAACCCAAGTATCCATCAATAGACAAATGGATAAAGAAAATTTGAGATGTGTGTGTGCGTGTGTGTGTGTAAAGATTATCCAGTAATAAAAAAGAATGATATCTTGCCATTCTCAACAACATGGATGGACCTAGAAAGCATTATGCGAAATGAAATAAGTCAGACAAAGAAGGACAAATATTGCAAGATTTCACTTATATGAGGAATCTAAGAAAAGAAAACAAATGAACAAGCAAACAAAAAGCAAACCAGACCCATAAATACGAAGAAAAAACTGATGGTTGCCAGAGAGGAGTGAGGTAGGGGGATGGGCAAAACAGGGGAAGGGGCGTGGGAGATACAGGCTTTGATTATGGAATAACCAAGTCACAAGGATAAAAGATCCAGCACAAGGAATACAGTTGATAGTACTGTAATAGTGTTGTGTGGTGACAGATGGCAGCTACACGTGAGGACAGCATAACCTACAGGGTTCTTGAATCACTATGCTGTGCACCTGATACTAACATAGCATTGTGTGTCCACTTTACTCCAATAGAAATAAATAAATAAATAAAAATTAATTAATTAAGTAATACAAAAACAATACATACGCAATCCTAGAAATGCCAGAAAGTATTGAATAAGCTTTTCAATTATGTTGAGAAATAGCTGAGTTTTTGGTAAGCTTATTAATAAGTCAGTTACATAAATTGACGTTGCTATTTTACTTACGACAAATTGTTGGTGGTCTAACCTATAGACTAAGCTAAACTGCCCTGATGTGGACAGAGACCTTACCACAGACTAGCAGACCAGAAGGCTAAGAAATTAGTCATAGCAATGAAGGTAACGTTTCATCCTCAAATTAAAAACAATGTTACAAAGTTCCTAACATAATCACTTTAATTAAGTGTAATTTATTTGATCCTTATACGGATCCTCCAGTATTACTGCTTACATAGAACCAATTATAAATACCCAGAGACTTTGTAGTTCTCATTACAGGCAAATAAAATGCTTTCATAAATAATGCATCCTCCCACAATCTGAGCCCATTCTATTTTTGTTAGGGTGCTTTCCTATGTTTTGCACCAAATACACAGTAAACGCTATTCCTTACCTTTCACCCTATGACCAGATTGAATTGCTGTGGCTTGAACTACTGCAAAATAAACACCAAATTCAAATAGAAGTGGACCACAAAAGACAACCAACTGATGCCATCAAATGCCATTCTGCCTGACAACTTCAAAACAAAAGGAAGCAGGTCCAGTTTGGAGCTTCCAGCAGCATGACCAGAAATAAAATTCAAGGAAATATTTCTAACAGTAACGGAAGGGATGAGAAGTCTGTGTTACTATTTTTTAATTTGGATACGTTGGTTGTGTTTAAGAAAATAAGGCCTTCTCGTTGGTTTGTTCCACGCAAAGTAATCCTGAATGTTTTCTAAAGAGCCATCACGACGATGAAAGTGGCTGTGCATTCACGCGCCGTTGTGGGAAAGTGGCTTAGTGTGTTGTAAAATACAAGGAATCCGTGGTCTTAAGGAGTTGACCATGACAACTTCACCTAGATCTACAGGCCAAAATGCTTTTGATTAATAATTCTAAGTGGGTTTTCTCTCTAGGACATAACTCCTTGGCTCATCTAAATACTTTACAGTTCAAATTGAGATGAACTGAGTTAACTGTGCATGACGAGCAACGATAAGCATCTGAGGTCATCATAGTGTTCGAAACCTTGATGGACTGTAGAGACCCATAGATGTCTCTGGGCCAAGGAGTCTTTGCTGAGTTAAACGCCTGCCGTCTGCCTCACACAATCTGACGCGACGGTTCAACATACATAATAACTCTTTACATTTCCTAAAGTAACCATTAAACTATTTGGATAAAACTTAGAACGGACTTCAGGTAATGGTATTTAAAACTGGTATTTGGTTAGGAAAGAGATAATGTGATAAAAACAAAAGAAAACAAAATCAATGTGAAATAATTAGCTCTATAACACTAGGTTCCTTTGGGTCTCAGCCATCTTCTAGAACAAGAGTAACTCAATATTGTTCAATGCTATCCAATAGCATGGCAAGATCTCTAAACCAGGTTCTAGGGGGTTTATTATTTTTGTTTCAGACACAACAGTCCTGTGCTGGAGAACGGTCAGCACCAATGCCAGACAAATGTTTAAAAGGGGAGTTTTTATGTAAGACAAAATTCCTTAAAAGACTGTATAGACTGGAAATCATTGTTCAGATACCCAAATACTTTATCTATAACTTTTATGTGCTAATGTGTACCTATCTGAGTGATACATCACATCGTGGATAACAAGGATATCATCCGAAGAAAAATTTTTCTGTGATTTAAAAAAAAAAAAGCCAAGAAACAAAAAAGTCTTTCACGACAGTTCAAAAATCCTGAGGCCAAATTTATTCATCCATTTGGCTTTCAGCAGGCAACTGCTTTGTCCCCAGCAGCATTATGCAAGCTTACTTAAGAATGCAGAAGAGCTCAGAGAGCTGAAAATTCTATTCCCATTGCCATGGTGAAAACCACAGCCTATGAAGATAGCAGGCCCCCAGCACCAGTGGGGTGGTCCCCGACATCCCTTTGGGATACCACCACTGAACTTAAAAACAAATACTCCTTGTTAGAAACAAAGCCTCGGTCTAGAATCTAGAAAACGTCACTTCAAATGTCATTTTGGGGAAACAGATCCTCTTTTCCCTAGCAGCAACGGTGCTAGAAAACTAACAAAAGGCCATCAGGAAAAGATAGGAATCCTTCCCATATTTGAAAAAAAATGTCTGAATAACATTCACAACAGATACTTCCCGCATCCCAGGGACGTGCAGCGCCTTGTCGCAAGGCCCATAAACACAAGTATTTGGTACAAAACCACCCAGAAGACACCCCCGCCGAGATGATCAATCAGCACCCAGTGGCTTTGGGATGGTTTCCAAAAGCAAAGTCGCTGAAGAATGTTAACATTTCATTACTTCCTCCTTTTCTGAGGATTATTGAATCAGGAAGTCATTGTCCCCTATTAATCTTTGAAGAGAGAAAACATAATGGCAGGAATCTACAAATTCCACATAGCACAGCACAGCTGCTTGGCTTCCAATCAACATTCCATATTTCAAATAACTATTACCTGTTAAACCATAGAAATTATAAGTAAGTGGCTTATTATAGGGAAGCCTTCCCAGGTAGGCATCTCTTGAATAAAAGGCTAAATTTACTTTTCATAATGGTATGTTGACTCTCATTAATGTATTTCTGCACGGGCAGCGGGTAACCGTGAGTTATCTGTTGACTCTCTAACCTCCAGGTGATTAGCTGCTGTAACTAGAAGTGTGCACTTCAGCTGTAGGTAGCTAGTGTTGCATCAAAAGGCCACATCTCAGGGTGGCTGCTTTCGTCACGTTTCTCACCACACTAACCTTAGCAGGTTTTATAATTGGCAAAATGGGCGTTAAGAGGAGAGCGTTGGGGTTAATGAAGTGACTGGTGCTTAAGATATGTGGATGGAGTGGGACACAGAGACATTCATTATTCTGATGTGCTCATACTAGAAGAGTCTAGTGAGCCATATATACTCTCTGAAATAGCTTGTGAGACTTGACTCCAGAATGGTACTGGATCCAGGCACGGGGTCTGGACCTTGGCTACCAGATTCCATCCTTCAGATTAATCGAAGTCCTGCTCCCAGAACAGTGTTGTGTTTATCTCAAAGGGACTCTTTCAGGCCAGCTGTGGTTGAAACACCTAAAAGGGTAGGGAACTGGGATTTTCCTCTCATTGTTAGGGCCTGATTGTTAATAAATACATGCGTGGCAAAAAAACTGGTCTGAGAATGCTCCTGTGTTTGTACTGGGGTTATCAGAGAGGAAAGCTGTAACCTTCACTTACCTCTAAATACTGGCCAACACTGCTAACTCTTCCCCAAATTCACTTCCTTCTTCTGGGGCACACACTTAAACCGTATTTACCAGCCTCTCCTCAATTGCATGAGACGTCTTCAATTGCAGCTGAAGTCTAGCCAAAGGAATGCGGGCGTAAACGATGCGTGCCATTTTGTTTCATGGCTTGAAGGAGCAGATGTAGAACCTCTCTCTTCTGTCAGCTGGATATGGGCAAAGATGAGCCTCGGGGAACGGTACCTGTGGCAAAGGAGCCTGGGTCCCTGAATCATCATGTGTAAGCTGAACGGTAATATTTACTTGGACTGCGCTGGGACCTACAAACGAACTTTTATTGCCTTTCAACAGTTATTCATTCCGGGGTCTATTTATTACCATAGTCTCGTCTTTCTAACTGAATCAGGAGACCACTAATACTCACCAAAAAGAACCTAGTAAGTGCGTATGACCGGACTGATTTAGAATGGTTTGACTACATTCAGCTACAAGAGATCAACACACCGTATGTGAAAAAGGCTGAGAAAAAGGTTGTAGCTGAGAATTAGCAGACGCAAGCTTTACCAAACAATTCTACATTTTATATATGACTTGACTGACAAACACCGCTAGGTCTTTTCAATGTTTTTCTTTTCTTTTTGTCATTCAGGAGCCGTAATAAGAACCGTAATGATAGGACAATGACCAAAACCAGAAACTAACAATTAATGAGCATTTACTATGTGTCTGGAGCTACTCTCATAACTTTATGCATCTAATTCATTTAATCTTTTTTTTTGTAATTTTTTTTAAAGTTTATTTATTTATTTGGGGGGAGAGAACACAAGCAGTGAAGGAGCAGAGAGAGGGGGAAAGAGAGAGAACTCCAAGCAGGCTCCAAGTTGTCAACACAGAGTCCAATGGGAAGCTCGATCCAATGAATCATGAGACTATGACCTGGGCCAAAATCAAGAGTTGGATGATCCACCAACCTAGCCACCCAGGGCCCCCTGTTTAATCTCCTTTTTAAAAGTTTATTTATTTTGAGAGAGAGAGGCAGAGAGAGAGAGAGAGCGCAAATGGGGGAGGTACAGAGAAAGGGAGAATCCCAAGCAGGTTCCACCCTCTCAGCACGGAATCCCGACTTGCGACTCTGTCTCACCAACTGTGAGATCGCGGCCTGAGCTGAAATCAAAAAGCAGACATTTAACTGACTGAGCCACCCAGGCTCCTCTTGTTCATTTAATCTTCATGACAGCTCTAAGAGACAGGTGCCATGATTGTCCCCATTTTATAAAGAAGGAAACTAAAGTACAGACAGGCTATATAACCCAAAGTTATGTAGTTTATAAGGGGCAGAGTTGGGACTTGAACCCGTGCACTCTAGCATCAGTAGACACGCTTTTTTTTCTTTCTTTTAAAGATTTCTTTATTTTTGAGACCAAGAGCACAAGCGGGAAGGGGCACAGAAAGGAGGAGGCAGAAGATCCGAAGCGGGCTCTGCACTGACATCAGTGAGCCTGATGTCAGGCTCCAACTCTCAAACCGTGAGATCGTGACCTCAGCCGAAGTCTGACACTCAACCGACTGAGCCACCCAGGCGGCCCTATACATGCTCTTAACCTCACCACTACATTGCTTGTCTCCAGATCATCAGAGAAGATTCGAGGGTGAATGAGAGCCCTTGACCCTGCCCCAAGGAGTTTATAAAATTAAGTATAATACAAAGTAGTATACATATCCCCAAGGAGAATATAAAATATTGTGGCACTTCAAAGAAGGGAGAGATAATGTCTTATCAAAGAAAGGCAGAATACTTCATAAAGGCAAATAGCATTTTTTATTTGTTTTAATTCAGTCAACATACTTTTATTGAACACTATTTTCTTCCACCTCTTCAAAGAGTTCCCGGTCAAGTAATAACTACACGATGTAGCCACACTGACCTGTACTCAGAAAACTATTCTGCCACTTAAAGTCAGAGAATAAGATTTAAATATTCCCCAAATATGTTTCCATTTAACCTGCAACCCCTGAGCTACTTTTTAAAGAAGTAAGTATATCTGAAATGCATTTTTCTACCGTGCGACTCTATTTAACAGTTCAATGCGTGTTCGCGTTTGCACAAGTGTATTGAAATCCAACATGCATATCGGAAGGTGCACGTAATAAGTACACAGCTCAAAGAATTTCCACCAGCTGCATACACCAGTAACCTTTACTCGGATCAAAACAACAACGCAACTGGCACCCCACGAACCTTCCTTCTGTGCCTTTTGTATCAGGATCTACCCCACATCCAACCGTTATCCTAACTTCTAACAGACCAGATTGGTGTTGCCTGTCTTCGTACTTCTGTAAATGGAATCACAAATCATGTACTCTTCCGTGACAATCTCTTTCGCTCGACTTTATGTTTGTGAAATGCTGATGTCATCCAGGCTGCTGAGTGTCATGGTGGTTGGTTCATTACCATTATGCTAGTGCTGCATACCACTGGGCTGGGTATCGGCTCTGCTGTTGAGAGGCCTTCAATGGTTTCCAGTGTTTGTCTGCTACAAGAAAATGCTTCCGTGAACACTCTCACATATGCCTTTTCATTCACATACCTATATATTGCTGTTTTGAATATACTCAGGACTGGAATTGCCAGAGCAGAGTGTATGGGCATTCCAAAAGGCATTTCCTCCCCGGAAATCAAGCCCAGGAAATAACATTAGGTGTTAGTAATAGCACACATCAAATCAGAAAGCATTAATAAAACAAGCATCGCTTGTGAGAAGTGTCACCACTCACACCTAACTCTTTCCAGAGGCTGATTTTAGCCACAGTTCAAGAGTAGCCCATCAACGGGACTGGCATTTGTTGCCATTTTCCAAGACCTTACTTTTAAGATCTCACACTGAGCTTTAGGGCATGTGCTTTAGAACATCTGAAAACATTCTCAGGGGCCATTTTGGCTGGAGCACAGGTAGAAAAAGGAGCCCTGCTCTGGGGACTCTCTCTGGGGGCAATTTGTTTGCTTTGTTTTTCTCTTTTCCAATGCAGTCAAGTTAATTTCACATGTAGGGCTTCCAGTTCCTATTGCCGTGGGCTCATTTTTTTTTTTTTTTTTTTTTTTTTTTTGCCATTTGTGTTAAAACATGCTGTGAAATTTTTACTTATGAAACTTCGATAGAAGGCATAATAATGCTAGTTATTTGTTTTATCTCTGCCCAAACACCTAAATGGCGCAATTCCTTGGCAGTTACGCATTTTGTCTATGTCTTATTGGCATTTAGACTCTTGAGAGTGTCAAGTTGGGGTAAATTAGACTGAAAAGAAAAAAACAACCCAGCACATTAACTTATTTGAAAACATAAATAATTTACTAAAACCAGGCCGAATCGATGTCTTTGTGAAGACATTGGGCACGGTATTTTTCTTAAAAACACTTATAATTCAAGGGAGTGCTCCGATTTTAAAGTTTGGGTTTCTCCCCCTTTCTAAGCCTTATGTAGCTCACGACCAGGTTATTTGGGGAAGAGCACATTCCTCAGCCCCAAGGACAGGCCAATTTGGCCTGGATTAACTTGTGTTGTGTTTTTTTGTAATAGCAACCCAAGACGGAAACATCTGGAAAAATACCCTGACTGAGCTGGTGGGATCAAAGACCAAAGTGAGGTAGTCTATTGTTAATTTCCAGGAACTGACACAGAGCACAGAATGAAATAATTCAGCTGGGCATGAATCCCGGTGGATTTCTGAAGGGCTTGTATATCACTGTATTGCCAGGCCAGAGAGCTGAAGAAAGAGTTCAGCAAAACCGAGGAGAAATAAATCTGTGTGTGTGTGTGTGTGTGTGTGTGTGTGTGTATACATGTGCACACATACATGTCAAACAAGTAAAATCAGTAATCAATATGTTCATGGTATATTCTTCTTATGGCAAAGACAACTTGCCACAAAGATATCAAAAAAAAAAAAAAATACAAAGGCCAGCTGAAGAAGCACTTAAGTCATTCAGGACTTGAAGTCAGGAATTGAGTTTGCAGAGAAACATCTTGGTCCCCGACCAGACTGAGTTCCAGAGGGTAACGACTGTCTGGTTTATCCTTGCTCTCGTTAGTGGCTCACAATAACCAAAAGCCTACTGGGTGAAGAATAAAGGAGCGAATAACTGAGTGAGAGAACATCACAAACAGCCAAACTTCGTAGCCTAGATGCTGAGTTTGACTCTTCTCAAGCCTTTCTAAACTGCAGTCAAGTTACCTCCTTGACTTTTAGTAAATACATTAAGAAATGAGGGCAGAAAAGAAAACAATACTTACCTCACTTGTGAGGATATTTAATACTTAGGTATCTACAGAATATGGACTAGAAAGACCCTTTAGAGATCCCCACTATTTTTCTGGCCATGGAAGGTGTTGAATGAGAAACAGAATGGATATAGGTTGAAGACCTGTGCAGAAGATGAGATTATGCAGATTCCCTGCATGACATCTGAGAGCAGAGCACTGAGCAAATATCCATGGCAATGCGAATGATAAATAAAACTCATATAAACTGAAGAGTTTGGTAGGGTGGAGAATATTCAGGGGTGCCTGGGTGGTGCAGTCAGTTAAGTGTCTGACTTTGGCTCAGGTCATGATCTCACGGTTCGTGAGTTCAAGCCCTGCATAGGGCTCTGTGCTGACAGCTCAGAGCCTGGAGCCTGCTTCAGATTCTGTGTCTCCCTCTCTCGGTCCCTCCCCCACTCGCACTCTGTCTCCCTCTCTCTCAAAAATAAATAAACTTAAAAAAAAAAAAAAAGAATATTGTGGTGCCTGGGTGGCTCAGTCAGTTAAGCTTCCGACTTTGGCTGGGGTCATGATTTTGTGGTTTGTGGGTTCGAGCTCCATGTTGGGCTCTGCGCTGACAGCTCGGAGCCTGGAGCCTGCTTCGGATTCTGTGTCTCCCTCCCTCTCTGTCCCTTGCCTGCTCGTGCTCTGTCTCTCTCTCTCTCTCTCTCTCACTCAAAAACAAATAAAAACATTAAAAAATATATAAATACATAAAAGAATATTTACAAGGTTTAGGGGGAAACATCTGAACCATTCGAATCAGGTCATAAGATGGAGATTCTGTCCTGGAATATAAACCTCAAGAGGGCTCGTATCTTTATCTGGTTTGTTCATTAATGTTTCCCGAGGGTCTAGAACAATGGCTGGCACATTATAGATGCTCAGCACTTATTTGTTGGGTGAATGAGTAAACCTTAAAGTGTTAAAATTAAAAAAAAAAAAAAAAAAAAAAAGAGGGGGTATTAAACACCATTATATTGGGTGCATTAGTTGGCCAGTTCATTTACTCTCATTTTCTCAGTTGAAAGCAGAAGATAACGATGCTGGGTGTGGTGCTACACAATTATACTTTCTCTCTTCTCCCGCTCCTTTTCCATTATAACCTTGTAATACTTGGGCACTAAGGTGCAATGTTTGAAGCCGGAGAACAGTAGAATCGGATTCATCTACTTAATGCGTGATGCATTATTTAGCTGCAAGAAAGGACAATCTGCCAGCTTTCTCTCTTTTATAGTTTGTGTGACCATAAATTGAATATAGGCAAGTCGGGAAGTCGTGCAGTTTTTTAAACGTTTATAACTCTGGTGTTGGAGGTGGTAGAAATTATTTGTAAATGGCATGCAAATCAAATTTTCCTCCTCGAGTTGTTAAAACCTCAGTTCTGCTGGTCCCAGCAGAACTATTTTAAATCTTCTCGCCTACAGTCGGCATATAAACATTTGTCACAGGCATTTAAAGGATGAATACATTTTGTACAATCGCATATGGCTGTTTTTGTAAACGTGAATACATTTTTGTTTCAAAATGTCATTTGCAGATCTCTTCTGTCCTGCCTAGACATTCAGGTTATTACAAAATTTAAGAGTCCAAATACGAGTGGAGACTCCTCTTAACGCCGGAAAGAAACACAGGGGGAATGGGCGGAGTTGCTTTTACTACACTTCTTATCAGTGTCTTATCTCTGCCTTGAAATCACCCTGGCTGATTCATACCTGTCTTGAGAGAGAAGGAGACTGGATTTTACCATAAAGACTAACTACACAGCCTTTCTCCCAAAGGAGCTATTGGCAGACATGGGCAGAAGCATCTGTGGGAAGCCCCGGAATCCTCTGACTTGGGTGCCATGGACTTAACAAGGCTAAATTGGGTCACAGCAGCTGCATGAGACTAAGGGCTGTGCGAGCAAATCCGCCAGAGGCCTACATTCCTAAGGCACGTATGGGAAGCCCAAGTGAGAATTTTATTTTGCTTTTTTTTTTTTAAAAAAAGAGACCTTTTTGCTCCCCCTTATCTTTCAGCCTGCAGCACCTCTAACTTTCCTCCCCCGTCAAAAGGACAGAGAAAAGGGTAGGAGTCACATCAATGACAAAGTTTCCTTCAGCAAAAAATTTCCCTGTTAGCCATGCTGCAAAAGTTCATTAGCTGAATGCACCATTCTCCCCAGAGCTCATCTTTATTCCTCTCTCCTTCCCCCTCCCTCCTCCTTTCTTTTTAACCTTTCAGTGCAGAATTAAGTCTTTGTGATATTCAGCACATCAATGAACTCTCGCCCAGCCCCAGAGGAGCTCGGGCCAGGGGCCACTCTGTGGGCCGCATTCCAATTCGGTGAGGTGGTGACAAGGAAACCCAGCCCAGCCCTCAAATGGGTCCTGTGTCTGAGTATGATTCATAACACAAACATGTTTAGAAAGCGAAAGAAAGGAAGAAAAAGGCATGGGATTTGGAGTCATTGAGTCAGTATTGTTGGAAGATTTAGAGCATTATGAAAACAGAGAAAGAGGATTTATTCTTGTGCTCCAACCCCCAATCCACGGGCAGATCTGGCCAATGGCATTACACAACATCTTCTCAAATAAGCTCAAATTAAAGCAAAACAAAACCAAACCCCCAACTACTCTTCCCACCCCCACCTCCTGCTCCTAGCCTGTCATGGTAAGATAAGCAGATGAATGAATGAACCAAGGAACAAATGAATAAGTGAGTGAAACAAACAAGTCATTTTTGACTATGGCTGGTCTTGTCTATAATTATTCTTTTTCCTTATGAATAATGGAGGGGCAAAGTCTGAATTAACTGCTGATTCTTTTTTATGAGATTTGGGGGAAAATGCTGCAAGGACATATAAATATTCAGTGAACTTAAAGAACAAATTAATTTAGGTGTTCTCATTTATCCACATGGAGTATAATCGATTCAAAACTAAATAATTGATCGGCTAGAAATATACCCCGATTCCTAAAATAAAATTTTAAAGAAAAGAGTAACGCGTTTGTTTATTTAGGATTCAGCAGAACCAATCCCGATGTAAACAGAACTGGCCATGTCTTAGTTTTGTATTACTCCCTTATTTTTAATACATTGATGTACACAGCACATGTTATCCAGGGATCTCCTTATAACGCATGTGGCCGCATATTAAAAATTGTAGAAGCTAATATTAGTTTGAACGTGTACAGCCTCTGATGATTATCACACACTTTAAATGACAGACGTCTATGTGACCCTCATCATTAGAGCAGGATTCCTTAAAGCTCCAAATAGCAGCTCTATGCATCTTCTTCAGTTGTCCAAATCAAATATTTGGTTTGTTCACAGAAATCTCACAATATTGCCTTATCTTGAGGAAATTAAAATAGCGCTGCCTTTCCTATTTTATGCTCTTGTAATCGCTGGCATTAACATAAAAATATCCACTGTGACAAACCAGCCCCGAGGCCTTTAGAGCATATAAACAGGCCCCCTCATTCTGAGCTGCGTGGAGAGTAAAGGTGGAAAATGGATTCCACGTTTAGGGACACGTAAGGTGCTGGCCAACGACCAGAGCAAAGATTCAACAGATTCACTTTTTCTGAAATGCTTCAACAATATTACACACTCCACCACTTTTTTTTAAAGAAATAGGGGGTGAATTAAACTCTTCAATTTGTCAACAGTGAATCAATCTACATTTTACTTTTTTAATGTTTATTTATTTTTGAGAGAGACAGAGACAGAGCGTGAGCAGGGGAGGGGCAGAGGGAGAGGGAGACACAGAATCCGAAGCAGGCTCCAGGCTCTGAGCTGTCAGCACAGAGCCCAACATGGAGCTTGAACCCATGAACTGTGAGATCATGACCTGAGGCCAAGTCAGACGCTTGAGTGACTGAGCCGCCCAGGCACCCATCAATCTACATTTTCAATGTTAATGCATTAAGAGGACAGTCTCACGCATCAAGGACACTCTGTACTCCCTTTGGATTGACCTCAATCTTGCTTGCAAAAGGGAATGCACACTCCTCAATGTGAAATACATGATATATAATAACGGTTTGTTTCTCTATGCTGGGACTTCTTGCTTCTTGTGAAGTACAAGTACAAGCCCATATCCTCTCAGCAGTGAATTTAGACTGATGTCATTGGTGGGACTGCGGTGGTCTAAGGTCAAAGTCTTTTATATCAGTGAACAAAGAAAGAGAGGAACACTTTCGGGCTGCTTTGGAGAAATGGATTCAAAACATACTTGGTATTCCCATCCTCTCCTCTGGAAAGAAAACGTGAGATGGAGTATTGTAATGCTTATTTAAAGAATTAAAATAAGAATCAGTTTACAAAAATTAAAAAAATAGATATTATTTTATTCCATCTGTAAGCTTTACAACTAATAAATTCCTCATTCACTGTGTGTAAAGTAAGAGTTGAGTTAGTCTTCTGAAATTAATTAAAATGTTTTAACTTCTACCAAAGCTGTTACAGTCCTAATTGGGCAAAGTGGTTTAGGTTCATAATTCCTTCTAAATCCTCATTTTTATTGAAATTTTTAATCACTATGAGTTTTGCGCATACCAGTCTCAACTTTAAAATAACATCATGCATATTCCCCTGCCCGTGAAAAATTCAGAAACTATTTTTCTTTTTTTTCTTGAGGGCATTTTCCCAAGCTGAGCCTTACCAATATAGGTTAGAATTGGCTCAAACCTTTTCTAGCGATGTTTAAAAAAATCCAAGTACTTTTTATAATCATGAATAAGATATTGTATTTCTTTTATAGAAGTGAAAATAAAGGAGTGATGATTTTCAATAAAAGGACCAAAGGCACAAAGAGATTTTATGGAAAATACACAGCTCAATAGCCTGTGTGTTCCTAGAAGGTCTGGGTCACTAACTGTGTGTGCACCTGTTCAGCTGCCCCTGGCCTTTATATTAACAGGCAAGCCTTCTTCAAATTAGGCTCTCCGAAGTCTATACCCACTGTTGTCTCACAGCTCTCCTCCTAATTGATGTGGACCACACCCTCAGAAATAAGTCTTATTTCCCAAAGGCTTTGGAGTGTCTGAAGATTATGGTCTGGGTTATTATGCAATTCTCAACATACAGCTCATGCCTTTGCCTTTCAAAGTGTAATCTATACCTCAACTTGAACCTCTTTAGGTAGATTCACCCTCTGTGTCTCCTTTCTGTAAGTAGCAATTAATGCTCCCAGCATGACGGGGGGAAAATAAAACCATGCTATTTAAAAGAGCTGTTCTAAAGGAAGAAAAGAGGAGAGAGCTCGCAGCCAGAAGCTGGGACCCCACCACACCAGTTTTCTTAACACATCAAAATTACAGGATTTCTTTTATGCGTAGTATAATCCAAAATGCCCACCAAGAATTGGCTTGTGAATGTCAAGGGGGGGTGAGCTCTGTGACATTGGGGTGGGGGAGAGAACACCCTCAGACTTCTGGCAAAAAGAAGGTAGACTTTGTCAAAAGTTAGAAAACTTTCAAAAGGCTGTTTGAAAGGCTTGAAAGAACTGTATTTTCACGTTCATTGTAAGAGATACTTGAGGGAGAAGAACATGGCGAGAGGCGGGGAAAGAGAACCTTCCCGGTATATTGCTGCAAACCTGGAAGCAAGATAAAAACTGTTATGAATGGTACACCCTGTATTTGCCCAGCACTTTCTCAATTGTACCAGTAGTCTTGAAGTTATTTGTCCTGGAAAGAATTCTCCTCCTTCCTTCCTACAGTACAGTTCTTATATACACTGGTATCTCGTCTTTAAATTCCAAGTCTGGGTTATTCTTTTCTCAAAACCAGGGAACAGTTTGGTGACAGCATTGAAAAGGAGTTGTGTTTTATCATTTTTGTTCCGCCAGGAGGGCATTCTTATTCCCTGTGGTAGCAACACCTAACATCCCTATCAGATCACACACAAAAACAATATCACAACGATAGGCGCCCATTTACTTTTCTATTACATCCCTGACAGGCTGTCAATCATGGAGAAAAGCCAAAAGGTTTAAAGTAAAACTTCAAAAGACATTTCAAAAAGTGATGCATATGCTTCATATTTGCTTATTGGTTTCAAATTCTTAATTATAAAAAATGTTTGTTTTAAAAAATATTTTGCCAGATATAATTAATAATTTGAAATTCTTCTTACAAATGTTACTAAATGTTGAAATTCACCAACATTTAAGCTTTTGGTTCATAACACACCAATCCTCATATACTGTGATGAAATAGATTCCAGCTTTATGACTGATCCTACATATTGAAAGAATTTAAAACCCATTCTTAATGTCATTTAGATGGTTTCATTGGGTGAATGATAGCCCACTGTTCCACTCTTTGGTTTCACAAGGTATGAAATCAGATGTTTCATATCAATACTATTATCGTTTCCAAATGAACATTCACTTGGCAAGATCCCATACCAATGGACTGACAAATTCAAGGTCCCAACTTCGTTCCCGCTGGTAAACAATAGAGAAATTAATGGGGCCATTTTGGAAACTCACAGCTGTCATCTGTTTCTACTTACCAAAGCAGTCCAATAAAAGGACCTTAGAGGGAGGAGGGAGGAAGGTTGAAAAGTGGTTTCAGAATGCTGTAATTTGAAGGCTGGCTATATGAACGAAACCTTTTATATCACATATTTGAGTTCTGTTCTCATACCTGGTGAAATACACACATCCAAAGCCAACCTGAGGAATCTGGCTTCTCATAGAGAACAATCAAGTAGATTGGTCATCGTAACACTTGTCTAGTATAGCAATATAATGGATGGAGTAAACCTAAAAATTGGTTTGGGTTTGTCTGCTTCTTTCTTCCTTATGAATCTTCAGGAGATGACCTTGTCTTATGTCCCTTTTGCAGATTTTTTCAGAGATAATCATGGTCAATAATCTGGGCGCAAGTACCACGAAATGGCAAGTTATGAAGTAAGTTATGTTGTTGCTATCATTATTTTTTATATAAATGGCAGCAGACAACTTGGTGTGTTTAAATGTTAGGTATTAATTCCAAAAAAAAATGCTTATGTATTTCAGTTCAAGAAGAAAATACAGCGTGTGACAGCCACACGTTGCTTATAAAAATATACTCTTTTATTTTGGAAGCCTTCATTTCAGCTCCTTTTCTTCAGCAACTTATTTTGGGCCAGTAGCTTCATTTGTGTTGTCTTTTATTGAATCCAAGAATCAACGAAAGGATGCTCCATTGTGTGTAAGCCTCAACAGGTCTCTTGCAGTACTTAGATTGTATCAAATATTATACACAAATTTACTAGATTGGAATATCAACAACACTTCAGTATGCCAAATGACTTTAGTTATGCCTTATTTCAGAAACATTTGAAGCACGTACTTTTCAAACACACAATGCAATGAAATCTTCAAAGTTATATGGCCGGAGTCACAACGTTCAGCCTACATGGGATTTCACAAATGCCAATTTCTGAGATTTATATCAGCAAAGAACCTTCATTTCTCTTCTCTTATTCCCTTTAATTTATCCCATGTTCTGGTGGTAACCACAGAATCAGCTGTAGTCTCATGGACAAGATGGAAACTCTTAGCGTCTAATTCATCACCGGAGCCTCAGGGCCCAAATTCTGTCCTCTCCTTGTCCTCTACTTCCTTGTCCATCATTGCTGTGGTAAGACATGCATTTTCCTAACTAATAGGGGTGAATTCTTTAGGTATTAAGAGCACATTAAAATTTGAGAGCCAAACAGCAATTTAAGACAAATTGGTTGACATGCTCCAACTCTCTGAACACAGAAGCTGCAGGATATACATTTGTCTAAAGAAACTAAGGGGCCTGAGCTCTCTCCCTCAGAACTTTGTCACCTCCCATTTCTCGCTGGCTGTCCCTCTGTGTCTTTCATTTTCCTCTTGCCTCCTCTCTCGAACCTCGAAATGAACCGACTCTAATATACGACAGAAGAGTATACCAGCAAGTTACAGTCCAGTGACAGCAAGTACATTTTTATTGTTGTGCACCCACGACCACCATCATCTCCAGAACTCTGTCATCCTCTCACACTGAGTCTGTCCCCATTAATCAGTAACTCTTCAGGCCTCCTCCTCCCAGCCCCTAGTAACCATTATTCTCCTCTCTATCTCTGAATTTGACTATTCTAGGTGCTCATATAAGGGAAATCAGCGAATATAGCGAAATTAATTTTAAAAAGCACAAGTAGCATGATGACTACTTATCTCGAGAAATAAACACATCAAGCTGATCGAGCTGGCTTTTATTTATGTGTAGCCTTCCTTTCTGTTGGCTTGAGTATCTTTAATTCTGAATAGAAAACGGAAGATCTAACTTTTCACTCCAAGATGATCACAAATCCATTTAGTTTATTACGTGTGCCTTTTCCTTTCAAGACAATCCATCTGTCAGTTGGCCCCTATTACACTCCAGATGGAATGCTAGGCAGGCCCAGAGGATAAAATGGTGACCAACACAGACAGAGCCCCGAACTTCACCCAGTTCATGCTGTAGGGGAGTAACAGCTAACAGAGAATTCAAGCACTCTCACAAAGACTTCTTCCGATAGGAAGAATGCAGGGTGTTTCAAGAGGTACCAATTCAGCTTGGGAAAATGAGGGCTTCTGGGGAAAAGCAATTTATGAGCGGAGACGTGAGAGATAAGCAAGAATCAGAGGTGGGCGAGAGGGATCCCAGGCCCGGGGAAGAGTATCTGTGAAAAAGACCTGAAGGAATTTCAACAGAGATGAGTCAAGTGCGAGACAGGGAATAGAGAGAGATGAGACACAACAGTGCCAGCAGGGCACACGGGACCTTGTGTGAGTCGCAGTGAGCGGTCTGCATTCTTTTTCCAAAGCGGTGGGAGTTGTAGGGCTCCCGGCAGTAGTGCGACAGGATCGCGCTGCAGAGTGCTCACCCTGGCTAAAATTAGATTAGGAGTAGAAACGAAACCTAATAAAGCTAGTTGGGGATTATTAAGAGTAATCCAGGGGTGAGAGTGATACGACCTACAGCAAAAGCAGTAGAAAGGAAGTGACGTCTCCTTTGCATAGAGTTTCTGTAAACCCTTATCATTTTTCTTTTTTTTAAGAGCTCCAAACGAAACAGTTACATGAGATCATGGCTTTTCCCTCAAGTGGCTCATGTATCAAAATGAAAATATAAACAGAATTATGTGACATTTGATAAAATGAAAAGATTTAAAAAGATAGTTTGATCTTCGATTTGAAACTTCAACGAAACCTAGAGAGAAAAAAAAAAACAGATTTTCACCTTAGAGTCTCAATCCTACAATTTAGGGTAAGAAAGTTTTCAGAAATTTTCAGTAAGCGAAGGTTGTGAATGTGGGAAACGCCAAGTAGTTACGAACAGGCTGCCAAATGAAGCTGTCAACAATCGCACCGTGGGTTCAACCTCATGACGCCGATGATGATAATGTGGCCGTGAGGGAAACATAAATATCGTGCACATGTAAACTACAAGGGCATGTGAGTAAAGGAAATAGCAAAGTGGGACTACAGAAAAATGTATCACTTGTTCATATGCCACTTTACATTCCCATAAATGAGCAGTTAGATAAAAGTTATGGGGGTTTTTACTAAGTTAAAAAATGCTATCACAACTTTTCAAAATGATGACAGTGTCCTGGTATAATTTCAGAGATTTGGAATCCATGTGGCTATCATATCTCATTTTTAGCTGTCATAAATTAATACGAAACTTGAAGAAAGGGCACCATACATTCCTAAAATATTGCCCAGAACTCTTAAAAGTAATGGGGGGTGGGGAGGAGGGACGCCTGGGTGGCTCAGTCGGTTGAGTGCCTGACTCTTGATTTCGGCTCAGGTCATGATCTCATGGTTCATGAGTTCCAGCCCCACATCAGGCTCTTTGCTGTCAGCACAGAGCCCGCTTCACATCCTCTGTCTCCTTCTCTCTGTCTCTCCCCTGCTTGTGCTCTCTCTGTCAAAAATAAAATAAACATTAAAAAGTAGCTAATTTTATGTTATATATACATATATTTTACCATAGTAAAAATAAAAAAGAAAGACCATTAAGAGAATAAAAAGATAAGCCATAAACAGGGAGAAAATATTTGCATATCCTATACTGATAAAGGACTTGTGTCCAAATATATAAAGAACTCTCAAAACTCAATAATAAGAAAACCAAAACATAGATAAATAAACAATCCATTAACAAAACTGGAGGGAAGATTTGAACAGGCACTTCACCGGACACAATCGACGGACAGAAAATAAGCAGATGATAAGATGTTTCACATCACCGGGCCTTAGAGGAATGCAAGTCAAAACCACAGTGAGATGCCACCCCACAGCTACTGGAATGGCTAAAATTAAAAAGACAGACCCTAAAAGGGACGGGTGTGGATGGAGGGGCACTGAAACTCTCACACACTGCTACTGGAAAAATAAACAGTAAAGCCCCTCTGGAAAAAGTTTGGTAGTTACTTAAAAAGTTAGACAGATGCCTATCATATGATCCAGCCATTCTACTCTTAGAGGTATTTTCCCCAAAGCAAAGGAAATATATGTCCATACACAGACTTGTATGCAAATGTCTATAGCAGCTTTTTTCTTATAATAGTAAAAAAAAAAAATGGAAGCAATACAAATGTTGTCAACGGGTGAATGGGTAAGCAAATTATGATATATTCATACAATGGACTATTACGCTACAATAAGAAGGAATGAATTGCTGACATAGGCTAAAACATGGATGAATCTCAAAATGACTACACTGAGTGAAAGAAGCCAGGCAAACAGTGCATTCTCTATGACTCCATTTATATAAAACTCTAGAGAACACAAAATAACCTGTAGTGACGGAAAGCCAATCAGGGGTCACCTATGGGAGGGGAAGTGCACAGGAAAACTTGGGAGGACTGATAGATATGTTCGTATATCTTGACTGTGGCCATGGCTTCATGGGTATGTACATGCCTAAGTTTATTAGATGGTACAAGTTAAATCTGTGCAGTTTATTGTAGGTCACTTGTGCCTGGTAAACCTATCTGAAACAATGAAAGGGTACAAAATAAAACTTTAGTAGTAAAAAAAAAAATGCTAAGATGCTTCCCTCTATTCTATTACTTTTTTTTAAATTTATTTATTTCTTTTGAGAGAGAGAGAAAGAGAGTGACAGGGAATCCCAAGCAGGCTCCACACTGTCAGTGCAGAGAATATGAATATCATTGTGTATGAATATCCAATTGTTCCAGCCCGGTTTATTGAAAAAACTATATTCTCCACTGAATGCTTTTGCAGCTTTGTCAAAAATCAGTCGTCCATGTATGTGTTTATTGCTAATACATATAAATACAATTATGTTTTGTACCAATGCTCTTATATCCGACAACTTTTCTAAATTAATGTTTTTAGTTCCAGAAGTTTTGTGGGGAATTCCTTCAGATATTCGACATGGACGTCTATGATACCTGAGAATAAAACTATTTTCTTCCTTCCTTTCTAATCTGGATGATTCGTATTTCTTTTTCTTGCTTGATTGCAGTGGCTAGAACCTCCAGTTCAATGTTGAATAAAAGAGGAAGAAAACATCTGTGCCTTGTTTTTGACATTCAGGGAAGGCATTCAGTCTTTCACTATTAAGAATGATGTTAACTATAGGTTTCCTGTAGATGACCTTTATTCGGCTATGGAAGTTCCATTCTATTTCTAGTCTACTGAGAGTGTTTACCAGGTATGGATATGGGATTTGTCACATGCTTTTACTGCTTCTACTGAAATGATCATATGCTTTAATTTTTTAAATTTTTAAAAATATAGAAATTTACACTGGTTGATTTTTGAGTGTTAACCAGCCCTGCCTTGCTAGGACAAATTCCACTTGGTCCTGATATACTATACTTTTTACATATTTTTGGGTAGAGTTTGCTGAAATTTTTAAAGACCTTTGACACTTATGTTCATGAGTGATAGTGAACTCTATTCTTTTCCTGTAATATCTTCGTTAGGACTTACAGACAATGCTGGTCTTACAGGATGAGTTGAGAAATATTCTATCCTATTCAATTTTCTGAAAGATATTTATAAAATTAACATTACTTTTTTCCTAAATGTTTGGTAGAATTCATCAGTGATATCAACTGGGCCTAGAGTTGTCTTACAGGGAATATATTTAACTATAAGTTCATTTAAAAAATAGATGCAGGAGTATCCATATGTTCTATTTCTCCTTTGGTTGTTTGTATCTTTCAAGGAATTTTCCATTTCATCAAAGTTGTCAAATTTATTGGCATGTAGTAGTTCATAACATTCCTTCTTTATTCTCTTAATACCTATAAAATCTTTAATGATATCACCTCTCTCATTCCTGATATTTGTAATTAGTGTCTTCTCTCCTTTTTTCCTTGATCAGTTGGGCTAGAGTTTTATTAATTGTATCTACATTCTTAAAGAACAAGCTTTTGGTTTCAGCAATTCTCTCTATTGTTTTGTCTGTTTTGTATTTCATTGATTTCCACTCTGGTATTTATTACTCTCATTCTTCACTTTGGATTTCATTTACTCTCTTTTTATGGTTTTTGAAGTGAAAAGGGAAGTCACTGGTTTGAAGCATTTCTATTCTAATAGAGTAATACACTATTAGGGTAAATGTCCCTCTAAATATTGCACTAACAGCATACTACAAATTTTGATGTATTTGTTCTTATTTTCATTCAGTTCAAAATACCTTCCAGTTTACCTTTTTATTTCTTAACGGCTGGGTTACTAAGAAATGTCTTTTTGTATTCCAAATAACTGTTAGTTTTCAGATATCTTTATTATTTATTTCTAAGTTAATTCCACTGTGTTTAAAAAACATATATTATAAAACATAAATCTGTTTTAACTTATCAAAACTTGTTTTACAGTCTGGAATATGGTGTATCTTGGTAAATGTTCCTTTTGCATTGAAAAAAAATGTATTCTTTGTGTAGTAGCTGGGTAGATAATTCTAAAAATGTCAGGGCAAATTGATTGACAATGTTGTTCAAGTCTTCCAAATTCTTAATAGTTTTCTTTCTAATTGTTCTATCAATTATGAAGAAGAAGGTATTGAAATCTCTCACCTGTAATTGTGAACTTATCTATTTCTCCTTGCAGTTCTATCATTTTTTGCCTCATGTATTTGAAGTTCTATTATTAGGTGCATAAATATTCCGGACTGTTGTTAGGTCATCCTGAACAGCCCCCTCTATCATTAGAAAATGATCTTCTTGTTCCCTGATAACATTTTTTTGCTCTGAAATCAACTTATATACTAATATAGCCACTCCAGCTTTTTTGATTAGTGTTAAGATGGCACGTGTTTTTAACCTACTTGTGTCTTTATATTTAAAGTACATTTCTTGTAGGCACCATATACCTGGGTCTTATTTTGATCCAATCTGGCAATCTTTGCCTTGTATTTAGAGTGTTTAAACTACTTATACTCAATATGATTACTGATGTTGATTTTTCTCTTGCCATTTAAGACAAAACTCCTTAAAAGAATAGTATAGAGTTGCTGTCTCCAAATGCTCTTCTTCCATTCTCGTGTGAACCCCCTTCAGTCTGGCTCTCATTCCTACCACACCACTGAAACAACTCTTTGTCAAGGTTAACATCTTCCTCTGTCTTGCTAAACCCGAGGGTCAGTTCTCTGTCCTCATTATACTTGATCTCTCTGTAACATCTGACATCACTGTCTTCTTGAAGTATGTTTCTTTATGTGAATATCCAGGGTTCAGTTCTTGGATGTCTTCTTCAGCTGCATTCATTTCTTTTTTTTTTTTAATTTTTTTTTAATGTTTATTTATTTTTGAGACAGAGAGAGACAGAGTATGAACGGGGGAGGGCCAGAGAGAGGGAGACACAGAATCTGAAACAGGCTCCAGGCTCTGAGCTGTGAGCACAGACCCCGATGTGGGGCTCGAACTCACGGACCGTGAAATCATGACCTGAGCCGAAGTTGGACGCTTAACCGACTGAGCCACCCAGGTGCCCCTGCATTCATTTCTTTAGTGATCTCATCCTTCCCATCAAGCTAAATACTATCTGCAGTGGGCACTGGGTGTACCTCACAGTTCCCCTCTCTTTAAGACTGCAGCACTCCTCTCCCCTGTTGCTGGGAGTAATGATGGTGGATATCTCAAAGCTTATTCCCCATATCTATATCTACCAAGGGATTGTCCTTATCCAAGAGAGCTGACTCGCTCAGGGCATCTAATGGCTGGTTTACGTAGGGGATATGAATTATGGCAACTCTTCAGGGCCATTCCAAGTCTAGAGCTTTCCCTAAAACCAGTGATCTTATTATTATTTCCTTAAGATTTGTGATCCTATCACCACCTAACTGTTCCCCCTGCACAATCAGGCTTCCTTTGCTCCTCACGGTTACTGATCTCAGGACCAGTCAATAAACTTCTGGTTAAAATCTTCTTCTCAGTGGCTGCTTCCTGGAAAAGTTGACCAGCGACATCATCCAAATGCTGACACGTACAAACTTACGTTTCCAGCATGTATCTTTCATCTGAACCCATGAGTGAAGTAGCCATCTTTGTTCTCAACTTTGCAGTTTTTCTTATCACTTTGGTGTTTAATGGAAATCTCAAACTTAATACCTAAAACTAAATAATTGGTCTAAACCACTTTCTTCATTCAAGTCCAAAACTATCCCACACATAGTCTTCCCCATCTAAGTCGATGGTAACTCCAACCTCCCAGTGACTTACTACATAAGCCAAAGGCCCTAAAGAATATTTTGGTGTTTGTTTGTTTGTTTGTTTATTTATTTATTTATTTATTTATTTTTCACACTATCACACAGAATTTGGCAGCAAACCTGTTGGCTCTATTTTCAAAATCTTTAACCATTTCTCACTCTTTCCAAGCTATCACTATGGCTCAAGCCACTATTATCTCTCACTTAAATTAAATGCAATGCCTCCTAACTTGTTTCCTTGTGTGTGTCCTTGCCTTCTAAGGTCTAATTTTAACCTGGAAGCAAAAGTAATTCTATTAAAACATAAGACGTATCACTTTACTCTTCACTCAAACTTTTTTTTTTTTTAATTTTTTTTTTAACGTTTATTTATTTTTGAGACAGAGAGAGACAGAGCATGAACAGGGGAGGAGCAGAGAGAGAGGGAGACACAGAATCTGAAACAGGCTCCAGGCTCTGAGCTGTCAGCACAGAGCCCGACGCGGGGCTCGAACTCACAGACCGTGAGATCATGACCTGAGCCGGAGTCGGACGCTTAACCGACCAAGCCACCCAGGCGCCCCTTCACTCAAACTTTCTAATGACTTTACCCTTCATCTGTCCCCTCCCACTCCACCCCCTACTTCCAACCTCACATCCTACACTTGCTGTTCTCTTGCTGTTTCTACTTAGGGCCTTCACACTGGCTAGTTCCTTTGCCTAAAATGTTCTCCTCCCAGATATCTCCAGGGTTTACTCTCTTGCCCACATCAAGTCTTCCCAAAATTCAACTCTCCGTTAGCATGGCGATCCAGCTCCACCCCTGGTACTTTCTGTTTCCTTTTCTGGTTTTATTATTTTTCCCCTCTTTCACACCCCATTCCTGGAATTTAAACCCCATGATTTCAGGGATTTTTATGAGTTTTACTTAATATTTTTGCAAGGTCTTGATTATAGCCTGGCACATGACAGGCAGTGAATGATAAGTTTGCTAAATCAAGCAATTAATCAGTCAATCCACCAATCAAGTGATATTGACTGAATATGTTTTTGTTTTACCCTAATATCCATGGCTGAAATGTAGAAATGTAGAACACATATCCTGTTAATAAACCAATATGTACCCAAAAGAAAGTAAACTTTCAATTTATCCTCCCATGAGGCAAAGGAATGCATTTGCAAAAATCCATTCAAGCTATCTAGTAAGTAAGAGCTTGCCTTCTGACGGTAAGATAAGCAGATATGATTTCTAGTTTGTAACGCTTACACTGTTGTTTTTCCACTGATTGGAGTTTTTCTCATCTGTAGTATTAAGGAATTGGCCATCTAAGCTCTCTTACTTTGAAATTAGTATAATGTTATAATAATTATGTATCAGAAACAACTAATTTGGTGAGTAGTCTTTTTCCCTCCAAATGGCAACTAACTTTCACTATGAAGTACATTGAACTCTAGCTGACAAGATTAACAATACACTGAAAAATAAAACAAAAGAAACCCTAATAAAACTAAGCATGGGAAGTAACTGGAATTTCTTGTAGTTAAGCATTTTATAACTTTATATAATACACGTGCATACACAATTCTCTCCTTAATGTACTTTATATAGAGTAAAGAGTGTATAATTTCCATAGACCTTTAATGATCCATCTTCTTGAAGAGTGCTTAATAAATATCCAAAAGCAGCAATTAGGCCAGTGGAGACTCCTGACAAGGTTACAGACTTCTGGCCATGCACATCTGTTCAAAAGTCAGTGGTCTGTATGGAAGACCCTAGAGAAAGAATTAGTGTCAATCTGATATTCAGTGATAAACGATTATTACCAAAAATCCAATATGACACCGGAGATCATAACAAAACTGGCAAGTTAAGTGCAAACTGAGTGACCTCGGATTTTATGAAAACTTGAAGCCCTTGATTGCTGCTAAAAGCTGTCATGTTGGCAAGAACATTCTCATTCAGCCCGAAAGTAGGAATTCCTGTCTGTCTCACTCTGGCCCTATAATCCAGCTCCCACAGCCACAGAAACTTCACATAATCCAGCAGCCACCATGGGCCTCCTTATGTCTAAACCTTGTTCCTTCTACTGCTTCCAACACACTGATTTCTGCCCCCTGTGTCCCTGCTTCTCTGGTCCTATTTCCTACCGTCTTTTGGTTCTGGTGACTCTTATCAGCTCTCATACCGGGCTCTTTGATTCCCATGGCTTATCCTACCGTCTGCCACCACTCCTACCAACGGATTCGCTGATTTGCACTGAGAGTCAGCTATGGGCCCAGTGAAGAGACCTCTCAGTATCTTTGTGAGAAAATTCATTATTATTGACATTTTAGAGACAAGAGATCTGAGCAGTTACAAGCCACAGAGCTAATAAACATATGAGGAAGGCACCATGTTTTCTGCTCTGACACACGGTTTCTCTACAAAGCATTTACAGCATGAGTGAGTCCAATGTCCTATTTCCCCTTTGCATATTATTTGATGCAAATATTTCAATCATTTTGGTGCCAAGTTACATTTTTTTCTAAGCATGGAAACAGTATACCATTATAGAACGGCCCTATACAAATAAAGTACACAATCATGTTACTGATGCATTATGTAAATTTCTAAAGGGCAATTTGGTAATGTGGCTCAAAAGTCCTGAAAAGTATTGATTTGTTTCAGCGCAGCAATTCCACTTCTAGAAACACATCCCAAGAAAATCTTCTCTGCAGTTTTAGAAATAACTGGCATGCCCCCCAAAGCAGGAGATTGATGGAATTAATTTTGAAATTTCAGCGTATTGCCATGGTTTTCAGAGTGTGGTCTGTGGACCACCGACAGGGATTCATGAGGTCAGATCTTTCATAGTAACACTAAAGGTTATGAGCCCTTTTCACCATGTGCTGACATTTGCACTGACGGTGCGAAAACATCTGTGGCTAAAACTGCAGGCCTCTTAGCCCGAGTCAAGGTAGCCGCACCAGAATGTACGGTAGCCGCACCAACGTATATTATACTGCGGGTGCACAAGTAGTCTTTGTCCCTACACACCTGCAATGAAAAATGCCAGTGTCACTTCAAAAGATCTTTGACGAAGGGGTGCTTGGGTGGCTCAGTCGGTTAAGCATCCTACTTCGTCTCAGGTCATGATCTCAAGGTTCGTGAGTTCGAGCCCCGTGTCGGGCTCTGTGCTTGACAGCTCAGAGCCTGGAGCCTGCTTCTGAGTCTGTGTCTCCTTCTCTCTCTGTCCCTCCCCCAACCCGTCCTCCATCTCTCTCTCTCTCTCAAAAATGAATTAAAGATTAAAAAAAGAATTATCTTTGATGAAGAATTAAAGTTTATTGATTTTATTACATATCAACCCTTGCGTACTTGTCTTTTTAACATTCTGTGTGACAAAATGGGACGGTGCACACAAGTATGATGGTTGTCTTGAGGTAAAACACTTGTGAATTTGATTATCTTGAGATTCAAGTTGAACTAGCTTCATTTTTCATGAAACTTCATTTTTAATTGAAAAAACAAAAGACAAAGTATTGTTCTGACTTGATATTTGGCAGTGTTTTCTTCCTTCCTTCCTTCCTCCCCTCCTTCCTTCCTTCCTTCCTTTATTAAAGTTTATTTATTTACTTTGAGAGAGAAAGAGAGAGCCAGAGACAGAATCCCAAGCAGGCTCCACACTGTTAGGAAGAGCCCAATGGAGGGCCTTGAACTCACCAACCCTGAGATCATGACCTGAGCTGAAATCAGGAGTCAGATGCTTAACTGACTGAGCCACACAGGCGTCCCTGGCACATGTTTTCTCTACAATAAGGAAAGTGAACTCAGTGCTGACAGTGTCTTTTGCCAATGATAAAATTTGAGATTTCAGTACAAATAAGAGTTTTGGGAAATTTGTTTTTGTCATAGTATGCCTGACATCTCAATACTGAAAGACCTTTCTTATGAAGCTACTAGTGATAAAATAAATACAACTGTTTATATATCATAAATTAAAATGTATCAGTATATGGAAGATCTACATAACTCAGTAAATCAATTTCCCAAATGAATAAGATATAATGTTACAAAATTACGCATGGGTAAAGGCTTCATTCAAAATGCAAAACATCCTCATGAGAGGATGAATTTTAATGTAATCGTATGAAGAGCTCATGAATTCCACATTTCAACCAACTTTCAAGAAATCACCGCTTGCCAAGTTTTGACGTAGCTTCCAAGGAGAATATCCATAATTATCTGACAATGGTATTAAGTAGTGTTCTCTTTTACAGCTACATATCTATACGAGCAGGGATTTTCTTCGTATATTCAATCAAAACAATATATTGCAACAGACTACGGGCACAAACGTGAGAATTTATCTGTCTTAAACCAAATATTAAAGAAATTTACAAAGCTGTGAAACAATGCCAATCATTACTTTCTGTTTGTTTGTTTGTTTCCAGGAAAATGTATTTGTATTAGCATGTACTGGGTTTAATATTATTTTAAGTAAATTAATAAATAAACAGTTAAGTAAATAGCTAGATGATAAATAGCTATTTTAAACCTTTCTCAGTTTCAATTTCTACTAAGGTAAATATCAACAGCTATAACTGAAACCAGAATAACTGGAAGTCTTCAATAATTTGAAGAATATAAAGGGATCCTAACACCAAATCATTTGAAAGCCAGTGACGTAAGAGAATTTTATGTAGCCACTGAATATTGCAGAAGATTATGTCCAGAAAGATACCCAAATAAAATACAACATGCATCGAAAAAAATGACTGAAGGGAGATGCACTTCAATGTCAAAAGTAGCTGTAAATTGTAAAATTGGAATTTTAATGTCTTTTTGTTTTGAATGTTCTGTTAAAATTTTTATAAAATGAGGGGCGCCTGGGTGGCTCAGTCGGTTAAGCGTCCGACTTCAGCTCAGGTCACGATCTTGCGGTCCGTGAGTTCGAGCCCCGCGTCGGGCTCTGGGCTGATGGCTCAGAGCCTGGAGCCTGCTTCCGATTCTGTGTCTCCCTCTCTCTCTGACCCTCCCCCATTCATGCTCTGTCTCTCTCTGTCTCAAAAATAAATAAACGTTAAAAAAAAATTTAAAAAAAATTTTATAAAATGAGTACAGGTTGCTTAATATAAAAAGCTAACAAACTGTTAACAAATGAATAACTAAATAAATGAATAGCTGAGTCATCCATAATAGCTTTAGTTAGGAAGGAGACTTTTCTTTCCTCATGGTCCCTCTTCATTTTTATTCAATCGTCTCCTTTCTTTCTAACCATCAACTCTTCATATGCTACATTTCTTCTCCATAGCCCCTGCCCTCTGGTTGCTGGTTGAGGATTCCTAACTCCTGCGGCCCCACCAATATTTTATCTTATAAAGCTACCTTTCCTCTCACCTGAAGATTACCAACAAATACTGAAGTCACTGTATTCTTTTTGGAAATAAATTTTTAAAGTTTATTTATGTATTTTGAGAAAGAGAGTGCGTGCATATGCACGCAGGGATGGGAGAGGGGCAGAGAGAGAAAGGGAGAGAGAGAATCTCAAGCAGGCTCTGCGCAGTCAGCACAGATCCTCAGGCGGGGCTCATTCCCACCAACTGTGAGATCGTGGCCTGAGCCGAAATCAAGAGTTGGACGCTCAACCAACTGAGCTACCCAGGTGCCACTGTCTTCTCCATTTATTTATTATAACGCCCAGTGACATTATGCTTTCTGCAATCGTACGTGCTGCAGGTTACGTATCAAATTATGCTGACCATGTGAGGATGTGGAGAAAGGGAACCCTCTTACACCGTTGGTGGGAATGCAAACTGGTGCAGTCACTCTAGAAAACAGCATGGCATTTCCTCAAAATGCTAAAAATACAACTCACTTACAACCCAGCAATTGCACTACTAGGTATTCACCCAAAGAATACAAAAATGCGAATTTGAAGGGATATATGCACCCCAACGTTTATAGCGGCATTATCCAAACTAGCCAAATTCTGGAAAGAGCCCAAATGTTCACAGACTCATGAACAGATAAAGATGTGATCTGTGTGTGTGTGTGTGTGTGTGTGTGTGTGTGTGTGTAAAACGTGGGATAATGGAATATTACTCAGCCATAAAAAAGAATGAAATCTTGCCATTTGCAGCAATGTAGACGGAGCTAGAGAGCATTATGCTGAATGAAATAAGTCAGTCGGAGAAAGACAAACACCATATGATTTCACTCAAATGTGGAATTTAAGAAACAAAATAAACAATCATAGGGGAAAAAAGAGAGAGAGGCAAACCAAGAAACAGACTGTTAACTATGGAGAACAGAGTGATGGTTACCAGAGGGGAGGGGGTGGGGGATGGGTTACATAGGTGATGGGGACTTAAGGGGGGCACTTGTTGTGAAGAGCACTGGGTGTTGTATGGAAGTGATGAATCACTAAATTGTACACCTGAAACTCATATTACACTGTATGTTAACTAACTGGAATTTAAATAAAACCTTAAAAAAAAACTCCAAATTATGTCGATCATATAATTTCTTGAGCCAGTCTGAATTTCAGCATTCCACTGCACACTTAAAAATAGCTGTAAAATACAGCTACAGCCCAAACGATGGTAAAGGGGGCAAGCAGAACGACTCACATGTTGGGCCCGCTTAGCCACACGATGGCCCAATCGTTAGGCCCCTGGAGCCCAACAGGACTGGGGTAAAATCCACAGTTTCAAATCCCTACATATGTTTTCTAACCTCTCTACACTTCAGTTTCCTCATCCAAAAAGTGAATAGCTTCACAGAGCTATTACAACATAAATTGCTAGCCCCTGTGTTTCTGCTATTAGTATTCTTGTCATTGGTGTAATTCTAGGTGTTAACTCCCCATTTAGTCCTGATTTCCTTAGACGTCATTACAGTGGGTAATTGTGGTTAACAATTACTCTTCCAGTCCAACCTCATTAAATAATTCGTTTCACATTAGTCAGTTAACATACACAGAGATTGAAGGGGTGAAGTCTCATCATGGCTTCAAAGAGAAGGGACAGAGACCACATAAGCCATAGGCTAACTGGCATGAGATATTTTAGAGAAAGCAACCTGGAGAGACAGTACGGTGATGTGGCACACCTTACGAAGGAGAGGTGACCACAAGGGGTGGAAGAGGAGGACAGGCTTGAGGACAGATTTTGCCAACTCCGCAGTTTCTCTCGGGTTGACTGAAATCAGAGCTTTGGGGAGGGGGGACACTACATACTCTTGTCTCAAAAATAAAGGGTGGGTACCTGAACCCTTTCTTTAATTTTATTTACACTCTCCAGTTACATCCCTTTCTGGTGCTTGATAGCTGCTTGATTAAACACACTGGTTATTAGGCTATCATTTAATCAGAAGTTTAAAAAGGCTGAAAAAAGGATCTGAGTCCATCATGCCACAGAATCTTAAAATATGACTGAAATAGAAATTTGGTAGGTCTAGGGTAGTTCATTTTATGCCTTTTTTCCCCAGTTGAAAGTTTTGATATGGGAGGAAAAGCCTATCCCCTTCCTAATACATTGCTTAAATATTCTCGTTTATCATATTTAGGTTTCTTGGCGGGGGTGGGGGGGTGCGGAGTAAGTATCAAATAGTCTTCCATGGTTGAGGAAGAGAACTGAGTCATTGAAGAAACATTGAAAGGCTTGAAAATTTCAATAAGTATACTGCTAAACTGTTTAAAACTACCCCCCCCCCCCCGCCAAATTCTTATTTCCTATTTGGAAACACATCTCTAAGCATTAAGAAATTCTGAGTAAATTCTACAATGTAAGAAGCTCTTAGACAAATTTTAACAACAACAACAAAAACACCAATGCTTCCACATGGAGAGAAATCTTCTGCGAAGATCTGTGGTCCCATTAAAATATCATTGTAACCCATATTTTGGAAATGCTAAGGGTTGGAATGGGCACCAAGCAGCCACAAAGGCAAGGAACGCAGTTAAACCACAGAAGCCCTCGGCTGGGAATCCAGAGACAACCGATCTTGGGATGTGGGGCTGATCGGTTGTTTGTGGCTTTGCCAAGTGCCCTCAGTTTTTCGGTATGTGCGTAACACTGCAAGGGCTGGAATTAAAGACCTCAGAGGTGTCTTTGAGTTCTGGGATTCCATTTCCAATTTCTTTCCTTGCACTGAGTGTTTTTGCTGTGTCACCCTCCAGGACTTCTCTGCATTATTGGTACTATTGGCAACACTCTCCTTCTGAAAACTCCTTCCCTGGCTTTTATTGTGAGGGCAGCTCGGGGTCTCATCCCACAGACTCCTGTCCTCAATCATGGCTGGCCCTCATGGCTCTGTTCCTAAACGGCCACTCTCTCTTTGTCTCCTGTTTCAAAAAGCAGACCATTTCTTGTGTCTCCCACCAGTACCTTTACATCAGTAACTTCCAAATCTCTATCTCTAGGCCTAATGATGTCACATCACGTATCGAAAATGGGCTAGGGGACAGACTTGGGGACTTAACGGTAGTTGGAGATGTTCTTTGACACAGGGCTTTGTAAAGACCTGCTGAAAATAACTTTTCCTGTTTTGCCAATTAAAAACATAAGATGAGGGGCGCCTGGGTGGCTCAGTCAGTTGAGCGTCGGACTTTGACTCAGCTCACGTTCTCGTGGCTCATGGGTTCGAGCCCTGTGTCAGGCTCTGTGCTGACAACTCAGAGCCTGGAGCCTGCTTCAGATTCTGTGTCTCCCTCTGTTTCTGCCTCTCCCTCGCTCATGCTCTGTCTCTCTCCGTCTCTCAATAAATAAATAAATAAATAAATGTTAAAAAAAATTTTTTTTTAAAAAATAAGATGAGAGAGGACAGATTATTCACCCTCCCAGCTACTAAGTTGGACCTTACCAAAATTAACAGGACAGTGCCCAGGCCCAGGGCAGAGAAGATGTAAATAAACTTTTGTTAAAGCATTCTTTGGAATCCCTGCCAGGTGGGATATTAAAAGAGACAAATCATCTGAGTAAGTAGTCAGGGGTTGGTGATTACATAGTACTTGTTTTCTATAATTTACGTGATAGGGCTTTCCAAAGAGTTATTCAATCACCTAGTAAGCACATATTTGGTACAGCCCGCATGTTTGCTGCAGAATACAATGAATAAAAAGTGTACAGGCAGAAGAACCCGGCCTCTTCAAATGGCAGTTCAGCGTCCTTCAAGAAAACGTGCTACCTTAGAGGACATCAAAGTCTGTTTGAAAGACAAACAGCTTCTCCAAAATGGGTCTTCAAAGATGGCAAGGTACAGCGGGACAGCTTTAAATTTAGGCTTTTTTTCTATGGTACTTTAAGTATAACAGATGGATCTTCATAATTAGCATCACATTTGCATTTTTCCCTCCACCAAAAAAAGAGCTAATAATCTTAGAAGGAGAATTAAAAAGCATCATTCCATCATATTTTATTGATCTTATTTATAATTTGCATGCCGAGTCTTTTTTATGGTCCCTCTTACTTGCAACCCCGCTACCTAGAAGATGAGCAAATTTACAAATGAGGAAATGTGTTCTCAGGAGCACAAACTTGAAAACGACTTTAGGACTAGAACTAACCGGAAAGCCCTGATAATGTAGAAGAAATGAGGAGATTCGGATGCAGCTTTGAGCCCACCGATGTAATTCCCTCCAATAGAATAGGTCTTTTTATCTCTTATGTACATTTCTGTGAGACTTCCGTCCTCTCCTTGTGCTATATAACTCCCACCACGCAGAACCATTCAGTTTAAAAGTGCTATTAGATAAATTAAATCATCAAACAAATTGCCCTCACAGGCAAGTCCTCCTGGTCAATGGCTTGAGACAGCAGGTGCCCGAACCAGGGCAGGGCACAGGGCTCGAGCAGTGGAGCTCTTTGCAGCAGTGAGTACAAGGGAAGAGGTCCTGGGGCATCGTGTGTGGGAGAAAACATACCCCAAGGGAGCCAGGCCAGGGAAAACAAGGATTGTATTCCACCCTGTGTCTTACAGTTGACATCTTGATAAGCTTCCTGACTTCCCCGTGAGGCTGATTTCATCCTTAGTTTGCAGATGGAGAAACTAAGACTCAGAGGAGTGAAACATCTCTCCCAAACATTCTCATAAAATGACAAAGAATGGTTTTGATGTAGGCTCTGTCCAAAAGCAAACATCTGATCGTGACTCCCGTGGCACTTTGACCTGCCAACTACATACAATCATTTGGCTCCAGTAATGGCTTTGCTTTGATTCATTTATACCCAATTCTCCATAATCAATAACATAACTTTGTAAGTCACCTGCGTAGGGATCAGGAGTGTAATCGATGGCCATGAAACAAGAGAAGATAAACTGGTCCACAGGGAAATTAAACCCTTGACCTTAAGCTCTTGCGGGCTGATTTCTAACCAAGTCACTTAATTAGCCACAGACTATTAAATGAACAAATTGAGATCCAAATCCTTTCAAACCACAAATCTAAGCTGACCCTTTCTAGGAGCACAGAGTTAACCTGCACTGTTTTGAGTGTGGTCCCATTTGTCACAATGCAGGCCCTCTGAGTGTCCCCAAACTATAAGCGAAAATCGTAATCTTATCTGGACATCCACTTGAAGTAATAATGCCTATGCTTTGCTACTTTTCTTTCTTTCTTTCTTTCTTTCTTTCTTTCTTTCTTTCTTTCTTTCCGTTGAAGATGTTATATCTAGCCTAGGAATCGGGGTCTTTAAAAGAGCTGTAGTCAAAGTGCCAATTTTTCATTAGATTCATTAAATCCCACCTCAAAGGCAAAATCAGACCTCAAATTCTTGAGTTGGAGAGTATCCGTTCATCTTGTGTCCAAAATGGCAAGCAACAGCACCCTACCCAGAACTGCCGAGATCTGTAAGCCCCGAGAGCCCGACAAAGGACTCCCCTTCCCAAACCTGTTGCTCCTGGGCTTTGGGCCTCTTCAACAGCACACTGAGCGGGTTCTCCACACACGCTCAGTCCTCGCCACCCACTTCTCATCCGAACCAGTCACTTCAGGGGTGAGGTCTTGAAGGGCAGAGGAGGAAAAGAGAAGGAAGCCACTAGGGGGCGTGGCATCCTCCAGCGGGTACAGTGTGTGGGCCATTGCTCTTCTCCACTCTCCACAAACTCCCCATAATTTTGAAAGGGCTAGAAAGTGAGAAACAGAAAGGCTAAAGGGCAGGAAGGCAGACAGGAAGGGAAGGGAACTCCTTTGGGGTTGTTTTTCCATTCTTCCTCCCTCAGTTCAAATCCTTTCTATCTTTCTATCTTTCTACCTTTCTTTCTATCTCCTTTCTATCTTCATTGTAATTCCTGGCATTACGCTCTTACCAAATGCCTCGTCTCCTCCACAGTAGCAAGCCCGGGGCCATGGCAATCACACATTCAGATCTGTGGGCATCTCCTCAAGGCACAGATCTCAAAGCCACAGAGTTTCAGCCAAGACCAGATTTGTCGGTTGCATTTAATTTAGAAGTCTATCTTTTCATAGAAATAATGTTCTCCAAGGTGACTAAGTTTGATAGAATGGTTATTCCGGAGTGCATTCTGATTTAAATAGGCTTTTGTGTGCTGGATTTAGATCTTTTTTTTTTTAATTTTCTTATTAATGTTTTTATTTATTTTTGAGACAGAGAGAGAGACACAGCATGAGCAGGGGAGGGGCAGAGAGAGAGAGGGAGACACAGAATCTGAAGCAGGCTCCAGGCTCTGAGCTGGCAGCACAGACCCTGACGTGGGGCTCGAACTCACAGACCGTGAGATCATGACCTGAGCCGAAGTTGGACGCTCAACCGACTGAGCCGCCCAGGCGCCCCTGGATTTAGATCTTAAACAGCATAACGTAACATTCTGAGTTCCAGTGTTTCTGTGGGGGAGCCTTGCCTGTAATACATTGTGCACATTTACTCAACAAGTAGAAAAATGAGGAAGAGTGTGAAATTGAGAATGCACTTGGAAGAGGCAGGAACAATGTTAGCTAAAGAATCTGGTACATTGAATAGTTTCTGTAATGATAAAAAGTAAGACCAGGCGTTACATGCTCTAGAAATTCATCATTTCCTCCAATATCTCAACTTTCATTTTCTGTAAACAATGTACAACTTTATGTACAAAATTGCTATCATAATGTCTGATGGTTACTCTATGTTTAGACATGGGAAAGCCTTATTAATAGAAATCACATGGCTATAATTCTTTTTAATGGAATTTGGGGCTGTTTAAACCATCATTCATGAGAGGAACTCTGAATCCAGAAAGGTGATGAATTCTGATTTACTTATGCTAATCTGACAAGAGCCGTTGGAAATACTTAAACTGCCTGTAACAGAAATCATTTACTGGAAGGCTATCATAAATTCCTTAATGAGTTTATTTCAGGACAAAAAGGAAGAGTAATGCTCTGTTTTTTAAAGGGAAAACAACTAATAGGATTGGATTTGCAATGAGAAGAGCCTGAGGGGAAGTTGGCCAGTTGGAGCTGCAAAACCATGTGAGCAGGTGCATCAGGAGTCATCTGATCTGAGAGCCCCTGATGCCAACACAGTCATACCTCCTAAAACTGCTTCAACCATGTGGGTGCAAAAAATGGAACCTTATTTCTGGTTTGCGGTTTCAGTAGAGCCAAAGAAGGTGCTACTTAGCTCACGGTTAGAGGGAGAAGCTTTTCAAAGGCATCTGACACATCTACTGCTCATTGAAACAGAAGTCCAGGTCGACTAGAAATTGAGCTGATGAGCAGTGATATTCCTTACTGTATTTCATGACAGTTGCACTTAAATATGCACTAAGCGGGGCGCCTGGGTGGCTCTGTCGGTTGAGCCTCTAACTTTGGCTCAGTTCGCGATCTCACAGTTCAGGGGTTCAAGATCTGCAGCAGGCTCTGGGCTGACAGCTAGGAGCCTGGAGCCTGCTTCAGCTTCTGTGTCTCCCTCTCTCTCTGCCCCTCCCCCACTCCCCCCATCTCTCAAAAATAAACATACATTTAAAAAATTAAAAATAAATAAATAAATATGCACTAAGCACATAGATATTTGAAATGTACTTTAATGTCAAACCCAAGAAATTAACACCTAATTCTAAGTCAGCTAAGCTAATAAAGAAATTTTTACTTTTATAAAGGGCTACAAGGACTATAATTTTTCTACAATATTATTTACAAAAGTTGATGTCCAATTTTGCCATTTAAGAAATATCGTGACTATGGGGCGCCTGGGTGGCTGGGTTGGTTAAGCACCGACCGGCTCAGGTCATGATCTTGCAGTTCATGGGTTCGAGTCCCGCATGGGGCTCTGTGCATGGGGCTCTGTGTGTGGAGCCTGGAGCCTGCTTCTGATTCTGGGTCTCCCTCTTTCTCTGCTCCTCCCCCATTGTGCTCTGTCTGTCTCTTGACAATAAACGTTAAAAATTTTTTTTAATTAAAAATATCATGACTATGAAATATTTAACACTCACTTCAAGGTTTAGAATGAAAAAGAGCCTGAGTTTATGTTACACACTGCTCTACCTTGAATTTATATGGTGGAGCTTATTTTTAGGGGCAAAATGTAAGAGGGATATATAGATAACGAGCCAAATATTCAAGTAGCTAAGCTTTTTATCCCTGTAGGCACTATCAGAAGCTGCACTGAAAAGTGAGGGAGACTCTGCCAACCTAGAGGTAATAAAACTCTATCTGTGATTCCATTGCTAAATCCACCCAAGGCTAATAGTGAAGGATTCAATGATTGCGAAGGGAAAAAATAAATAAGAAAGAATTCCAAATTAAAATGGAATAGTTTGGTAATTTCTACCAGCTCTGCATCAGATTTACCATCCCTGGTTTCTTACTCTGGAATCTCACTTATCCACAAATACCTATCTGGCAATGTCACCTATTTGAAACATAACAGAACTGGTGAGTTAAGTCACAAGATAGAAGCACCAGAACGCTCCGCTGTGCTTTGGAGGAGAGCTTCTTGTACCAACAACTTCAAAGATTATTTGCTTTTATACTTTACCTAAAATTATGACAGGCCTAGTGACCTATTTTCTAAATCCAAAGAATATTAGAAGCCATAAGTAAGTGGGGGTTAGGACTTGCAATGAGAACAGAGAGAAATAATGGCCACGACAGGAGAGAAATAATGGCCACGACAGTAGAGAAAATAGAAAATATACTAAAACTGGCCAATAAAAAGCACAATATTCTGGAAGGTGAGCAAGATCTACCACAGCCCAGTAGGTCCTGCGGGCATCACAGTATTCCATACATGGCAGAATGGATAGTTGTTCTGATGTCTCATTCATTCGAGAAAGTTGATATTTTGTATGGTTCGTCCATTTAACAAGTCATGAACGTGCTAAGTCATTTGAGGAAAGTATCCACTTAAAAGGCTTAAAACAGTATCTGCACGTGTGTGCGTATGTGTGCAAGTGTGGACAGATGCGTAGGTACATCTCCCTATCTCTCTACCTATTGAGAGAGATGCTTACATTCTTAAAAATTCAAACTGATTTTCATGAATTCAGTTTTCAATTCGTTACCTACCTCTTATATTTAGCAGTGTTTGGAATACATAAATAAAAATAAGAAGAAAACAAATCTTCTTTATTAGTTATATATAAAGTCCTACATACTATGGTAGTAGTTTCTTTTCATGTATTATTTCTCATTCTCTAAATAGCAGAGAAAGGTAGGTCGTGTTATCTCTGTTTTCTCAATGAAAATCTGGTCTCAGAAAAGGTGGCTAACTTGGCCTAAGTTTAGAGTCATAGGACCAGAATCTGGAGGAAAACAGAGGACTGACTTACTCCACAGTTCATGCTCTTATCACAACACTAATCTCTGTCCTGTTAGCACTCAGTGGGTAGTTTCTTAACTTGAACCATTAAATAGCGGGGTGTGATCTAGGAGAATGCCACTTCTATAACCTATAGATTTGGTTTGACCAAAAGCAGTCAAATAGCAAGTTCATAAGGCTATAGCTAACAGGATACATTTCAAAGCATTATGGACCATTTTGTGACCTGTTACCTTCTCTATATTCTATTCTACTTAGGCCAGTTATATAAACAGATGAGATTGTAAGTATAAAGTAAGTGGATAGTGGTGACCCTGGAATGAGAAGTATCATTGATATTCCAATGGAAACCATGGTGATGAAAACAAAGTTGATATTTGAAAGGTCATATATTTGGATATCCAATCAGCACAAATTTCAGCATGAAGAGTTTAATTTTCACTCACCTAGAACTTAGATAGTATTTGATTCCTATTACCCAGAAGATGGCTGGTCGTCGGCTTTAGGATCTCAGGAACTTTCCACAAAAGCTGAACTGGAAGTTGTCAGGTTTTTCTTCCACTCATGAGTTCCATTTTGTTGTTTGTTTGTTTGTTTGTTTGTTTAGCATGAGGGTACGGTAGTTATACATAGTTTGCAGAGCCAATGGAAGAAATTATTAAGTTATCTGGTAAAAGAAAATACCTTTGGTTTATTCTGCAGCAACAAAGATATTGGGTAATTGGCAATGGAAAAAAAAATCAAATGCCATTATTATTTTACTATAAGTAAATTTCTTTCTCAGCTTGGTGTATGCTTTTTGTTTTAAAAAAGATCAAGATTTATAATAATTGATCATCTAGTCTGCTAAATAACTGACCTGCATTCAATCTGTTACATAACTTAGCCAAAGAGAGAAGGGTTTGTAAGATTTCACTATACCAAATGCTTATACTATTTGTAGGCTATGAAACAAGCTTGTTTTGTACTGACGTATATGGTATTCAGAAGATTAAAGGAGTACATTTGAAAGTACATAAAGCTTGGTTTATAACCAAGCATGTTATTGTAACGGCAGTTTAATTTTTAACAGGTTCTATTAGCATGTGTCCTTACTGCTAATGTTCTCCTTCCAACACGTCTTCTAGAATTAAACAAAATAGGGGGCCATCTGGGTGGCTCAGTTGGTTGAGTGTCCAATTCTTGACGCTCATCGGCTCAGGTCGTGACTTCATGGTTCATGGGATCAAGCCCCATGTCTGGCTCTGTGCTGACCACACGGAGCCTTTTTAGGATAATCTCTCGCCTTCTTTTTCTGCCCCTAACCTGCTTGTGCAAGCTCTGTCTCTCAAAATAAAGTTAATAATTAAGCAAAACAAAACAAAACAAAGAATAAAACCAAAAGGTTTTATTTTCTTGTTTGTTTGTTTTCAGCCTTATCAAATTATACCCTTCACTCATATTCTTAAGATCTGAGTATATTCAAACATTCCTGTTAAATTTGGGAGAAGAAATCCTAGCTAAGAATAGTAATAGAACTACAGAAAGCAGAAGCATGAAACTATAGGGTGTGTGTGTGTGTGTGTGTGTGTGTGTGTGTGTGTGTGTATGTGGTATGTATTTCTCTCTTTTAAGAATAGATGGGCTTAAAAAATATTTTTGGATCAGGGCCATGAACCAAATGAACATTGACCTCATGGAGCCCCAGGCAGACTCCTGCATGTTAAAGGAACAAAAGCTTTTCCATAGAAAATTTGTTATGTACAGCTAGTTCATGTTAAAAAAAAAAAAAAAAAAAAAAAGGAGTATAAAACAGTGTAAAAGAGGTCAATTGAATTACACCAGCTGGTCCCACTCCCTACCAGGCTGCAGAGGGAAGTGAGGCAATCCACAGGATACCTGAGATTTAATCCAGACAAAGCTTCACCGAAAAAAGAAAATCCATACAGTGAACTGTGCTTAAAAAAAAAAAAAAAAAAAAAAAAAAAAAATTCAGCCAGCCTAGATTATGGAGTCCTAATAGAAATTAACATTTTAATAATAATGTTCAATGTTTGCCCTTCAAGAGAAGCTCTTCCATAAGCCAGTCAGCCTGGGTTTTGATACAAATTGCTGAACTCAGAAATACCACCTTCAATTTAGAGCAGAGGAAGAGGCAACCTGCATTTCAGTTACTGCAAAAGTAAAAACACAGTTGCCAATATTACAAGGATGTTTTGAAACCTAAGGTTGAGCAGTGAGGGAGACCCTCCTCTGTTTCTTCACAAACACCAGTGCTGTGAAAATGGGGTGATTGAGGGACTTTTACAGGGCTTTGATGTGGCCCATTATGATCCCCAGACGCCAGGCGTCTCACACATTTCTCCCTGCCTCCTGAAGTCTCCCCTTTAGAGTTAACACGTTGAAGACTGTAATTGAAGCTAAAGGAAGAGCAGTAGGAATGGAGGCCAGTGTATAAATGTGGGAGACGTTAAACAGAGCCACCCATTGATTTTATTAATTGGAAAGGCAGTTCAATTATAATACAAGACACGCCCGCTCCTTGTTTACCTGGCCCTATTCTCTAACTTTCTGATCCATCGTCTGGCTCTGTCCATCTGTCCCAATTTCCTGCGCACCCCCCAGAGAGTGTGACCTTATTGCTACCCGGCGGAAAGGCATAAATGCATCCGCCAAGGACAGCCTGGGGAAAACTGAGATGCCGGCAACAAAGAAGTCTCCCTGGAATCCTGACCTTTCAAAAGCTTTTTATGGACACGTAGGATAAAGAGAAGCCTGCTGATTTCGTTCACCTACATACACTGTGCAGAGCAACGCACGAGGCCATTCTTTTTTTGGCTTTACCCTGGGAGTTGGGTCATTCTTCTACCTAAGAGAATACAATTCTCACTGAAGACCTCTACTTGAAGAACTACATTTAAGTGACAGCATTGTAGTTATGCCTTCAGGTCAGTCTTATTCAAATAAAATAAGTAACATATTGAATGTACAAGGGTGCAGTAAAAAGGCAGCATCAGGCTAATTAGGATAGATTAATTAAGCTACATATATAGGATTTTTATTATAAGCCTTGAAGTATATCATGATGTGCATTTAAATTCACGTAGGCTTTTCCTCTAAAAATACAGAACCTATTATCTTGAAAAGCAAATAAAAACTTTTATGCAGCATGTTTTTTTTATAGTACGGAATTAAAAAAAGAAAATCTTAGGTTAATAATGTAACTTTCATTAGCATGTGGCATTGGCAAGGCAAGTATGATGATCCCCTGTTAAAGAGTACGAACTGATGTACAAAGGACCTAAATAAAAAGCAAGCTGCACAATTGGAAACAGACTGTCTCTACTTCTGCCTGGTCACCAGCATCCTGAGGTGGCCATGCGCTCTTCCATTCTCAAATTCAATTCCAGGGCTATGGGCTGGATGATATAGAGGCACCACTGTTAAGCCTTCACCGTGACTGGAGAGAGAACTCAACATGTGAGTCATGTGTGTGGTTATCTTTGAAGAGAAGAAGAATCTAACCTTCTTTTCAAAAAAATTTTTTTTAACGTTTATTTATTTTTGAGACAGAGAGAGACAGAGCATGAACGGGGGAGGGTCAGAGAGAGAGGGAGACACAGAATCTGAAACAGGCTCCAGGCTCTGAGCAGTCAGCACAGAGCCTGATGCGGGGCTTGAACCCACAGACCGCGAGATCATGACCTGAGCTGAAGTCAGATGCTTAACCGACTGAGCCACCCAGGCGCCCCCTAACCTTCGTTTCAATAACACTTCACCATCAGCACCCGAGAGAACTGGGAAAAGGCCAAAGTCAAGGTCAGGGCCAGAGGTTTTTAGTGTCCTCATGTGCGTGCTTGGCTATACTTCGGCTGACCTCTTTTACCTCATGCCCCAGGCAAATGCAGTTGATTTTGGAATTATCAACTGCTTAGAAAAATCCAGCCCAGCTTCCATCCCTGTGGATAATCGGGAACTGATGTAAAATTAAGAATTCAAGGAATACTAGACCTCAAAATACCAGTATAACCTTCTACTCTGTCTCCATTGTAAAATACTTTACCTCTGTAGGACAGGTTAAGAGCCCAGAATAACATAACCAAGATTATCAAAACTTCTAGTTAAGCTTTAAAACATAACCCAACATCATTTAGTCTTCTGGGTTGGTGACACTTATATCCTCTATCATGTATACTTAAGAGTTGCAATCAAGGGATGTCTGGCTAAGAGTTGGGTTCACTTTAAGGATACGACTGAAGTTCTTCTTTCTTGAATTCCGTTTAACATTACTACTTTAAATGATTTTTTTTTCAGTTTATTTATTACTTGTATGTTTGTTTGTTTAGAATTCCAAGCAGGCTCCCCACTGTCAGCACAGAGCCTGGCACGGGGCTTGATCTCACGAACTATGAGATCATGATCTGAGCTGAGATCAAGAGTAGGACACTTAACGGACTGAGCCACCCAGGTGCCCCTAATAATAATAATACTTGAAAGAGCTGCTTTAAGTAAATAGAATGAATTTATTATTTTACATATTCATCACTTTTGGCTTCCTAGTGATACTGTGTAGAGAATGAAGATAACAATATTTTCATCCAAAAGGTCACAATGTTACCACTGCTGGCGTTTTAACTCATTTGGAAAACTAAATGTTACCACTATATTATTATAGAATGCCCTTCACTTTTTTCTTCTCATTATTGTAGCTTTAGAGATTCTGTTAGTAAACATCAAGTGGTTTTCAGTTTTTTGATGACTAAATCATTAAATAAAATTCACTGAGGGGCGCCTTGGGTGGCTCAGTCGGTTAAGCATCTGACTCCCGCTCAGGTCATGATCTCCTGGTTCGTGAGTTCGAGCCCCGTGTCGGGCTCTGTGCTGACAGCTCAGAGCCTGGAGCCTGCTTCGGATTCTGTGTCTCCCTCTCTCTCGGTCTCTCCCCCTCCTGTGCTCTGTCTGTCTCTCTCTCTCAAAAATAAATTAACATTAAACAATTTTTTTAATTGATTTTTTATTGATTTTTAATAAATCAATAAAATTCACTGAGCAGCCAGAGTACACAGAGCTCTCTCCCTGTAGCTGCCACAGCCTGGTGAGAAGCAGCAGCCCCGAACCCAACCTGGGTTTAGCACTGAAGAATACAGAAGGGAGAGAAGTTACAGTTTCCACAGCACCTCTGAAATAACTGGATATAAAGATATATCTGCTCTCACCAAAGAAGAAAAGGTGTGCCTTTGTTGTCACATACCATTGATATTTTCAACGTAAAACTAATTAAATTATTTGGATAATAAACTCTATTTTCCATTTTATTAAAAATAATGGCCAAGAGTTTCATTAGTTCCAGAGAGAGCAGCCATGCTCAACACGGCAGCAATGACTCCAGAAGCCTAAGGAAGAGAAATCGTTTATGAGGACAATAATCTGATTTTATTTCACTAGGGAGCAAGGCTTTCGAGTCTCTTGTTGCTTCTCACAGTGTACGGTAATGTATTTATCAAATGTCATGAAGCGTTGACTTCATATGCTCCCCTCACCAATGGCAAATAAGATTAGCATGTGAGAGAGTAGAGAAAAAGAAGCTGCTTTTTCTAACCACATTAAACCCGCACTACCAGTGCCGCTGTTGAAATAAACAAAACACATTTGAAAAATAACATAATCACAGAAATGTGATTAAATTTACGATGAGCCACACTGTGTGTGTACATGTGCATGCCTCTGAAATCCACAGTAGGGCAAAAACCATCATCCCCTACGCACTCTACAAAGGACACAGATACATTCAAGGAGGCTGTTGCTTCTTAAGAGTTTTGACTGCCAGAGGCTGCAAAAGCTGGTAAAGGCTGTAATGCATGAGTCAGCATGGTAAAACAAGGAAATAAGAACAATCTACTAATGAGCAAGAGGAGAGCACAAGTTCTTGAGAGTAAAAGCCATTTCTAACACGTGTGGACTCACATCCAGACAAGTGTCAGTTTCTTAAATGTGTTTAGTAACCAACCACATCTTCCTGGGGAATAACTCGTGATTGGCAGAAAACTGAACCGTTTCGGAGATATACTTATTCTTCCAAATTTCAGAGGACTGTTTAGAAAATGACCGTGAGTCAAGAATTTGACTTGATTCCCAAATCTACAAAACAAAAAAGTGATCTTAGATAACAAAAATACAAATTTTTACTCTGGGAAATTGGGAAAATCAACAAATCAATGGGAACAAATTGGGAAATTTGAGGAAATTGGGAAATTTTCCCAAATTGGGAAAATCACCAGATCAATGTATTTCCCCTACCTGACTGCTTTGACCTAAGAGTCTAGAACAAGTCCAAAGATGAAAAGGGTTGAGGGAGGTATGTGGATATCTACACTCAGTATATCATTCTCTTTGCGTTTATCTTTACATTTTGAAAACAAATATAGAAACAATGTCAGTCCTAACCAACTCCTTCAGAAACAGAGGAAGATGGAACACATCCCAACTCATTTTATAAGACTAATAATACCCTGATGCCTGGTCAGCCAAAGACATCACAGGAAAAGAGAACTAAAGACCAGCAGATCCAAAATAAAAAAAAAATTCTTAACAAAATATTACCAAATTGAATAAAGAATATATAATTAGTACAATATATCATGAGCAAGTGATGGCACCATCATGACCCAGAAATTTAAGGCAATAAATGGAATTCACTAAGGTAATTCAATGGGGGAAAAGAGACTTTTCAACAAATGATGCTAAATCAACTGGATATCTGTATGAAAAAAACAAAAACAAAAAAACCTTTGAGCCTCAACCTTATAAAACATTAAAAAATTAAGTCTATATGGTTTATGGGGCTAAATATAGGAGCTACAAATTTTAGAAAAAACATAGTAAAAAATATTTGTGACATTGGGTTAGGTAAAGATTTCTTAAACAATGATTTCTTAAGCACTATACAAGTTAAAAGAAATTGCTAAAGAGGACTTCATCAAGGCTAAAAACTTTATCCAAAAGGTACAGTTTAGAAAAAAAATACAAGCAATAGACTGAGAGAAAATATTTGCAAAATACATATCCAACAAATAGCTTGTATCCGAAATATATAAAGAACTCTTGGGGCACCTGGATGGTTCAGTTGGTTAAGCATATGAGTCTTGATTTCTGTTCAGGTCATGATCTCACAGTTTGTGAGATCGAGCACTGCTTTGGGCTCCACACTGACAGCAAGGAACCGCTTAGGATTCTCTCTCTCCCTTGCTCTCTGCCTCTCCCCCGCTTGTGCTCTTGCACTCTCTCTCAAAATAAATGAGCATTAAAAAAAAGAACTCTAACAATTCAAGAAGGCAGACAAGCCAATTAAAAATAAGCGAATATGTGAACAAACAGTTCACAAAAGAAGGTATACAAATGGGCAGTAGATACGTTAAAATGTGTTCAGTATCACTAGACATTAGGGAAATATAAATTAAAACCACAATGAGTGGGGCGCCTGGGTGGCTCAGTCGGTTAAGCGTCCGACTTCAGTTCAGGTCTTGATCTCACAGTCCGTGGGTTTGAGCCCCGCGTGGGGCTCTGTGCTGACAGCTCAGAGCCTGGGTAAACTTTGGGTATGCAGGCCAGCCCTTACTGCTATTGAGTATATCTTTATGTGTGTCTAGAGCCTATTAAAGGGCATTTGCCCCAAGTTTTTAATACTAAATATGTGTCTAAAACTTAGATGCTTCTCATCTGTCGGAATGTCATAATTGAGAAGACTCAAAATATCTAGTGAGGAGAAGCATGTGGAAATAGCCACGGTGTCACAGTGTGCCATTGATGACAGCGTGGGGTGGTCTGAAGTCTTTGAAGGGCACTTACCGCTTAACAAAATTGTCAATACTCATCTCTTTGACCTACCGCTTTCACTGCCAGGCATTTACCCTACATAAAGTGTGTAAAACCACACATTAGAAAGCACTCATCACAAGATTGTTTGTAAGCGCGAAATCCTAGAACTCTCCTGAATGTTCATACGCTTCTGGCGTGGGCACTGACGAGCCGGTAACAGTAAAGTGGATAAGTGAGGATGCTTTTGAGGTGGCATCAGTCAGACCTCGTGACTTCCGCGTTTTGCCAATTAAAAACATAAGATGAGGGGCACCTGGGTGGCTCGGTCAGCTGAGCGTCGGACTTTGACTCAGGTCACGTTCTCGTGGCTCATGGGTTCGAGCCCCGCGTCAGGCTCTGTGCTGACAGCTCAGAGCCTGGAGCCTGTTTCCGATTCTGTGTCTCCCTCTCTCTCTGCCCCTCCCCCGTTCATGCTCTGTCTCTCTCTGTCTCAAAAATAAATAAAGGTTAAAAAAAAATAATAAAAAAAAAAAAAAACCACAATGAGTTATGACTCCACACTAATTAGATTGGCTACAGTTAAAAAGACTGACAGTAACAAGTGCCGGAGAGGGTGTGGAGTAAGTGGAGCTCGCATACACTGCTGTTGAGAATGAAAAACGGTAAGGATAACTTTGGAAGACACTATCACGACATCTTACAAAATTAAAGACATACTTATCATACAACTCAGCAGTTCCATTCCTAGAAATTTACCCAAAAGAAACGACAGCTTAAATCTGTTCAAACACAACACCACAGTGACAAAAAGCAGATCTGTGATGGAGAGTGAAGGAAGGGGAGTTACAAAATGGCACAAGGAAACTTCTTAGGATGAGGGGATCCTTCTGCCTCTTGACAGTGGGTGGTAGTAAAGCAACTGTACATGTTACACAAATTCCTCAAGTCATACCTTTAAAATGGGTCACTTTTATTGTAGGAAAAACCTTCATAAATAAAATTAAAACTGTATAAATATTTCTCTTGATCTGCTGTCTCTTGGTAAAGAAAACGACACAGTCCCAAGGAAAACTGCCCTGGAATAACATACCGAGGTTGAGATTTTGAGAAGAAAGTGATCAGAAATCCAGATCCTAAAATGTCAAGTCCAATCCAAGCAAACTACCTTCCAACGCCATGAAAGCATCCAGTAGCATTTTGTTTTCTGGAAAAGTGAGCCTCAGGGGGAAACAAAACAGTCGTAACAGCTGTTTCCGGGTATGCTGAATTGCATAATGGGAAAGAGCTCAGTCCTATCTCAGACAGTGACAGTCTGCCCTTAGCAAACCTTGGAAGAGGGAGAGTAAAAAGTGGGAGCGGGACTGGCGGGGGGGATGGGGAAGGCGGGGATCAATGCCAACCAGAGACAGGAAACTGACGAATAAACCAGCAGAAAAGTACCAGGGGAAAGGAGGTTAGGGAAAAGCCGAGGAAGAGCTGCAGGATAGATAGCAAAGGAAAAGCACAAGGAAAATAACAGATGTGAGAACGAATATGAAGGCAGTTGTGAAAGCAAGCAGAGTTGGAAACCAAACAGAGCAAGTAAGGAGAGAAAAGAAGGATGTGGGAATTTCAAAAAGAAAGAAAAAAGGGGGAAAAAATGAACTAAGGAGGGATGAGAAGTCCAAATTTGGATGAGAATGTAAGATGTGAGCCTGCCAGTGTATTATTTTGCCGCAAAATTAAAAATATTTTAAGGAAATACCAGAGAAATAACTTGAATTTCTTTCCAGATGTCCTCAACATATTTTCTTCCCTTCTATGAAATATAACCTTTCTGGGGCCTTTCAAAATCTTAGTTGGCTCCCTTAAACCTAAATCACTCAGTTTGAGACATGGATTCTCTTCCAAGGACATTTCAATCTACGCATTATTTTCTTGTAATTCTTTTCAAAGAATTCAAAACGCTTGTGGAATAATTTCCCCTGTGAAGCTGAGAGACAAGAAGGAGATATAGTATCAGGATATGCCCATATTCTGGTTCCAGGTCTGTGAGCAACTGTGTGAGTTAGACAAGTCCCTCAACTTCTCTGTGTGTTGTGTGGACGCGTGTGTCCGTGTGCGCACACGCTCGTGTGTTTTAACAAAACAAACTCTCTTGCAGTCTATTTATTTTACCCTTCTTTCTCCCCTACTGCTTCCTTTGTTCCTTCCGTCCCTCAGGCTTCTTCTTTTCGCCCTCTCTCCTTCCCTTCTCTTGTCATCTCCTTCCGAATACCCAGCATACACCCTACTGAGCACCGTGCCAACCCTCCCGGAGACACAAAACCACAAGGCGTTCAGTTCCACTCAGGATTTGGAACTCACTTGGCGACAGCTAATTTCTCAGTAATTTTCAGTGTTTTGACATTTAGGAGAAGCAGTTACTATCGGTTCCATCCTTCAGTGTTAATCCTTTTAAGTATAAACGCAAGACTTCATTTAACTGTGGGAATTTAAGCCTTTCTGGATACAGCAATTTTCTAGTTACACATTCTTATTTATCTCCCCATTTCCTCAACATCACGTCTTTACAATTCGGTTTGGAACTCTAAAGCTCAGCCCGACCAGACAGCCCGAGGGTCCTGCAGAGTTAAGGCTACAAACACAACCCTGTGAATTTCGAGATAATCATGTGTGGCAACAACGAAGTCTCCAACAACCTAAAACAAGTATTTTCAGAAAAGAAAATGTGCCTCCTTTTAGCAAAGAATTGGCTGTGTAAGAAATCACTTAAAGTAGGTTGGAAAATACGCTGTCGTTGGCATATCAACAACGAAGCTTTCAACATACCTTAGATTCCCGCAATTATCAGAAAGAATGTGATATAAGGATCTTTTTTAAAAAGATAATATACCTTTGTATATCTCATTCCCTTCTCTTCTTAACCTACTTTGTGCCATTCAATAAACCCCTGGAGCACCTACTGAAAATTCTCTTCCCACACTATGACTAATTGATCTCTGTAAACTGGCAGGCATCTCAACCAAAGCTTCACACAGGATGCTTGGTAGTCTACCTGATACAACCCTTGAGCCATGGCAGGCTGAAGAAGGAGTAAAATGTCTCTGGATACAAGCCAAGGCTCAAGGATCCCATGGTGGATCATCTTAAAATAAGATTACGAAAAGCCTTCTGATTACACAGATAAGAAACTCCAATCCTTTCCTTTGGGACAAAAATGACATCCCTGCTTGTCTCGGAGTTTCTCCCTCTCTAGGTTTCCCTAGTGCTTTCCAATGATTGCTCAAAAGGAGACAATTCAACAAGAACCACAGGGAAAATATTAAAGGTGCAGGCTTGCAAGACAACATGCGCGCAGGTATTTAAAATGGGAAGAGAGAAGGCAACACAACAAACAAGCAGCCAGCTCAAGATTCATAGCGTCTTCCAGCAATTCTAAATCATGATTTCTCAGAGCCATCGCTGGCTCTTTTCAGTTACTTGGTACAAAACCCAGGACAACATTTGTGGGCATTTAATACACCATATTTGATGGCAAAACAAATGGAAACAGTGTTGGTTATTTTGGGAGTCATGCTCCTAAGTGATTTAAACTCTTAACAGATGCTCTACGTAGGAGTTAGTACCCTTGGTGTAGATACTTAGTTTGCTCTTTGGAAACATTAATGGGGAGAAAAGACTGTGGTCCTGCCAGTGCTGTAAAACCAAATGTCCTCTCATCTGTGTGTGTTCACAGCTACACGTGCAAGGGCAAGTTGGGGGGAGCATAACTCCACAGTCAAGGCCCATCTGGAGAACCTGAACATCCACAAGTCACTGTCCCCTGGGCAAGTTTTTCCTTATAGCTGAGGTTTGTATTCAGAGATGCTTAGGCTAATCTATACCCAGAAGGCAAACAACAACAACAACAACAACAACAACAACAACAACAACAAAAGACCCTTACAATAATTACACCAGGAGAAGGGACCAAGGAGGTTGGGATGGACGGATGATGGCAAAAACCAGCATAAAAATCCACCTGGGGGGGGGGGGGGGGGGGCTGAGGGGCTCAGTCGGTTAAGTATCTGACTCTTGATTCAGGCTCAGGTCATGATGTTGTGGTTCATGAGTTCATTTTTTTAGAAGACTTAAAAAAATCCACCTGAAAACCTGCTGCCGATGGATATGTATTTAAAAAGTCTCAAAGCAGCAGACAATGGCACATCCAGTTGGAATTTCTTCCTCCCTTAATATGAACTTAGCGTAGACATTTGTCAGGTTATCAATCATTACTATATTTTCAATCCCTGAAAAAAAAAAAAAAAGAGTTAGAGAACTCTCACAACAAAAGAGCAGACTAGGATTTGTAGAAAAAAAAGCCCCACGGCTGGGTCCGTCATCTGGGGATTATCGCAAAGTCAGTCCTCATCTCAGGTCAGTGCTTAGCAGAGGTAGGGCTGCCTCAGAGAGTTTCCTGCCTCAGAGGCTCAGGGAACTTGACCTTCTGCCAGGAGGCCAACCTTCTCTCACTGAACTAACCTGCATCCTATAACTCCTAATGGATGGAGCAGACACTTTGCCCTCATTATCTCCCTTTTCAGAAAGCCTGGAGATGACAGTGTGCTGACACTCCCTTAGAGTAAGGAGAAGGGAACGCTCAACCCTCAGAAACACTCTCCCAAGGGTTTATTTTTCCAAATGTCACTGTGAAACAGTGCTCCTTGGATACAGCTTCTTTTGGACAACAGCTAAAATTCCTTTGCTTTTATTGCCTTTTCTTTCTTCCCCCTAACACGTTTCCTACTAGATCTCATGCACCATGTCTCTGGGAAAGTTTAGTGAGTTGACGGTATCTGGCCTTTGCTTTCACTTGCATAATTGTCAGGATGTTTAAAATGGTCTCTCTCTACAAACATTCCCCAATTCTACTATCCTATCCCTAAAATGTTGTCTGTCATTCAAGGACTTTTAGAGAAAGGGAACGAACCCGTATGAAGCAACAAGCGTCACAGATTAGACTGTGTACTTTCCGTTCCTGTCTCACGCTATGAAGTGGGCAGTGGATATTACCGTCACTATTGCACAGATAAGGAAGCGAATTCAGGTAAGTCTCACAAGTGGCACATGGCAGAAGCAAGGATCAAACCCAAGTCCGTGTGATTCCAAGTTCCAGCAGTATCCTTTCCTCTGCTCATTCTGACTCTCAGAAATCTTGGGAGTTGAAGTTTTGTGAGGTCAAGGCGAGAGTCACTCCTGATAGGCTTGGGATCATTCTTCGGGTTAGGGCTGGGAGTCTTACCGTGGTCATCCTTAAGGAAAAAGCTAAACCAAACGAAGCTGCGATAATATAAGCTCTTATTGGCTAATGCCCTCTGGTTCTGCAAGAAGGGTCTCATGAGCACGTTTAGGAACGGCGAGTAGCTTCCAGGGGAACTTTATGTCCTACGCAGGTATACTGTACCTCACCCCCAAAGCCATCTAAGGCTGCAACAGGAAATGGGTCTCCGTCACAACGGTCAACGCAGATTAAGAGATGCTATCAAGAGTGATGGGTTGAAAAGATTCTGGGTCATGACAAGAGTACAGAATCAATTATGAAAGGCTAACTGCCCTCCCTTCATTTGTGCGGCTATTAAGAGTCTGGCCAAGTAATTTCAACCTCATAAGACTTTAGTTTCTCTTACTATCATCCCTACAGCTTCTCCCCAACCGTGAAATGATCCTGTCCATCGGGAATTGACACATTTTCAAAACTGAGACAGTAGACCTAAGATCTGCTGTGGATCCTACTGTACTTACTCCACTGATATTGATATAGTTGGTACAACCTGATTAGAGGCCACCTTGGCTGGGTACGTATGTTGATTATAAAACTATGTAATGTAACATAATAGTATCCAATATAAAATGACCTAATCTATCCAAAACTTCCTATTAACACATACCTTGCATACAAATATTAATTTGGGTAGGGCCAAAGGTCATAGTACCTTAGTATCTCGGTGGGGGCTAGTGACAGTCCATGAGTCATCATGAGGTATGGAGGCTCTACTGTTAAATGAAAAAGGTCTAAAGATTTCAGCCAGAGACTTTCAATCCGGCAAGTTAGGAGAAGAGGGCAGGAGGGTGTGGAACATCCTAGCTCTTAATCTTAGTTGTGAGGAATTCCTGTGAAGTCACTGGTTTCCTGAGGGACTCTTTTGTAACCCATCCACACAATGATTGGCCGTGAACAAATGAACCGATCTTGATGTAAGCGCACCCTGCATGCTTGGCCTGGGATTCCCACCCATCTGGCTGTAGGCTTTCTAGATGCACAAATCGAGCAACCCTAATATGTTGATGCTAGTTGGACACAAAGCCCTCACTGTGACAACGTAGCCTTCATGTGTTCTTGTTGGCAAGGCTTTGGGGTCATAATCCCAATGTTCACAAGCTCCACACAAGTAAAATATGCCAGGCACAAAGGGAATTATGAACTAAGGAGCTGTTCAGAAAAAGTGAGTTTTCAAGTAGGTCAGTGATTTACATTTCTTTCTTATAAGCTCAGCGATGAAGTAGTTCATGAATTAGAACTCAAAGGAGTGACGCATTAAAAAAAAATCTCTAGTTCAGCATAGAGACATCAGTGAGAATAAGTGGGGTATATCAAACTACAAGTGGTATTTTGGGGCCAATTAAATCTTTCCAGTGGTAATTTTTATGCAAATCAGTGAATTAAGGGACTGATGCTAGCAAACACACCCTATATAAAAGAGCAAAAGATAATCACTTCACATTTCACCCACACCAACAAAGTAAAAATAACTAAGTAAACAGAGATGTAAGTCAGATGAAACCAAGGGTAAACGCGCAACCCCAAACACCATTAATATTGGGACTTCCACAGAAGACGTCAGAGTAAGAGGACCCTAAGCTCACCTCGTCCCACGGATACAACTAGATAACACCCACATCAGTTTAAATAACCCACAAAGGGACTCGAAGGCTGGCAGAACAGACTTTCCGCAGCTAAAGGGAGAGAAGAGGCCACATTGAAGAGGTTAGAAAGGGTGGAGACACTGTCGGGAGCTACACAGATCTGCCGGACTGTGCAAAGGAGGGAAGGACTCTGTAGGTGTGGCAAGGGGAGAGGAGCAGACCTTCCACCAGGAAGCCCATATGGGGAAGATGAATCCTCCTAAAATTTGGCTTTGAAAATCAGAGGGGTTGAATTTTGCAAATTCTTACAACTAGTGGGGCTTCAAACCTAGAATTTTAAAAATCAGCAGGCTTGTGAGAGAGCCAGCCCAAGCAGTCATCAATAGATGGATGGATAAAAAAGAGGTGAGGGGCGCCTGGGCGGCTCAGTCGGTTAAGCGTCCGACTTCAGCTCAGGTCACGATCTCGCGGTCCGCGAGTTCGAGCCCCGCATCGGGCTCTGGGCTGATGGCTCAGAGCCTGGAGCCTGCTTCCGATTCTGTGTCTCCCTCTCTCTCTGGCCCTCCCCCGTTCATGCTCTGTCTCTCTCTGTCTCAAAAATAAATAAACGTTAAAAAAAAAAAAAAGAGGTGAGATATATATATATATATATATATAATGTAATGCACTATATATATGTATATATACATATATATATAGCAATATATATTGCTATATATATATAGCAATATATATAGCAATATATATATATAGCAATATATATATGTATATATATATGGCTGTATATATACATATATATTGCTATATATATATATGTATACATACATATATATATATTGCACTATTACCCATAAAAAAGAATAAAATCTTGCCATTTGCAAGATTCCATATATGATTTCATTCACATATGGAATTTAAGAAACAAAACAAACGAACAAAGAAAAAAGAGACAAACAAAAAACAGACTCAACTATAGAGAACAAACCGATAGTTACCAGAGGGGAGGGAGGTGGTGGGGAAGGGTGATATAGGTGATGGGGACTGAAGAGTACGCTTATCAAGATGGGAGGTGAGCACTGAGTAACGTACAGAAGTGTTGAATCACTATATTGTATGTCTGAAACTAACATGGCACTGTATGTTAACTATATTGGAATTACATTTAAAAAAAAAAGTGGATGGAAATGTTTTACATCTTTAAAGAGAAAGACCATTATTACTGAATTTTGGAGGAACTGTAGTACTTGACTCCATGTGAAAGAATGGATGTAAAAAAAAGTTTTAAACCAAAATGCTCCAAAAAACATACGGAAAACCAATCTGCAGTTCTTTTATTCTATTCACTAGTCTATTAATTAAAGGTGTAACTAAGAATTATTTTATTTCTGTAACATTTGAAAGTCTCAGAGTAAATAAATTCAAATATTAGGGGAAAAAACAGTCTTTTGTTAGACTTAATTTCTTGATTTGAGTTTTGAATATTTGCCCACTACAGAAATAAAGTATATAACCTATTTCCAGAGACTGGGAAATTGTGAACTTGTTCCTCTCCTTAATCAGTAACCTACAAGGGGAGGGGAGGGGAGGAAACATGGTTTTAACTGTTATTCAAGCTAATTATGCCAGAATGAGATCTCTGATTCACGTGTTGAAGGAGTCCTTCAGATAATTCATTACCTATTATATCAGGGAATTCTGTCTTCTAAAGGGGGTGCTTATTAGCTAAAGAAGAACAAAAAGGCAATAATCTTCAGGGATGGCTGCTGTCAAACAACATAAATCAGAGACCATCATTGATTAACTAATTTGAGTAGTGAAGACAGATGTGGTTGCTATGGCAGTAAAGGAAGGGTTGAAGATTTGATCACCTGAATGATTCCTTATTCTCCTGGGATTTCACAGAAATCAGAAACCACAAAGAGAAACCGCCCACCAGGTTACTGACTGTAACTATAAAATAATAATACTTTGCAATCACTTCTATTCTGGAGAGTTTAAATGGCTTTACCGCTACTAATTTTTAGGGTGACCTGTGATAGCAAGGGGCATCCTAATCTATCATTAAGAGGACATTCAGTGAGGAGATTCCTGGATAGCACATCAGTGACAGCTCAAAAATTCTAGGGTCCTCTTATCTCTGTGGCTGCTAAAGAACTCACTCCCCTAATTTAGAAACTACCCAACATATTCAACAGTTTCAAATGGTTCTTTCTTACCCAATTAATGCAATTTTAGGTTAAAGAAAATGAGAGTCCCACTGTCCTGAAATCATATCTTCCATATTGTTGCCCTCCATCCTGGCAACCAACGCATTCCAGAAGGAATGTTTAGGAGCCAAGCACGCCATGGTATTAGGGATGCTCCTCCAGAAAAGACAAACTGAGAAATTACTTCATAATCCTAGTCTGAAGATATTTGAAATGTTGATCTGTAGGAAAAAAAAAAAAGATCAAAGCTATTCTTTACATGGTTTCAAGGGACAGAATTTGAGGGTGGCCTCAGAGAACAGAGACATTCCATTATAAGGACGCTAGTTTGAACCAACATGAAGGAGAAAGGAGTCACCTGCATGGAGAAAGCATTCCTTTCACTGAAAAATGGTGTGGCAGTGGCCATTAATGAAACACTAATGTTTGGAAAATTTCTTCTCATTGCTCCAAGACTAGGCCGGAGAAGCTCAATGGTGGCTTCCTCTAAAGTCTGTGGCTGTGATCCTAAGTGTGGTACTGCTGGGTGGAACATTTAAGTCCTTCCCTGGAGCACTGCCTTCTATACTCTTTGAAAGAGTATTTTCCTTTTGAATGCCTGCCTTTTGATCTGAGTGGGCTCTCTTTTATGGAGAAAGACCACCTTGCCATTCTTCAGATCTGTTCTTTCACTCGGAGGAGAGATTTGAAAACATTTTTAGAAAGTCTTGAAATGTTCAGCTAAAGCATTTGTGAGTTTGACTGACGGTTGATTGATTTTCCTGTTTCCGTCAATATCGCCACATAATTCTAGACACTCCCAGATCGAGAAAAATGGAACACTCGGCCACGAAGACTGAGGTAGAGGGGAGAAGAGGGCGACATCCCAATTCAGATTCACCTCTACTTGGGTATCAGCACAAATGCAAACCAGCAAATATTAATTATACACTAAGCACAGGAGAAAAGCAGGGATGAACATTTCTCTGTGTTTACACCCCATCATCTTGCGCAGATGATTTGAAGCACCGATAAGTATGATTAATACATAGTGCCTGACTTCACAAAGTTCACAGAGTTAATAAGAGAAATAAGAAAATACTTAGAGTACTCTTCCTTGTGTGGTGCTTTTTAGGGAAGATTTATTTTATTTTACTTAGTGTAATTTTAATTGTATTAAATTTTATTTATTTTCTTTTATTTTGAAACAGAGAGAGCATGTGCAGGGAGGGAGGGGCAGAGGGAGAGGCAGAGAGGGAGAGGGAGAGAGAGAACCTTAAGCAGGCTCCACGCACAGCGTGGAGCCCAAAGTGGGGCTTAATCTCACAAGCCGACCCAAAATCAAGAGTCAGACACTTAACCGACTGAGCCACCAAGCACCCCGGGAAGGATTTAATTAGTAGTTTGGAGCCCAGGCTTCAGAATCAGTTGGCCTGAGCTGAAATAAGACTCAGTCTATGACAAATAATGTGACCCTAGGTCATTCAGAATATCTCTTCATTTTGTAGCATTTATAAAAGTAACGAAAGCCTTCGCTCATCATTCACCTCTCTGTAAAAATAAATAATAAGGTTATAGAAGATTCCATGGTTCATCAGCAAACACTTTTTCTTTTTTTTTTTTTTTAATTTTTTTTTTTCAACGTTTTTTTTTTTATTTATTTTTGGGACAGAGAGAGACAGAGCATGAACGGGGGAGGGGCAGAGAGAGAGAGAGACACAGAATCGGAAACAGGCTCCAGGCTCCGAGCCATCAGCCCAGAGCCTGACGCGGGGCTCGAACTCACGGACCGCGAGATCGTGACCTGGCTGAAGTCGGACGCTTAACCGACTGCGCCACCCAGGCGCCCCCAGCAAACACTTTTTCTGACCAAATCTCTCAAACATCTATCACATGGTGACATTGCAGAATAAATTGCTTTTGTTGTTCTTATATAGGTCTTTCTGGCTTTTATGTAACCATATATTAAATATATGAGGGCTAAACATAGAAATTTTGCACTATATTAATTCACCTATTGGCTTTATTCTTTAAGTCCTACATTTTTTTAAATTTTTAAAAAATGTTTTATTTATTTTTGAGAGACAGAGAAAGACACACACACACACACACACACACACAGAGCACAAACGGGGGACGGGCAGAGAGAGAGGGAGACACGAAATCCAGGCAGTCTCCAGGCTCTGGGCTGTCAGCACCGAGCCCGACATGGGGCTTGAACCCACGAACCATAAGATCATGACCTGAGCCGAAGTTGGACGCTTAACCGACTGAACCACCCAAGCACCCTAGTCCTATGCTATTTTTTTTTATAAACTGGCCTGGTTACTTAAGGACAGAATGATGAAGACAACTTATAGGTCTACCATGCTAAAAGAAAAAGAAAGGTGAGTTCTGATAAAGTCAGGCAAAGGGCTAGAGCAGTTATGATCCTTATTTACAGAGGGAGGCTGGGTTTGCTCTTCACCATCTCCTTGGTATCCCCACTGCATGGGACCTGTTCCCCATCACTGCCTTTATTCACTTAGGATTCCTATCTCTCTTCTAGATTCTTCTACATTCCAAGTTTCCTGAGTTTGAGTATCATGCCTTATTTGTGTTTTTATTCCTAAAGTTTAGTGCAACACTTGACATATGGAAAGCAAACATGTGTGTTGAATGGGTGAGTTAACGAATCTCCTCCCAATTATTTTCAACATTCATCTCTCATAATTTTTGAAGGGTGTCTTCACGCCCACAGGGTGAAGGACTCTTCTTGTCTGTCATGTTCATGCAGCGCTCATTCCTCCCAGTCCCATATTCTTTACATTCCATGCCATTAAAAGCTTCACAAGCACCGCCATCCTTGAAATTCTTGAAATGGCGCCCTACTGATGTCTTTCCACCAGTCTACGTTAAGCCCAAATCTTCCTAGTTATCCCCCACAGGGCAAACTTCTTGATTAGTATTAGCAGATCTGTGCAAGCCTCTGTTTCTGATATACCCTTATTGCCTTTTTCCTACTGCCTCTCTGAAAGTACTTTATTCTTTAATTCATTCCTCTTACCCCCTTTCATTTTTCCATAATAGACAATGAACGGATCCCTTTATAGCTGTTGTAAAGTAATCATGCACTTCTGCCTGGCCTTAATCATTTTGCTCCAAACAGTGAGCTGGTGACCACAGCAGGGACTGGGGCTTAACTCCTGTGCTCCAGTCACCTGGCAGATCATCTAGTATTTAGTGGTTCCTGAAAAAAAAAAAAAAAAAAATTGGGCTGATTTCTCAGACTGAGCTGAGATTCACGGACTATCCTGACATTTCTGTCACCAGCATAATGCCTCCATGATGCATCTCTTCATCCTTGACCATGTCCTAAATATCATGTCATGATTTGCTCTCTGAAGTTCATGAGGATTATTCAGAGTCCCCAGGAAATTATTTGAATATAGCTTCTGGATTGAAAATATCCAACACTATCCTTTTATAACTACTTAGGGCTTCCCTACACATGATAAAAATTCTCAGAGAGAGCCCAGCCTTAGATGATTTGTCTTCTTATCAAAAACTTAATCTTGACTTCATCAGGGAATTAATGTTAGGACTAGCCTCCTCGTTTCACCATTCGTGTAGGTGGAAATGCCAAAACGTAAGAATACAAGCATTTTGAACCTATAACAGGTTCAGAATTCACCACTCTCTTCAAGTAAACACCTCAGCACGGTCTGCTACCCTGGAAATGTTGTAACTGAGTTTGTGTGTCTCAAGCTGGCAGAATTGCGTAGAGCCTAGAAGGGCACAAACTATTCCAGGAGTCAAATCATATTCATAAACTTTCAACTGGAAGGTATCAGTCGTTGGGGCATGACATTTGTTAACTCTCTTGCTGGGACAAGCTGTCTTCAAAGTCCTTCAAGTCAGACTCTGCCCTTTATTTCCTGACCTCCCCAACGGCTTCTTTCCCTTTTTCTCACACCCTCCACCCTACAACACACACCTTTACATTACCAGCAGCCAAGAAGTCATTTCGTATTGAAAATAGTCCTGAGATTCGCATTCTCGTGGTCATTCAGTTCAGAACTCTGTCCGGGCCTGCTTCATCAGATGCAAACCATCAGCCACCACCTTCTCTCCCTCTTTCACAGCAACACCGTTCCCGGTCCCCTGGCTCTTTCCTCCTCCAAGGCGTCTAATGCCTTTCTTCAACTGCATTTGCCTCATATAAAATGTGGGACATGTCAAGTTCCCAGGATGTTTGTCTCCGTCTGGGAATGATCCCCCAATCCCCCCAACAATGGCCAGGCCTCCTTGCTAGCCTGGAGAGAAAGCAAAATGGGTAAGTGCTCCGGATGGAAAATAAATCAGGAGAAAGTCATCATAAAAATACATGATAATAAGTTCTGTCTTCGGAAATCCAAATAGGCCGCTGTGGTGAACTTGCAGTAGACATGTGTGGTTTTTGATTGACCACGTGAGCTAATCTATCCCTTCACCAAAGGAAAGCAGAATCAAGGAATAATTCCACAAAGTATTTGCTGAATATCTGCCGTGTGGTAGGCTTTAGGGAAACCAAAGATGACAGTGCTACAAACTGTCCCTTTCTATGAGGCTCTTACAACCAGGGGTGGTCGCAGTCACAAACATTCACAATCACAACAGGAGGGCATCATGATGACAGTGCTGTGAGAGCACAGATCACCAGCAACAAATTATGCCTTGGGAAGGGGTCAGAGAAATCTTGGGGAACTCCTGTAAGAGGGAAGAACTATCTCCAGAACCTCAAGATGGCATTTGGGGTTAAATAATCAAGGTAACCACATCATCTCTCTGCTCACTTTTAAAATATATACAATCAAAGTCATAATAGGCGAGCCAAAATGGAAAATTCCTGTGGTACGGTTTTGCTAAATCAAGTGGGCAAGATGAACCCCTCTTCAATATCTCCCATTTCAAGTAGAATATTTTGTGCTGGGTATGTTCAAAGAAGTGCAAAGGAAAATCATCTCGAATGTTTAATTTGTTAAGAAAGTTCCTATCGAATTTAGAGAATGGGGAGCTTCAACTGTATTTTAATATTTAGCAGTTTACCCTCAGTTTATATTCTATTTCTTTTCACCCTGTCAACTTTTTAATCACCATTTTTTGGTCAGTTTTTCTGTAGAAAATTAAACACTGCGTGGCAAGAACTAAATTGAAAAGGAAATTTCTTTTAGTAACAAATGCAGGCTTTAAAAAGTCTCAGTAAATCAAAGTGAAAATTTCTTTGGGGATTTAATGAATTGCATCTCAGCAACACACACGTTTCTGATTTACGAAGCAGAGGAATGGACACTTCCATAAATTTGTATTCCATGACATATGGATAAAAGAACTTATAATAAATAGTAATTAGACAGATCTCTCACACCATGCACAAAAGCCCGATTATTAGCTCAACAACCTTCTAAACTTAAACATCCGTTTAGAAAAGAATCTGGGTGAAAAAAATACTGATTTCAAAATAAGTTTAATAATTCCTCAGGTTTTAGATAATGCCTTTCCATTTGTAAAATGTTATTACACAATAATAGTAAAATTCACCAATAATTACATAAAAGAGTAGTAACAGTAAAATAGTGAAATTTCAGTGAGCGATCCAAAACAGAAATCTGAACATCCCTCTCTGATTCAGGCCTTCAGACATTTGCTCAGCAAATATTGTGCAACCACAATTAGTAAGGCTCTGTTCTTGACACGTGGGCTATAACGTAAATAGGAGGATCCTTCTCCTGAAAGGACTTGGAGACAAGCCAGAGGGCCACCAAGGAAATCAACAACCACAGTGCAGGTCTGGTAAAAGTGGAAGCTGGATGCCAGAGGAGGATCCAATCACAGTGAGGGAGAAAGTTTTCTGGAGGAAATGATGCCTGCGCTAAATTTTGAAAGATCGAAGAACGAGGAAATATTGGCCGGGAGGAGGAGAGAAGGCTATCTCAGGCAAAGGAAGCAAGAATTTCTATCACTCCCACTTTCTACCGTGCAAACACTGAAATGCGTTTTCTCCATCCTCCCTGTCATTGCATTATTTCACCCCCTCAACATTTTCTCCTGGAAGACGTTCATAAATGAATTCCCTAAAGGGCTTTAGGTACTGTGATAAGTTGAGACGTAGTGAAGGGAGAAAAGAGAGGTCACTGTACTATAGCAGACAGCAATGATGTCTTAATGGCCCTTTATCCATACACAGCCCATCCAGGAAGTCCTGTAAAAATGATAGCTATATGGGTCCCAGTGCCTCCAAGACTCTCTCACACCTCCTTGCCTCCCGGCCTCAGCTCTGAACCCCCATATGTACATTTATCAAGAGCACATATTGATCTGCTACCAAGTTGGATTTTGGTTCACTTTATGTTATGTATTGTTACTCATGCAGATACGGCACTCTATGTGTTGTGCATATTCCTGGGGGCCACATGGCCAACCTTGTCGAGAAATTAACCAGCCGACTGTAATTCACTTTTTAGGCATCAGAAGTTATTCTCGTAGCATAAAGCTTTAAACTAATGTAAACATGATTACCCTTCTCTTCTGTCGGCACCCTAGCAAAATCAAAAGTCATTTTCAATGAAACAGGGACTTATTCTAAAATTTGAGCAACTCACCCCCAAATGATTCTCTCCTTTCCAGAAAATGGTGTGAACAGGAGACACAGGATGCATTTATTCTCTTTGACCTGGTGTCACCGGAAAGGAATAAATACTCCTGACAGGTGAGGTGGTATTCCCAAAACCACAGAACAACTTGGAGACTGAGCCTGGGACCTTTGGCACTCAATTCATTTTTCTTCCACTTCATCTTACTAGCCCTAGACTTTTAGTAGTTTATAAACACATCTGCTCCCTGTGGTTCCATGTAAACTTTCCCAAATATGTACTATTCAGTCATTTACCCAGGAGAAAAGAATCAGAGAGTAACTAAAATCGTTGATGAGTTTAATCAAATTTAAAATGCTAGTTACTAGCACCCTCACCACTTTCTCTTCCACTCACCTTCCAAAAGGTTCTTCCCCCAAGATGTGGGTAAGAGAGACGGCTGCCCGCAGCCTGTCATTCTCCTGGTATCTTCGCTGGTACAAAACTGGCACTTTAAAGTCTGATCGGCAATGCACACTTCTGTTCGTTTTATTTCCTGGGGAATATGCCAAGTCTCATCAGCGAGAGTGGGCACATTTCGTTTTCTCTTAATGAACCTTAAAGATTTCTCCCCTTCTTTATTAACAGTAGTCTGTGCATGGGTACAGCTCTTTCTGAAACTGCAGCTAAAATCCGTGGAAAGTATTAGCTCTCTAGTGATAACTGCATTATGGGAGTAGTGATTACAGAGTGAAAGGGGCGGCTAAAGCAAAGCCAGGATGTGTATCTCCATGTAACAGAGTGCTGTGGGACCCTTACACTGTCCGCTACACAGATGTGTGGGCTGGGGGCAGAGCTCAGGGCTGCGCCGTGTGAAATGGAGGGTTTTATTTAACTCTCCTCTCAAACAAGAGTTCTAAAGATGCCCGGGGTCCCCTCCGTATCCACAGCAGCCAGGACTTGAGGCCACTTCGCCTGCCCCCTTCAAACAGGTGTGCCTTAAGAACCAAAGCTCTTCAGGGAAATGTGCAACACTTCCAGAATAAGGATAGGAATATACAAGATCCACGCTCCCCCCCCCACCTTCTCTCTCTCTCTCTCTCTCTCTCTCTCTCTCTCACACACACACACACACACACACACACACGCACACACATTAAACACAAATACATTTTGTGTTTACTCATCCAACATGCCATGATGAGACATATATTATATAAAACTTGTAGGCAATCGCTGAGTTCCTTAGAAATTCTAGAGTGAAGGAAAGAAAGCCAATGACAGTTCAGGTGAAGGATGTGATGCTTCTGTTCCCCACAATGCTATTCATGCCTAATTTAATTTCTTCCAATATAAATGTGTCCAATCTCACTTTTAAAAAAAAATTAGGTTAATCTACAAGATTTGATATCGTGGAGCTTCTTGAAGTCCTTTTTCAGGCACCTTGACCACAGTCCCTCTCATTTCATTGATACAAGTTCTTCCTGAGACATTGATGTGAACCTGTCACATACTGGTATTCAGTATGAAATAACCTTTCAAAGGAGAGTTAAACACAGGACAGAACTGTATTATTTAGAATTTAGGAGAGTCAGATACTATGTCCAGTTACACAGTAAATGCCACGGATATTATATCAGAACTCGAAATCATTCACGAGTGCTAGTGGTCTGCAAAAAGAATGGTTAGAATGGTTGAACGTATCCAAGTTCAGGCATTTACCTGCCTCAAGAAAACAGCTCCGCATGGGAACCGTGTTTACATGAGGATGTAAAATAAACATCCACAGGATACTCTTAGCCCACTTGCTTTAGCGATACAAATTCTCAGAGACAAGTCTGTAATTAGATGCGTAACTTAGAGCCAGGGCAAAGAGCAGCTTGAAAGTTGACTAAAACCTTCAATGCCCCTTCAGAATTTCCTTTGGATTCTTTTCATATGACTAAGGAGCATGCTGAGTCCACTTCATTTCTTTCTCTGCTTCTCTAAAGAAACAGAAATGGGGAGGAAATAAAAAAAACTTCCCCAAACTTATGACTGTATTACACAAAATTTCCAGTTACACCAAATGTCCTCGGTATGTTGGGACAGAGTTTGAAGAAAGGATAACTATGCAACACAAGTCGTGGATTCGAGGGCAATGCTGGATAGGTTATCTTCCTGAATAAAACTGTAATTGCAACACAAGAAGAGCTCTGCCACAAAGTCTCTGCTTACAGATATTTTATGAGTGTGCCTTTTTACCACCCTGTGTTAAACATTCTGTATCTGTGATCTGTGAAAATATAACAACAACAAAAAAGGTTTAGTAATATCACTTTAGAAAGGAAAGGAACAAACCGTCTACTCGTTGAATAATACAGCTTTTCTATTTTAGGCGATTGTTTAAAATAATAATGCAAATTATTGATCATGAAGACAATTTCACTTGTCCTTATTTTTCCATTTTCCCTGATCTGGGCCCATGGGCCAACTTGCACCTAAGAAGAAACTTAGCCAAGTGGGTGACAACTTTTCTTTTCATTCGTACTTGATTTTTATCTCATAACTTAAAATGTAATATTATCTTTCCCTCGTTTGTTTAGTGTTTAATTTAATTTCCTTTCTAAAAAAGAAGAAAATAATATTTCTGTACTCTTTCTTACCCTTCTAGAGTCAAATTAAGAGTTGGGTGTGACTTTAATTTGAAGGATGCATTAGGTGAATATAATGTCACGGTGCACTAATCCTGAGTTGGCGATGAACAAATAAATAAGCACTTAGTAAACCCAGCTTGCCACAAGACCTTGTGCTAAGTATGGGACAAAGGCAGCCGTCAGATGATGACCCAGCACACGAGGAGCTCGCAGACCAGCGGCAGGACAGACAGGTGCCACAGTCAGTGCAGTACCTCACACAACATGATGCTACAGGAGCGGGTGGAGAGGAGAGACCTCCGCATGAGCACAGGGAGGAGAGACCCTGAGAATCAAGGAAGGACGGACAAGGATGGACAACAGTGGAATTGATTCTTCAAAGAAAGAATCTGTTTTGCAGATTGGTGGTTCTTACATTTGACATTGAATCAGTTAAAAATAGAGTCCCGCTCTGCTCTGCCAGAGACCCCTCTGCAATATATCTCAGTTGTGCCCCACAAATCTGTGTTTTTAATAAGCCTCCCATCTGATCTTGATTCAAGTGGTCCCAGGACCACCCTTGGAGAATCCTAAAGCAGACAGATGGGGAGAGGTAGTGTATGTGTGTGAGGGGAGCAGACCAAGTGAGAGAAACCATCTGTGAGATCCAAGTAGGGCAGTGTGCACGAGCACAGAGTGACTGGGAAATAAGAAGGGGAAAGTGGAAACGGAGGTAGGTGCCTGATCATGAAAGCCTTGCTGCCATGTGTAAGAGCATGAGCTTGATCCTGAACTTGATGGAGAATCAATCTCAGTGTTTAAAAAAATGAAAAATAAGATCAGAGGTACTTAGTAGTTTTCATGATAGTAACAATGTTAAGGGTCAGTGCTTTCAATCTGATTAGTTGATCCATTTTTTAACCAAACCATGAAGAAATGAGAAATCCCTTCTCGGTTGTTGTTGTTGTTTTTTTTTTTTTTTTAATTTTTTTTTTCAACGTTTTTAATTTATTTTTGGGACAGAGAGAGACAGAGCATGAACGGGGGAGGGGCAGGGAGAGAGGGAGACACAGAATCGGAAACAGGCTCCAGGCTCCGAGCCATCAGCCCAGAGCCTGACGCGGGGCTCGAACTCACGGACCGCGAGATCGTGACCTGGCTGAAGTCGGACGCTTAACCGACTGCGCCACCCAGGCGCCCCTCGGTTGTTGTTTTTAATGCCGACGCTGATCTCAGAAGGCAATGGTTTAAAATGCCCATCGAAATCGTGGGAGCACCGCCGTGGCAGCCCATCTCCCGACGGGTGACGCCAGGTGGCCCCTGAATACCACAGACACCATCTACAGCCACACACAAGAACAGCACCCATCTTCTCGATGGCACCATGATGTGTCTCCATATCTTCCAAGTGAGACCACAGCTGGAGGTGTCAGTCAGCATCACAGGGAGGCCCCCGCACGAAGCAGCAGCAACAGGCTAACTTTTAACACTTCATGCAAGCGAAAAAAATGAACTGCCTTTTTCCATAAACTGATTATTTACCGTTCCTATCAATGAATGATGGCAAAAACATATGATCAATGTTGTATTTAACCTAATGGAGCATTCACCCTTTTTTTTTTAGTCTGTATGAGAACATCTACTTTCATTTAAACATGCATTCATTCAATTAGAAATCAAAATTTGAATTACAAAATAAAAAATAAACTCTCTTTTAAATTCACTTACATACCTACTATTTGAATAAAGGCTTGCAACTAACATAAGATACCATGTGCCAAAGAGTTGTTTGGTTCTTGGCGTGACTTCTAAATTCTTACTAAAGATTGAGTAAGAAATTTGGCAAAGTAGCTGAGCCTAAGGACATTCCGATGAGAGTAAGTAAAAATGTTAATAAAAGTCAAATTTAGAGCATAGTGCATTTAAAAAAAAAATTTTTTTTTAACGTTTATTTATTTTTGAGACAGAGAGAGACAGAGCATGAACGGGGGAGGGGCAGAGAGAGAGGGAGACACAGAATCAAAAGCAGGCTCCAGGCTCTGAGCCATCAGCCCAGAGCTCGACGCGGGGCTCGAACTCACGGACCGCGAGATCGTGACCTGAGCTGAAGTCGGACGCTTAACCGACTGAGTCACCCAGGCGCCCCGAGCGTAGTGCATTTTTAATGCATTTCCTCAAGCCTCCCATACAATTTACATCAACTGTGGTATCACCAGGAACAGAAGTCTGGTAAAAAAAAAAAAAAAAAATTGCAGGTCTGAAGAATTTGCAAACAATATTTGCAAAGCGACATCAGTAATAATATTCAATAATACATGTGCTCAATATTCCTGAACCTGAGAGAAGCCTCTTCCCTCCACGATGATGGTAAACAGACTCCCGAGCTTAAAGGTAGTGTCTTAGTTTAATGAAATCCACGGTCCTCGAGTCTCATTGAACGCGAGGCCCATTGCTCCAGTGCAAAAGTGAATACTCTGTTTTGTCTTTGCAGTTACCTAAACGGAATGTTTGATTAGCTGTTGACAATATTTGTAAAACTCAAACGGATCAAATGCGGGTAAAGAGGGGTGTCAGCAGTTGAAAAACTCTATCTCATTTCCCTTTGCTCCCCAGCATGCATGCCATGCTTTCAGAACCTGGCCTTCTCACTGTCTGGCCGGTCTAACCACCCCCCACTTTCCCCTGACCACACCCCCCACTGCTGCCCCTACCCAGCCTCTGCTTCTGAGCCAATGATGCACCTCATGACCAGACTCCCCTTCCCCCCACACCGCTATCCCCTGTGACTCCAAAGTCTTTTCCAGCTATTTCATCTTGGGTGGGTTCTCCCCTTTCCCTAAATCACGATCGTCTATACAATCAGCACGACATCATTTATTTATGTTACTACTTCATGTAGTTCTGCCTTTCTGTGTAGGTTTCATAGGAAGGGACTTCGTCGCAAGTGTTTTTAGATTTCTATTTGAAATCTACCATGGGAACTATGGAAAAATACGTTTAGCAGTAGAACTTGATCTACAAACTCTGTCCCAAGGAGGATTTGCCACGAGGAACATGACCTTGTTACCGAACTCCCCAGCCTCAGGATACTGTCCAGAAGGGAAGAACATTCTGTATGTTGTCCAAAGAGCCCTTTCATAGCACATAAGAGTTCATTCCTAGATGAGTCATGTTGTCTTTTGCTTGCTGATGTATCTACTTGCTTGGTTAAATGGAAAAAAAGTGTGACTTTTGAAAGAAAAAAAAAAGATCAATGGTTCTAGTTCTAGCATTGTCTCGTGGTTTATGAGAAGCACCTTAGTAGGGTGTCATGGAGTCAAAAGGTAGCTAATAATGATGGCCTTACTGAGCATGAATCATCTATATATCAATTTCCCTAAAAGTCAGCTGTGGATAAACTTAACAAAAAATTGATAAAATTATGAAGATACAATCCAATCAATGTCAGCTTAACAGCATCAACCTGGAAACCAATCTCCAGTTTTGAGAGAAAGTAAACTAAAAAAATATTCCAAAATGAGGACAGTCCTCCCATTTTCAAAATCAAACTAAAGACTGATTAGTGTTTACTGAGCACTTACTATATACGCAGCACCATTCTAAGGAGGAAGGGGAGGTTTTCTAAGGGGATTCTAAGAAGAGAATATCCCCCGCTCAAGGAGTGGGCATGCTCAACTCCACAATTAATGGAAGTTATAAAAAGTGGTACCTAAATGGAATTTAGAATATCCACAGAAGGCTTTGTGGAGTCAATTGGATATTTACTGGATTTTCCTTTAGGTAACCAGAACTAAACTATAAACATTGTTTTTTTTGTTGTTGTTTTTTTTTTTTTTGAGCCTCTGTGGGGTTCCAGGCACTGTGCTAAAAGCTGGAAATATAGTAATTAATAAAACAACACTTGAAAGAATGCACAGACTGGACCTTTGAATGCACAAGCATTACTACATAACTTGCATACTAATAGCACATTAAATGTACTTTGTGTGAGTATTTGGTCTTTTAAAAAATCTAGCTCAATTACCTGGTTAAAACCTACCTATAGTGATCATGAACAGAGAACAGCACATCAACACAAATGTCGTTTTGGAGTGAGAGAGAGGAAATAATTCTGAAAACATCTTTTGAGTAATGGGGAAACTAAGCAGAAGCAGACCCAGAAGTATTTTATCTAAATTCATAGAAGAGGTCTCTGATCCCTTCCCCAGAGGAGTTCAGTCGGTCATGATGTAAGGCAGGGACTGTGGAACTTTCCAGAGTTGTGTTGGGGTCACTGCAAAACTACTGTGTGATAACAATTTGGAATAGAAAAACAGAGACAAATAAAAGGAAAGGATAGAATAGGGATATGTAACAGAAGTGCCATCAGCAGTAATCAGCACTGTGTGTAGGGGGTCAGGAAACATATTTCAAGGGCAGACTGACGTTGACAATCCCTTGTCACTGACATGACCTCACTTCGATACACAACAGGACAAGGCAGGCTACTGAAGAGCCAAAACCCCATTAACATGATCCGAGCATATTTTAAATTTTTTTTTTTAACGTTTATTTTATTTTTGAGACAGAGAGAGACAGAGCATGAACGGGGGAGGGGCAGAGAGAGAGGGAGACACAGAATCGGAAGCAGGCTCCAGGCTCTGAGCCATCAGCCCAGAGCCCGACACGGGGCTCGAACTCACAGACCGTGAGATCGTGACCTGAGCCGAAGTCGGATGCTTAACCGACTGAGCCACCCAGGCGCCCCTGGATCCGAGCATATTTATGTCCCATTTCATACAATAGCCACCTTTTTTTAACTTACGGTATAAAATTAGCATTTTCTCATATTATGGGAAACTCGGCAAACAAGTTAATTTGACAAACTAGAAAATACAAATAAAAATAAGGGGAAGCATAGAAAACCCTCATTAACATTTTGGCACAGATTCTTCCAATTTAAAGAAGGTCTTGTCTTGAGAAAGAAAAGAGTATTAGGAAAATATAAGAAGAAAAGAATCTGAAATTAGACCTAGACTATGAGATAGGTCATGTTAACCTTTTGGATAGAGGTTTTTATGTACATTTAAGCGAAAATACTTACTCCCCAAAACACATGATAGTTACATCTGAATTCTATACTAACATCTTTTTAAAAAATTTTTTTTAATGTTTATTTATTTTAGAGGCAGAGAGACAGAGCACAAGCCGGGAAGGGGCAGAGAGAGAGGGAGACACTGATTCTGAAGCAGGCTCCAGGCTCCAAGCTGTCAGCACAGCGTGTGACGCGGGGCTCGAACCACGAACCATGAGATCGTGACCTGAGCTGAAGTCAGACACTTAACTGACTGAGCCACCCAGGAGCCCCAACATCTTATACCAGTATACTAATATCTGCATATACCGTTGATGCAGAGTATTTACTTGCTATATTTCTTGTCAACTGGCCTTGTCATTTTGTCCACTGTTGTCCCAAGAGAAAGGCTCCTTTCTGGTATTGTTAAGGAGGGATGCCACGCCAAACCTCTTTAGGTGAAGGGCATTTACTTTTACCCCCAAAAGAATATCTTAATTGGTAGCTTGTGAATAGATTAACTTAGAGAAAATGCCACAACAGGAATACCTTTGTGTGGGCTACTCAAGTCCTTCCTGCTTACAGGGACCTCTTGGTTTAAAAGGCCACCCTTCTTCACTCAAGAAAAATCCCGGTAGGGACGCCTGGGTGGCTCAGTCGGTTAAGCGGCCGACTTCAGCTCAGGTCACGATCTCGCGGTCCGTGAGTTCGAGCCCCGCGTCAGGCTCTGTGCTGAAAGCTCAGAGCCTGGAGCCTGTTTCAGATTCTGTGTCTCCCTCTCTCTCTGCCCCTCCCCTGTTCATGCTCTGTTTCTCTCTGTCTCAAAAATAAATAAACGTTAAAAAAAAAAATTAAAAAAAAAAAAATCCCAGTAGAAAGATAGACTCGGACACGGAAAGTCAAAGCAGAATCAGGCAACCGTGGTATCATTATATTATGATTATTAGCAAGGAGTACACTCAACCAGACTACAAGCTTACTTCTCACCAATATTATTGAAAGAACACATCTAAAATTACACACCTTTAAAATTATTTTGAAAGGTTAAAAAAGGGGTACACATTTTAGGGTGCCTGGCTGGCTTAGTCAAAAGAGCATTCTAGTTTAGTTGCATTGTGGTCTGAGAACACACTCTGTATGACTTCTGTTCTAGCAAGTATATTGCAGTATGTTTATGGCTCAGAATGTGGTCTCAGTGATCGTTCCAGGTGAGCAGATGCGGCAAATAATTAATGAGTGTATGGGTCAGTTTTCACTCTTATTTAACTTTACCTATATTTTTAAGTTTGCCCAACTAACTTATATTAGTTTTATAATAAAAAATACTTACAAAAATGCCTAATTACGCAGGAAAATGATAATTTTATGTTGGTAGTTGGAAAAATGAGGCAATGGAAAGCTTTCTAAAATATGGTTACAAATAGTATTTCCGTTCATAGTAAAAATGGACTAGAGAAAAATACCTCAAATATTTGTTCAATAATCATTGAACCCATATTTATTAAGTACCTATTTCATACCAAACACTATCCTATTCTCTGAGCACAGAGTGGTCTAGCCAGGTACTTTCAGATGCTATGAAGAAAATGTAACAGGCGTATGTGATGGAAGGTAAGTGGGAGGGATGAGGCTACTTTAGACTGTGCAGTTAGGGTTTCTGCTTTGAGGAAAGGCATCTGGGATGGAACCTAAGTAGTAAGAGAAGCCAGAATGTGAAGGTGTAAGGACACAGAGAAATAAGAATAGTGAGGGCAAAGAACCTTGCACCAATGAGCCTGTTTAGAGCTGGGACACAGGGAGCAAGAAGGTGGGAGACTTGTACGGGACACATTCAGAGGAACAGGCAAGGGTCAGATCGTGCAAGGCCAGGGTGATGAGTCTGCATTTTATTTTATTTTAATTTAATTTTATTTTATTTTTTAATGTTTATTTATTTATGTTGAGGGAGAGCATGCACACAAGCAGGGGAGGGGCAGAGAGAGAGGGAGAGAATTCTGACACAAGGCTGGATCCCACAAACTGTGAGATTATGACCTGAGCTGAAATCAACAGTCAGAAGCTTAACTGACAGAGCCCCCCAGACACCCCTGCATTTCTTTAAAAATTTTGCCCCTAAAGTTTATTTATTTATTTATTTATTTATTTATTGAGAGAGAGAGAGAGAGAGAGAGAGAGAGAGAGAAGTGGAGGGGCAGAGAGAGGGGGTGAGAGGATCCCAAGCAGGCTCCATGCTGCCAGTAGAGAGCCCATACAGGGCTCAAACCCCCGAACCGTGAGATCATGACCTGAGCTGAAACCAAGAGTCGGATGTTTAACCGAGTGAGCCACCCAGGCACCCCGCCCCCTGCATTTTATTTTAATTAATGAGAATTCATTGTAAAGCTTTAAGCAAGGTTATGACATCATCTGAGTACTTGTTGATGGAGTAGAGGCAAAGTTGGGGGGAAGAAGAGACATCAAGCATGTGGAGCGATGGCCAGATGGTGGTGCCATAGTATGATGATCACTAAGCGTGAGACACATTTCAGGGTGGTGGAATGTGGATCTAAAGAATTAGCTATTCATTCTGGCCACGTTTTGTGGAACATACCATATGACGTGCCTGGGGGGGAGAGCTGGCTGTCTGAAGCTCAAGGAAGAGGATGAGACTGGTGAAAAACAGGAATTATTGGTATGTGGATGATGCTGAAAGCATAGTTCTGGATGCAATCACATAAAAAAGTAAGTGAAATCAGAGAATATTTGAGAAGAATTGATCCTGTCCAAATTGACAGGTAGAGCAGAGAACACAGAATAGCTGGTGAATTATCAAGATGGCTAGGGGGAAATGATATCTTGCAAGATGACCCGAAAGACCATTTCAAGAAGGAGAAAGAATCAATGTGTCAAATGCTGCACAGAAGTTCCATAAAAAGGACACAGAATTAACCACTGGATTTGCGACACTGAAGTCATGGGTGACCTGGACAAGGGCAGTGTTAATACGGTGATGAAGAAGGTAGATCCATTTGGAGTAGTAGGATGAGGAAAGAATGGGAGAGAAGGCAGCAAGAAGGGCAAATAGAGAAAATCCAACTGTATGAAAGTCAGCAAAGTAGTAGTAGTTGGAAGGGAATGTAGAGATTCATTAAAGGAGGGAGCCATGAAAGCTGACTGAAGGGGAAGGGATTAGACACAGGGCTACTCAAACGACTGGATTGCCCTTCATCCATTGTAACAAAGGGAAGTCAGCTTAGTGGGACAAGTGCAGGGCATCTGGTCAACACTGTAGAGGATGAGTGGGGGGAGCGTCCATCTTTTATGCTTCCAATCTCAGCTGTCGTTATCCCTGATGGGCTGGCTTATTGGTGAATTTTATTTCAGCATTATAACACTTCCTTTTTCTATTTTCCAAAGTTTCTATCATGGACATACATTACATTCAGAATAAAAACAAACCTAATTTGTAAACCAAATATTGAATAAAGCTTAAAAGTACACTGAAAACATCTGAAGACTTTAAAAGTTGTAATGTTAACCTAAGACGTTTATTTGAACACACATTAAAAAGAGGAAACATTTTTGTGGCATAATCTCTGCACTGTTCCAGCTCTCCAGCTGTCAAACACACTTCCTTCCTTATCTATTTCTTTCTATGGGCTGTGTCTGGGGCAAGGGCTCGAGAAAATGCACCAGTATTGTGATTCTGGAACTCAACCAGAAAACGGAACTTTTCTTTGTCGCTAACTCAAGTCGAACACAAAAATGTCACATATACAAAAAAAATAGGTCTACATTATCCCGAACCCTTGTCCGCCTGGTCACAATTTTTTAACAAAACCACATCTTGTTGCTTTTCATCCAATTCTGCCTCAGGCAAAGGCATTTTATGATGTCATGAAACACAGAGTTTATTGGTATAGACTCTATTTCCTTTTAATTTTTTTTTTTTTTTAGATGAAATACTGATGTAGTTTTCTTCACTGGCTTCAGAATCCAAGTAGACCCAATTTGGGATTTTACAAAAGCACCAAAAAATCAATGCAGAGAGGAAGAAAATGGAGCTGCCAATGTATATAGCTTATTGACTGATTAGCAGAGAGTGGCTGAGAGATTCAGCCATTACTTGCTTGTGACTATCTGTCACCCTATTCCTGCCATGGAAAACAAGTGGCTTGACACCTCCTGAAATTTGCCTTTTTACATTTATAAGAGACTTTAGATGTTTAAGGCAGTTTAAAATCTGGTACACCATAAGGAAGAGGCTATTACTGACTGCAGCCACAAGAATTATTAGTTATCTTCTCGGTTGGATAATAAATTATTTTTCTCTGTTTAAAAAGATTCACTTGGAGGAGCACAGTTACACAGGTACTTTTCACTTCTATTTTCCACGAACAGTTTTCTAAATTTCACTTTAGTTTGCTGCAGTTGTTAGAGATTTTAATGAGAGGAAATCCTGGTTGGTCGAAGAAGTCATTTCTTCAGTGCACACAGGATACTGAATTATAAGCAGGGCGGATCTTCTGGGGGAAGGCGGAGACTGACAGAAAATCAACAGCCCCTTTCCTTCCTTCTCTCTTTCCTTATATTCTTTCCCACCCTCCTTTCAGGTACTAAGATGATTTATTTTCCTTTTTTCCCCCCATTAATGTGAATTTCCTTTAAAAAAAAAAGCATCATAAGAGAAAGCTGTAGTCAAGTATGAGGGTTCTAAATATCCGCCTTAGCCTCATCCAATTTGCAAAAGACTACTCTCAGGATTCTTTTATTATATGCAGAAGTTCTCACTTTGCTGGGCATGCGTGTGTGTGTGTGTGTGTGTGTGTGTGTGTGGCGAGTTCCCTTGAGGTTTGTATCTGTGACTGCCTACCATTGCCCTAACCTTCAGAATGACGGATGGGCTTTCCCCCTACCCCCTTCCTTGCATAGCAAGGGACAACTTACTGATATTTACAGTGATGAAAACAAATGACCAAACACAGCAGTTTTCATCTAGAGTCGACTCACAATTATCCACTTAGAAGCCTGTGGATTTTCCAGGGACAATTTTCAATTCCAAAAAGGTTTCCAGTGATACCTCCTATCCTTCAGGGTCACTTTCCCCTCATTAGTCAGTTACTGCTCAGGGAATACCAACTACGTTTAACATCAGATTAAGCAAAAACACACAGGAAGATGAATCAGTAGGAGAAATCATGTTGCATACAAAAGACAAAAAGGAATATTTTTGGTGTATCTTATTGTCTGCGTTATCGGCACCACTGTTTTGTAACTGAGCAATGTCTTAAAGGAATTTTAATACTCGCTAAAAATGTTATGTGTATACCTAATTCAGAGAAATGGGTTCAGCCATTTCAGGTATTCTACAATTAATTATCTCATTTATAGATGACTCAAGGGAAGTCCGTTCTTCCCCGCCGCCCAGTAGTCCTTGTTTCTTCGTTTCAGTAGACATTAGCCGCACCATGGACAATAAGAAAGAAATAGGGAAAGGAAGATGAAAACAGTTCATTTTGTTGCTTACTAGGTTTTTGATAGAATTCTGATAAATGCAATACTGAACCAGAAAATAGATGAAAATAAGATTTCCACTTTGGAACTTCATTTATTCGCGTGTTCCTTCGTCGCCACCACTGCGAACAGTGGGAAGGCAGTTATGAAAATCGATACATTTTTCAGGGGACAAGAAATCAGGATGGAACTAAAGGAAATGGCTAATGAGCTCAATTTTAACAATTATACCTTGTAGGGAGAGAAATTCAATTTGTTTTGACCTCTGATAGCACTTCATTTGCATCACCAAGTTGGCACTTAGCATGCACTGGTTTGTGCCATTAGTATTGTTAGTAATAGTAACAGTGGGCATTTATTGCCCTTTTACTGAGTTCTGGGCTATGTACAGCACCTTATGATGTTTCTAAGCCTTATTGCAACCTTTCCAGTGTTATCATTCCCACTTTACTGACAAGAAAACAAAGGCTCGGGGTAAGTAATACGCTGGAGGCCACAAAGTCTCCTGGGTCAGCGGTAGCATAAGGTTTGGACTAAGACTGGCTGACCCTCAAAGTCTCTCCACACAGGGGCACCTGGCCGGCTCAGTCACTTAAGTGTCTGACTTCTGCTCAGGTCATGATCTCGCAGTTCAGGAGTTTGAGCCCCACGTCGGGCTGGGTGCTGAGAGCTCAGAACCTGGAGCCTGCTTTGGATTCTTTGTCTCCCTCTCTCTCTGCCCCTCCCCTGCTTGCACTCCGTCCTCTCTCTCGAAAATAAATAAACACTAAAAAAAAAATTTTTTTTAAGTCTCTCCACACAACTTTCTCAATGTCAGGTGTAACTGTTTACACGCCTCACGCTCTTTCCTAATGAGACTATAAGCATCCAATGGATGCTGGAAGGGGAATTCCTAGGGGTGCAAGGACCTAGAAGTCCCGTATTTTTGCATCTTTCATTGTTTCCTGTGCACTGCTCCATAAGTGGTATTGAATGTGTCTCCATTTTGGTTGGGGATTTCTGTTTGTTTTAGCATCATTTTGTTTCTACAAAAAGGCCAGCTGCAGCTGTGCAGTGGGTACAGATTCTTTTTTTAAGTGTATCTCAACTTTGTGCTATCATTTATAAGTGGGAAGTATATATATATACACAGATCCATCCCAGGGGTACCTTGGAAGGAGACAGAGGGGTGTAAGCAGCATTATCCTAAGCGATCCCTGAGCATTGATGCCAACGTGGTGACTGTGGTCAGAGTGTCTTGCTCTACTCTAAAGACGGATTGGTCAGGACGACAGGCATCACTAGCTGTCACTGCAAGTGTAAGTGCCATCTTGCCAGCTTGAATTGCAGGGGTCACTCTGGGCCCCTTGTACAGAATAGAAAGCAAATGCTAACATGCCAGGGTGTCAGATTTCAAAAGAGAAAACAGTGTAGCTCCTTGCTGGATTACTCTGCCTCAATAATTTAGAACAAGTGGGTAGACCCAAAGAAAAAAATGAAATTGTGTCTTTGCTTATTAAAAAAAAAATGGTAAAAGTTGTCTGAATAGTCTTGTTAATTTATTCAATGACACTTGATCAGCACACAACAGACACTCTAGTGCAGAGGCTACTTTGGAGGCAGCAGCGGCTTACATGAGGGTCAACACCCAACTCGGTGAATGTGTATTTACCTTAACTCGCTGATCAATGAAATGAGAGCTGTTTCTCAGAAATGAAGCGTATAATCTTGGAAGCTTTTGGAAACGATCACATGGACAGAAAGGGTCACTTTGGAAAGCTTTCTTCCAACAAGTATTAAGAATGATAAATGGGCCATCCGTCAGTTTGGGCAATACTCCCCTCCAACATTATTCAAGAAACAGATGGGGACGGAATAGAGATTCTTCAACTCCCAAGCCTTCTAGTGCCTTTTGGGTTTGATTTTTAGTAGAAAAAAAGAGCATTCTCTACATTTTTTAGTAGACAAAGGATCGTGCTTCAGCCTGGAGTCCTCCTGTCCTGCTCTAGCTGCACCACTGGTCTCCTCAGTGACCTTGGGTAAAGCACTTAACCTTCTTGCATTTTAGCGTGTCCAACTGTGAAATAAGAAAGATAATGACAACAACAATAATAAGGCTTAGCACCTACATACCTCACTGAAGTGTTTTATGAATTCATCATATTGGGCCTGGAAGGGGCGTTTATGCTTTAAAAGCATTTGACAATAGTCAGCAAATTTCCACATTAATGTAACATATATGGTCCAAAGAAATACCTGAGAGGTTTTGCCCAGTAAGTGGGCGCAGGTTACTCTGTGGGCAAGTAACACTAAAAGAAATACAATTGCTCTTGCTATTAACCCCCAGGGAGGGAGGTGGGGAGGGGAGGCAATTTTAAAACATTGTGTCCAGTTTGGCAAGAATTATAAAAAGATCCAAGTGCCAGATAAGCCTCTGACGGTTTCAGTGGGGGCTATGAGACTAGGTAATGGATCATCAGTGAGGTAGGTAATTCTTCCTATTATCGCAGAAGTTTGTTCTTTGTCCCAATCCCACCCTTAACACTATCACCATGCCCCCTTCTCTCACTCTCCAACATTTAACATCCTTCTTTCCCAGCAAAGATGCAACTTCTTTTTTTTTTTTTAGGTTTATTCATTGAGAGAGAGAGAGAGAGAGAGAGAGAGAGAGGGACAGGGACAGAAAAAGAGGGAGAGAGAGAGAGAGAGAGAGAGAGAGAGAGAGAGAATCCCAAGTAGGCATCACACTGTCAGTGCAGAGCCCGATGCGGGGCTCGAACCCAGGAACCGCAAGATCATGACTTGAGCCAAAGTTGGACGCTTAACCGACTGAGCCACCCAGGTGCCCCAAAGATGCAACTTCTAAGCAGACTTTTCAGGTTATATCCTGCTTCTATCACTCTAGCACACGGAGAAAATCTTAACTGCTAAACGCAGCCCTAATTATGTCTTGTTAGATCATGGAATGCATTCTTACCTGTAACGAACTTTATGCCAGCACATGTCCCTGTTAGACTGCCAGCATAGGTGCCAAGCCCAGAGCCCCCACTTCCTGAGAAGTTAACGTGAGCCAAGAACAGCACCCTCAGTTCTGGGACCATACAAGAAATGGTGCTAATTAGTTTTGAAGCAGTCTAGAAATTCATCATGTGGCAAGGTTTCAAAAGTACGTTGTCACCAATACATACTACTTGGACTCAACACATGTGACTTTGTAAATCACTTCAGATTCTATATCCTTCATCAGGAACGTGGAAGTTGTGGGCAAAAAAACCTCCCTAATGGAAACCTGGTCAGGTTATGTGGCTCCTATACCTTCCTTTGTCTGTTGGGCTTACTTTCCTTTTGCTCCGTCTCTCATGCATGATCCACACAGCATCACTTAAAGACTCCCATCTGTTGTTTCTTACACAAACAGATCCGCCAGCACGTTTGCTGAATCCTGATCCGTTCCTTGCTGTGGAAGGTCTTGTGGCATCTCATCAAGTGGTTGTGGTTGACGCCCACATTGTAACTGGTGTGCAGAAGTCATTGAACAATGACAATAGGACCTGGACGCTAACCATTGGGAGGTCTAGGATACTACTGTACAACCATGAAGAATTGCTTTGCAAAGCTGACACTTTCTTCTATTTCTAGAGCCAAAGAATCTCTTTGATGGAGCACTAACCTGGAAGTCAGGAGACCAACATTCTAGTCCCAGTGCTACCCCTGAGCAGGTGCGGGCACTAGACAAGGTACTTCAGTTCCCTAAGCCAATGTTTCTTCTAAAGGGTTGAACTTAATGATCTCTTAGCTCCCCATGAATCTTAAAAGAGATATGTAATAATATGATTCCATGACTTTTCATACTATGTGTACTTAAAAGATATATTAAAGGAATGGAGAAATAAGCTGTGCTTTTTTGAATGAATGATTATGATTTTCTGTGCAACCTTTGGAGAGCTGGAGCAAAGCATAAACTTCTATTTAGAGATCCACAAAACAAACAAAAAACCAATCCACATAAATAAGAAAAGGTAACAGACATGAAATTAAAAGCAAGCACCAACTTAAGTATAAAATCCAAACGGCCATTTCAATACCAGAAATGAGAAAGCTGCAGACAACAAATAAAAGAGCAATAGCTAACAACAACAACAACAACAACAAACCATGAAATAATGGAATAAAGAGGATTCTATGGGGGTCATGGCCCCCTCTCTACATCTCTCCTTCCTATTCACCAGTCCCCCAAAATGCAGGAATTGTTTGGGTGTTTTCCTATGCACTGAATAGAGAGAACAGAGTCATAATAGAAGTACAAACCAGGAGGGGAATCTGTTCATAAACAGCCAGGTAGGGAAACAAAGCAGGGTGGACAAAATCAGAATTCCTAAATGGGTGCATGAATGGATCAGCCTTATAAGATGCCCAAAGGAGAGACAGTCCTAGCTTGGCCAGTGGGAGGGTTTCTCAGGTGTGTCTATCTCTGTCTTTGCTGTCTCCACTCTGGAAAAAAATGATGCCGGGTGCAATGAGTGCAGCTCTTCTGGGGAGGTCAGGGAAGTAGTCACCAATGCTGGAATTACAGCCACATCTGTGGTCATGTCATTAGCTGTAAAGCCAAGCATCTGCCATAAAATTGCAACTATGATGTGTGAACCACTAACACCAACAATTAAAACAATAACACCGCAAAGCCTCGAGGAATCTTTAATTATTCATTTATTTGGAAAGTAAGGCTAAAGAGGACAGCTGCTCAAGATAAAGCTCTTCCTTACTCATTCTTACTTATTTGGTTTTAGAACTTTTTCTGTTGGTAATGTGACTCTCCTCCCTGTTTAATAAACCCTGATTTTCCTGCAAGTCCTACAAAAAGATCCATGTTAAATCCCAGTACTTCCCATTACATCAGGCATTGTGAGCAAAATATCAGCTCTCTAAAACAACCCAAACTTCACTAGCATAAGGGCCATACTGGTATTTAACACACTTGAATTTTACAATTAAAATATAGTGACTGCTGCATGCCTCTAAATTTAGTCAACAAAAATTTGTAAGTCATATCCTGTGGCACACTTAAACTACTCTAAGACTTTACAGTCTAGAAGAGGGAAAAGGGGATGAGTGAGAAAAACAATACTGTTATGTTATAATCTGTTATGCAATAATGCCATGCAGGTATTACAGATTTTGAGCCATAAATAAGCAAGAAGGGGGAAGGGGTGACTTCTGAATGGGAATTAAAGAAAGACTCATGGCGGAGGCGGGCATGTAAAGTGATTCCTAGTCTGGGAAAAGAGGGAAAATGACATTTCTGACAGCTGGGTTAGCATGAAGGGTCACTCAGAAGCAAGTGAGAACAGAGGGAGCTTGGGAGATGGGGAATGGGAGCCACTAGCCGAAGTCGTGGATATGGCCTTGGAGGAATATGGAGGATGGGTTATAGAGGACTTACTTAAAGAGTCTGGAATTTATTTGGAAATCAAGAGATAAGTCAACTAACTTTTTTTTTTCTTTTTTGGTAATTGGGGAGCCACAGTTCATCACGGCCCTTTAAGGATTATCTGTCTCATAAGGATAAGCAAGATTGCTTGTGAGGGAAATCCCTGGAGTCTTCATGGGGGGCTACAATCCAAGTGTAAGAAGGACTTAGTGGGGACATGGAGTAGGGGTGATAGGAAAGGACAGTGACCTCCTTCCTCCAAGGGCAGGGCTGTGCAAAACAACTTTCTGCCGTGACGGAAACACTCTACATCCGCACCGTCTGACGTGGCAGCCACCAGCCACACATGCCCAATAAGCACTTGAAATGTGGCCCGTGGGACAAAAAACTTGAATTTAAAATTGTGTTTAATTGTAGTTAAGTTGAAAGGAGCACATGTATCTAGTGACTATTCTGTTAGCACAGTTGTCAAGTAATAAATACTGCACAGAGAAGATGTCAAAGAAACGAAAAGAAAGAAACTAAAGGTGTTTAAGTAACAGAAGGCAGAAATTCACATTAGTTTTGGTAACTTTCCAAAAATTCTGACAGGAGTCCGACATCTATTAAAGTACATTAAGCAGTGACCTTCTAGAGGGCAGGAATAGTCTCGTTCATCTTTTCCTCTTTTGGTCCCTAGTACAGTCTCAAGCGCTGCAAGCCCTCCATAAACAATTCGGAATGAATCCATGAATGAGTGAGTGAATGAACACAGTACGTATATGTAGCTTAGAGGTCGTCATTTAAAGAACCGAATTTAGGAAAATGTCCGAATGGGTGAAACTGGCAACTGTGGGCTATCTCTATAGCTTCATTCCCTGGTTGCTCCAAAAATCAAAATACCAGAGCATATGAACTGGGCAGCTGGAATAACTGAAGTTTCATTTTCTTAGTGAAATTGGGAATTTTATTTTTGCTCAAGAGCTTTAAAAAAAAACCAAAGGATTCATATGAATGGTAGAATCTTAACACCATCATGGTTTAATGCTTTGACAAAGCAATGTCCTGATTATAAAAGAAACACATACTTTTTATAGAAACTTTGGAATGTATCAAAATAATAAAAGGAAAAAATCAAAGTTATCCACAATTCTTTAAAAAAAATTTTTTTTTGATGTTTATTCATTTTTGAAAGACAGAGACAGAGAGCACAAGCAGGGGTGGGATGGAGAGAGAGGGGGACACAGAATCCGAAGCAGGCTCAGGCTCCGAGCTGTCAGCACAGAGCCCGACACAGGGCTCAAACTCACAAACCGTGAGAACATGACCTGAGCTCAAGTCGGATGCTTAACCGACTGAGCCACCCAGGCACCCCAAAAGTTATCCACAATTCTATAGCCAAAAACATTACCTGTTGAGATATTATTATATTTCCTTTGTCTTTTTCCACTATCCATTCTTCTTCTTTCCAAATAAGGCAAATCTTCATAGCATAAGCAATGTCCACATTCTTCTAACAGTCTTAATAGCTGCATAATATTCTGACACGTGAAAATGCCATAATTTATACAACTATACCCCTACTATTGGTCATCTACATTGTTTCCAATATTCTAGAATGCCATTTGGCAATTTATATCGAGACACTTAAAATAGCTAGTAACTACGTCAGGAAAATATCTTAAGGAAATAATCCTTAGTGGGCATCAAAGAATTATTTATAATAAATAGTATAAGGTTCTCAAAAGAATTTAACATCAAATAATAAAAGAATACTAGTAAACTATGTTACATGAACATTAAAACTTGTTAAAGTTGTTGTTGAAAAATTTGAAGTAAGATAGAAAATATTTACGAGAGTAAGTGAAAAACATATCAAATTACACAGGTAGTATAGTCACCAGTTTTTAAACCAAAAGAAAAACCTAGGCATTGAGAGTAAAAATAAAAGCCTGGGAAGCACACAGCAAAAATATCAGCAGTGTTTTGTTTCTGGTTTGTTTTTGTTTGTTTGTTTGTTTGTTTTTAAATTTCAGTAGAGTTAACACGCAGTGTTACATTAGTTTCAGGTGTACAACATAGAAATATTAGCAATGGTTATCCTTGGTTGAGAGGCTAGACAGCAATTACATTTGCTTCCATCCCCAACATTTCCATATGTTAAAATCTCTGTAACAGACACAATTATCTGTTAAGGAATTCACTGAGTGTCCTGGTTAAGACCTCAGAGTACTCTGATGCTGTCACAATGACCTCAAGGAAGACATCACGGTGACATCCAAGAACAACTCACTTAAGGTGTTTAGAACACTGTAACACAGGTCCTCCTATCCCTAAAAAGGGAAGCAAGCGAGCACGAGTGCTAAGCAGAGCCTTGGGGACTTTAAACATAGTGCACGTTCTTATCTCTCTTCTGAGAGAGGCACAAGGACTTGGTGACCGTGCTTAAAACCTTAGACGACAATCATCGAGTGTTAACTTCATCTGCTTCCCATTGGGAAGAAAAATCATTGGGGCGCCTGGGTGTCTCAGTCGGTTAATCATCTGACTCTGGATTTTGGCTCGGGTCATGATCTCATGGTTTGTGAGATCGAGCCCCACATCAGGCTCCGTGCTGACAGCAAGGAGCCTGCTTGGGATTCTCTTCCTCCCTCTCTCTCTGCCCCTCCCCTGCGTGCGCACTCGCATGCACACACACACACACACACACACACACACACACTCTCTCTCTCTCTCTCTCTCTCTCTCTGTCTCTCAAAATAAATAAATAAACTTTAAAAAATTTAAAAAGAGAAAGAAAATCCATTATGTTACCATGTCAAAGAGCCTCACATCCCATGCAGGAGATTCTGTCAAGGGTCATCCATAATACAGCGCAAATACACTGGGCAGGTGGTATTGGTTTATAGTCATGACCACAGTGCTGGACCAACTTCCCATGAGGAAAGGCAGTAAGTATGGCTAAAGCACAATGGCCTCGGGTGCTACTGTTATCATTTGCAGGACTATTATTAGTGCTGTCTTTGCGCGCTGCACCTAAGGAAGGCACCGTGCTAAGCTTTCACCGTTTTGCAGATGAAGAAATATTAATTAAGAGCTTATTAATATCCCTGTTTTACATATGGGGAAACTGAAGGATGGAAAGGGTAAGTGGGTTGGCCGAGGTCCCTTACGAATGAAGTGTCAGAGGTGGGATTTCAACCCAGGCAGTCTGCCTCAGAGCCTGCCTCCAGAGTCTGCCTTTGCCCTCTCACCCCCGTCCAGCTCTGCCATGCTCTTAACCTCTGCTCCGAACACTGTTTACACATTCAAAATGAAGTTCACGTACTTATCTGTATGTAAGCCATTTCTAGCCAATGTGAACAATTATCCCAATAACATCAAAGTGAACAGTAATTCAAAGAACCCCCCTTTAATAGATACAGCTCACAAAACCACAGATTCACTGGAATACATCGTTTGAATTACATTCCACAGTCATTTAAGACTTAATTTGAATAAGGGAGCCTGGATGGCTCAGTCAGTTAAGCATCCTACTCTTGATTTCTGCTCAGGTCATGATCTCAGGTTCATGGGATCGAGCCCCACATTGGGCTCTGCACTGACAGAGCGTGCTTAGGATTCTCTCTCTCTCTCTCTCTCTCTCTCTCTCTCTGCCCTCCCCTGCTCATGCGCTCACACTCTCTCTCTTAAAATAAGTTAATAAACATTTAAGATTTAATTTGAATAAAATTTAGCAAACTTACTGTATTGTAGTACCCACAGACAAATAGGATTGCCTGGGGCCAAAATAAATGTTTCTCTGACTGAGATTATGGGCATTCCTTTCCCATTACTTAGTACGGAATTTTCTATTTTTATTAGCACACTGTACCACTGATCACATGAGCTGGAAGCAAGAAAATCATTTAGCTATGTGACTGTGAATTGTCCGTACCTTCATGGCACTGCATTCCATTCGTCATCCTCAGACATTTAGTTAGAACAAGAAATGAGCACACCCCATTCTCCCATCCCAAATTCTCTTTGTCCTCCACATTCTTATCTGTTGGTAGAAGGGAGTGATTGAAAACACTCGTACAAGGGGCGCCTGGGTGGCTCAGCTGGTTAAATGTCCGACTTCGGCTCAGGTCACGATCGCATGATTCATGGGTTCGAGTCCTGCATCGGGATCTGTGCTGACAGCTCGGAGCCTGGAGCCCGCTTTGGATTCTGTGTCTCCCTCTCTCTCGGCCCCTCCCCTGCTTAGACTCTCTCTCTCTCTTTCAGAAATGAACATTTAAAGAAAAAGTTGAACCAAGTCAATGTTGAAACAAAAGAAAAAGAGGTTTTCAGAAACAGACATTGTGACTCAAACAGGAAGTCTATTTTCCAAATACATTCACTGTATTGCCTTGGGACCTTGTAACACAGTTTATTGACATGAAAATGTGTCTCAAGTCAATGGATCTTTTCAGACTTCAGGGTGTGGGTCTCCCAGAACCTCTTTACTAAGTTATATTCCTAGTTTACAACCTCTGGCACTCTGACTTGTGGTCTTTCTTTCTTTCTTTTTCTTTCTTTTTTTAATGTTTATTTATTTATTTTGGCAGAAAGAGAGAAAGAGAGAGAGAGCCAGGGAGGGGTGGAGAAAGCGGGAGGGAGAGAATCCCAAGTAGGCTCTAAGCCTTCAGCTCAGAGCCTGACACGGGGCTGGAACCCACAAACCGCGAGATAATGAGTCATACGCTTAACCAATAGGCACCCCTGTGGTTTCGTTTAACAGGATTCTCGGCATCTAGTGAATCATGGTTTATAATAATAATATATTTCATTTGTGTTGTACTTTATAGTCTTGAAAGCATTTGTTGAGTGATCATAACATTTCAGTTATGGGCATAAAAAAAGAAACAATGTCCTTTTTAGAGGCTGGGTGTGACATAACATCAAAGTGAATAATAATTCGAAGGGTTCTGGTCTTACAAAGACCGAAGAGTGGTGTTCTCACAAGGAGCAGGACTTAACTCCTTTCAACAGTCAGATTGGGATTTGCTGGTAAGTACATGGTCATCCTATGACTCGAGCATTATAGACGGCTTACTACTTGCCAAGAATTGCTGGGTGTCAAATTAATATTTGTAACAGGCCTCCAAAGTGCTAGGTCCCAAGCCTGGGCTGGGGACAGGAGAAGCCTGCGATGTAACTCAAGGATGTTTTTCGTAATTTGCCAGCTTATGCTGCTGTACGTCCAAGGTTGGGACCATCAGTGCTGTGGAAAGAGGCTAGGCTTCAAGAAACCAGGTGACCTGGAATTAAAATCCCGTCTCAACTGCTTACCATCCAGGTGACCTTGAGAGTCATTTTACTTTCCTGAGTTTCATTTTCTTTATCTACAGCCAACGGAAACAACCTCTCAGGACAAATGTATAGGTAAGATAGGTAATGGATATAAAGGGCCTCGCACATCATTCAACTAATAGAAACTCTATGGAAAGGAGAGACTGGGGGGAAGAAAAAAATGACGGAGAGCTCAACCAACTCAATCGCTCGATACTCGATGAGACCAGTGTTATGAAACGTGACATAACAGACCCCAGAGAAGGCTCTTTCCACCTCAGCACCTCAAAAATGCATGCACGCACGTCATTTATACCTCCCAAATGCAGAGAAGGACCAAGTGTCTGAGTGCTGAAGAAAGTCATCCCGCCAGCACGTGGCAGGCTGGTGAAGTCCCCAGCAGAGAGCTCTAGAAAAGAGTGCGCAGCTTTGTGAGCAGCCGGACCTAACACAGTCACCACAGGAAGGCAGGCAATCTGCTATTAGTGAAAATAACAGTGACACCCCATTTTTGAAAACAGTTGCCCTGCTGACCACTACAGAGATCCAGGGGTCTCTCGTGCCATAGGCATCTTCAATGACCAATGGGCATCAAGCGTGGCCGTTACCTTCCAGGAGCCCTGGGTTTAGTGCAATCCCCAGAAGCAGAGGGCCCAGCACTGGGAGCATCTCTGCCATGCAGGCTGCAGGTGGCCCCATGAAACCTACGTACTAACTGGAATCCCAACACTTTCCAACCCAAAATGCAGACGCTTATCCCAAATCCAACATCTGGCTGGAAATCGTGGAGCCATAAAAAGAAGACTGAACAATTAAAACTTCAGGAGGGAAGAAGTATGGATTTAGTGATAGATCATTCAGCTCATGATCTTGAGCAAGTAAACTACTTTCTAAATCTACTAGTGGGCTCTAAGCCAGACCCCCACTTACTGCCGTCTGCAAGAGGCAGACCAGGGCACTATGTCAGGTTTTATGGTAATGCCAAGCAAAAGTGAGGTAGGAAATCTGGTGATCGCTAAACCACGAGGGCTTCAGTTTGCAAACACTACAGAGGGGAAAGGTCAAGGTGAGAGAGGTCTGAAAGAGCTGATTTTACCCTCGATACGTGGGCTGTACTATTACGGACTTCACTCTGATTGAGGGAGAGAAATGAATTCTCTCACTCAATAGGATCTCCTTCTCCTTCTCCTTCTCCTTCTCCTTCTCCTTCTCCTTCTCCTTCTCCTTCTTCTTTTACTGTTTACAGCCATGGGGAAAATTAGCTCGTGACTAATGAATTTTTAATATTTGTATAGGAGTCAATCACTCATATGCCTTCCTGCTTTGATTTCATATTTAATCTTCTGGTATTTTGACAGTAATCCCAAAGACCGGGGAAGGAGCACACAGCTGTTTAACTTAGGGTTTATTTTTTCCACTCTCTTTACAGCATTAAGAGTGCCGGAGATGACGGTAATAGCATTATCTGATTTGATCTGAGTGGCAATCTTTTCAATTTAATAACTGATGTCAGCTTCTCTGTCATGTTGCCAAGTTTAATTCCCACTTCTACTGCGATGAATACTCTAATGAAGACACTGTCTGCTTTTAGTGCCAGTACATACTTGCAAAGCTTCGCTCTTCTGAGCTTACAATTGGAGCTTCTGCAGTGAACCATGATAAATCAACCCCAGCTAGAGTGCCTCTCAGTTAGGAGACTAAAAAAACCACTGAACATTCGCTCTAAATTTCGGTTCCCTATGGTATATTTAACATTATAGTATCACTTTATTTTTCCATTGTTTTACTCTACTCTTTGGTATCACTTTATTTTAGTACCACTTTCTTTTCCAGGGTTCTATTCTGTATTTTGGTAATTCTTCCCAACAACCTCACTAAAGGCAAGTAAGTGGTCTGGGTCCTAAGTAAGACCTACAAAGGTTCAGTGACTGTCCCCAGGGCAGAATTATCCAACGCCCTCTGAAGAACCAACTGAAAACTTTGTCTCCTGGTCCACAGCTCCATTAAGATAAAGAGCATTTACAAGCACCTACGGTGAAGGGCTGAGCTGGACCTGGCTAACGAGAGTTACTCACGTCCCGTTGGTTCAAGCGCTTCCAACATTTTGCACATTTTACATCCCCCTACAGAACAGGGACTATCAGGGTACTTAACAATTCTAGAGAGTCATATTAGCCACTTCTGCTCCTGAAATTATTTATTTCAAAAGTTAAAATTAAGGAGAGAAAATCGGCAGAGACTCAAAGTCTGAGTAATTGGAGTGTGGTTAGGAAATGCAAAACATAGCCCAGCTCTCAAAGCTTAGGGCTGCATGACAAAGGGATAAACAAGCCCCCAAATACCTAGTTTAACGAAGGAAACAAAAGGGCACGTAAACACTGCCAGTGCTCTGGGCTAAGAATTCAAGGATGAAGGATACAGGAGCAAACGTCCCCAGTTTACATCTCCGGCCAGGCACAGGCGGTGCCTCTTGAATTTCCCAGCGACAGCAGCACAAACCTCCCGGCGTGAGATCGTGAGGCTTTGCCATTTCTCCAAACTGCTTAACTCCACTACGGCTCAGAACAGCACCGGCCACTACTCTCTCCTATACTCCAGGCATGGCAACGAGGTGTTTTTCTTTTATTGCACTGTGAAAGTCATGGTGACTGTTTCTTTCCAGTGACGGTCAAAGTTTGTCCTCTTCAAGAGGTTTTTGAAGAAACCATTCCAAGCCCAGCATTCATCAGTCTGTCCCTGAATCATGGCAGCAGCCCCCTGGCTGACCTTCCTTCCTCAAACCTTCCTTCAGTATCCCTGCAGAGGACACACCTGCTGCCCAGGACGCAGGCACCCCCCTCCCCTTTCCAATACCTGCCCTGCTGCGTACCGTCCATGAGATACAGCAGTCCGTGGCTTTATCTTCCTTCCTTCCAGAAGGGCCATGGACCTGGTCTAGCTTATCTGAACCCAAAGCTCAATTCTAGGACATTTCCTGGGTTTCTAGGGATTCAGTGTAGGCCCGAAGCTTCTGGCTACCAGCTTATTCCCAAGAAGGGCCCGTCCCTGAGAAAGGAGCTGACACGGGGAATGGCAAGGAGGGGACCCATAAGTAATGACCTTGCTGTCTTTGGGTTATCCTTGGACGTCAGTGACATGAGCCAATAAATCCTCCGTTTTTGATCTGGCCAGTTTGAATTGGGTTTCTGTCACTTGCAGCTAAAAAGAGCCTGACTGATGCACCCCCACCCCCCCCCCCCCCGACAGGTCTGACAAGGCATTCTTACTTGAGAACCCTTCTAATGTGCTGCTTGTTCAAGATTCTAACAGACTTGCCTGCAAAGTACAAACTGGTCCACTCTTCCTTTCCAAACTCTCTCTCTTTAACAAATGGCTCCCTTCAGAGAGGCCAGTTTCTGTTTGCCTTGACCTTTCAGGACCTGGTTCAGTGATTTCCTCAACTTCGCTACTATCTCCCTTCCCAAATAAAAGTCCTTTACATTTTTCAGGGCTGTTTTCAGAACTCAACTGATTTCTTCCTACCACTGCCCATTAATACATTCATTCCCTGTATGCACTCATCAGGCACCCAATGACGGATTAATGGAGATACTGATTCCTCAATCAAATTACAAATTCCTTAATAAGGACCATAAATTGTACAAGGAGTGTCCTCAAACCTTTTGAAATTTACTCTTACTCTTTTTGATACCTAAAAATTCCACAGATCTCTTAATATTATCTGAAATTTCAAAATGAATTAAATATGGTGACCAAAACCAAGCTCCATATCTGGTATAACATTAAATATGCATTTTTAAACTCAACTTGGACAAGAAGACTGGATTGTATCCCCAAGACCAGTGGTGCTCCAACTTCAGGGAGCATCAGAACCACCTGCAGAGCCTGGGAAAACACAGATTGGTTGGCCCTACCCCTAGAGTTGGTTTTTCAGTAGGTCTGGGGTAGGGCATGAGAATGTACACTTCTAACGCATTCCCATGACACTGAGACTCTGGTTTGAGGACCCACTTTGAGAACTATTGAGCTAGAGGCATGTTCCTTCCTCCTCCATCTTGTATTGGAAAAGAGCATGGTCGGGGGACCTGGGTGACTCAATCAGTTAAGCGTCCAATTTCAGCTCAGGTCATGACCTCATGGTTTGTGAGTTTGAGCCCCTGCTTGGGATTCTCTCTCTTTCCGTCTCTCTCTGCCCCTCCCCCACTCGTGAGCGCATGCACGCTCTCTCTCTCTCTCTCTCTCTCTCTCTCTCAAAATAAATAAATGAACTTGAAGAAGAAGAAGAAGAGGAGGAGGGGGAGGAGGTGGAGGAGGAAGCAGAAGGAGGAGAAGAAGGAGAAGGAGGAGGAGAAGAAGAAGAAAAAGAAGAAAGCACGGACTGGTCTTTGAGGTCTGGATCCAGAACTCCATCTCTTCCCCTCTATGACCATGCAAAGTTATGATCTGTGGCAATAGAGTGCAAAGCTCTGAGTATAAACTGTTACTCATACAGAATGGATGACCATCCAGATCTGCCATGTTGTTGGATAACACGTTGGATAACACTGATTATGGTTAAACTCCTTACTCTCTCTAAGCATTCATCCCTAATGTGTATAATGAGACAGTTATAGAACTTGTGTTCTTACCTCACAGACAAGAGTTCAAGGTAAAGTGCTTCTCACGAGGCTCAGCACATAGTAAGGGCACGGTAAATGCTGACTGTTACTACCGGGGGTGTTATCAATGGTGTTGACAGTAGGTTGATGGTCTTCTAGTTCCCAGCCCAAGATTCTTTTCACTCAGCAAAATCACTTTCAGAAAATTTTTAACTTTCAATATCTTTTAGGTGAATATACTTTTCACTACAGCACAGCCTCTAATATTAGCCCTTCTCCTATCTCACGCTATTATTCTGTTCGATTACAATATTTGAAATTGTCTTCCTTTGAACAGCCCAGAACTTTTCCCGTCCATCACAGAATGTACTTTTTTCCTTCAACTTAGTTCAATTAAAATTCAATTTTTAGAAAGTCTGTGCATTAAAGTAAATTAGATTCTGGGCCCCAAATAGCCCCATTTTCTTACCCAGTGACAAATTATTAACGGTTTTCCTACAAAATACATTTTGGCTTCCCAGAGACTCTGTCTATGGAATTCTCTCCCACAGTACCACAAATGCGATTTGTGGCAATTTCACAAAAACACAAAAACAAGAGGAAAACCAGATTCATTGTCTCCTGCTGTCTTTCATTCACTCCATGGAGTACAGGCTGGAAACTTGCTCTTCGTGTGGTCATGGAGTTTCTGAAGAGGCATCAACTATGTGTTTGGAAGCTTGACAAGAGGCTGGCCCAGGGTGAGCCAGGGTACAGAAGCATGATGCTCAGGAAAATGGGAGCCAAGAGTCAAGCAATTAACATTTTTTCCATGCTTCACTATAATTAGCCAGATCAAAGGGGACCTGGGCCTACGGATTTCAGCAGGCCGGCAGGACTCTCTGAGAACAGTTAGCAAACAGCACTGCAGACGTTCGGTGCGACTAACCGTTCACAAGCAGAACTCATTTTCTTTTTTTCTTTTTTTCTTTTTTTTTTTTTTATTTTATTTTTGGGACAGAGAGAGACAGAGCATGAACGGGGGAGGGTCAGAGAGAGAGGGAGACACAGAATCGGAAACAGGCTCCAGGCTCCGAGCCGTCAGCCCAGAGCCTGACGCGGGGCTCGAACTCAGGGACCGCGAGATCGTGACCTGGCTGAAGTCGGACGCTTAACCGACTGCGCCACCCAGGCGCCCCAGAACTCATTTTCTTACAAATCACTCCCTTGCGAATCCTTTACCAGTTACTCCCAGTCTGAAGGTCGCACTTCAGCAAATGTTCAGGACTCACACAGCTACCCTTTCCTGAACATTTTCCTGAGTGTTTACTGTGTCTTGCAGATTGCTCATGAACACCCCAAAGCAACCCTGCCAGGTGGGCTTTGTGCCTCCAAGTCACATGACTTGACCAAGCCTCATTTCTAGGAAGTAGCAGGACTTCAACTCAGATCTCCCAAAAAGTCAGAGATTTGCAAACATTGTTGATCCTTAAAAAAGTCTCCTGAGCTGCTTGTTAAAAATCCACATGTTACTCTCAGGGCGCCTGGATGGTTCAGTTGGTTGAGCGTCAGACTCTTGATTTTGGTTCAGGTCACGATCTCACGGTTTGTGAGTTCAAGCCCAGCATCAGGCTCCGTGCTGACAGTGTGGAGTCTACTTGGGATTCTCTGGCTCCTTTTCTCTCTGCCCCTTCCCTGTTCATGCTCTCTCTCTCTCTCTCTCTCTCTCAAAATAAATAAATAAACATTAAAAAAAGAAAGAAAGAAAGAAATATACGTATTACTCTAGTGGGTCTGAAATGAGGCTGGGAAACACGATCTTTAAAAAGCTCCAAGCGATTCTTATTTTCACTGAGGTTTGGTAAATCAATTGTGAAATTCAAGAGACCATTTACGGAACTTTTTATTTCATTCCAACACACCGAAAACAGAAAGTCCATCTCATGGGAGTTTTACACTTTCATGACCTATCAGTCTCTTCTAGTCTTTTCTTCAAAGACCCAGACTTACTTCTGTCATAGTCCATACACATGGCAGTCCTCTGCCCAGAATCCTGAGTGGTTCCCAATTTCACTCAGCATGATGGCCAGAATCCTTACAATGGCCTACAAGTGCCATATGATCTGGTCCACACTTACTTCTTGGACATTATCACTTCTCCACTCATTCTTCTCTAGACACATGGCCCCTTGCCATTCCACAAACACTCTAGGAACTCCTGTCTTTGCACCTTTGCATTTACTATTCCCACTGCCTGGAACACTCTTCCTGCAGAAATGCACAGGGCCAGCTTCCTCATCTGCTGTAAGCCTCTGCTTCACTGTGGCTCAGTAAGGACTGCCCTGACTTAACACTACAACTATGCCCCACTCCGGTTAACTTCTAATACCCTGTACTTTCTGCCATGCTTACTTTTTGTTGTACACTTTCACCTTATACCATACCACATAACTTACTTATTATGTTCATTAGTTATTCACCATCTTCCCCTCCTACAGGGTAAACACCATGAGGGGATCTTTGTCTACTGATATATCCCAAGCACCTAAAACAGTGCCCGGTATGTAGTAGGTGCTCAATAAATACACGCCGAATTAGTGAATATAATGGAAACAAAACTTCACACAACACTTAACCTTACTATGTTAATGCACTCTGATCCAGTCAATCCAATTCTATTCTAATTTATTTTATTAAAGTGTTGGCTACAACTCATGATTTGATCAGTAAAAATCACAGACAAAATCAAAATTCTGTTTCTTGTTTGCCAATAACTTGCTGGGTACCTACTTAAGTCAGGACCCCAATTCTCACAGTGTACCATTTGACTAGACAAATACAAAAAGTTTCCTCCAAAGGTTAAGACCATTACGATGGCTAAAAACGAGACATGATGGCAGCCCATGTGCCAATAAGAAAGATGTTAGGATAATGAAATCAGAAGCTTTGGCATATGAGTCCTTTGACAAAATGCTAACTTAGCTTTGAGGATACATGGCTAAGCTGTGAGAAGTACACAGGTATAGTAGGCAATCCTTCAGTCAGCATCCTTCAGTCAGCAAGAACAACACCAACATGTTTCAAATTCTATTAATTTAGTTACAGCAAAGAATAATGCTTTAAAACCTATAGTTTAGGGGTGCCTGGGTGGCTCGGTCGGTTAGGCATCTACCTCTTGACTTCAGCTCAGGTCACGATCTCACTGTTTTTGAGATCAGGTCCCACGTCGGGCTCTGCACTGGGTGTTCAGCCTGCTTAAATTCTCTCTCTCCCTCACCCTTTGCCCCTCCGCTGTTTATGCTCTCTCTGTCTCTCAAAAATCAAAACAAAACAAAAAAAACAAAACAAAAAATCACCACATTTTGTAAATTTTCCTTTCAAAACTGTTCAAGGACAAGATTGGTTTTATTTCAGAAAAATAAATTTAGGTGAACAAATTCTGATGAACAAGATTAATAGACCCAATATTATCACCCATTATTATCTTTAGCTGTATCCTACAAGGTCTTAAGTATTCTATCTTCTTAGTTTGACTTCGTGTTTCAGAATTTACACTGTAAGCATTTCGTCACAGTATTTGCTCAGGCTGCTATGACAAAATACCACAGACTGGGTAGGTAAAAAGGGAAACACATTCTCTCATAGCCCTGGAGGCTGAAAGTCCAAGATCAAGGCACTGGCAGGTTGGGTTTCTTCTGAGGGTCCTCCCCTTAACTCACACGTGGCCCTCTTCTCCCCATGTCCTCATGGGGTGGGTCTTCCCTACCTGTGGCTGTGTCCTAATTCCTCTGCCTATAAGGACACCAGTCATACTGCGTTAGAAACTACCCTGATGTCTTCATTTTAACTTCGTTAGTTCTTTGAAGACCCTGTCTCCAAAAACAGTAGTCACGTTCTGAGATACTAGAGCTTAGGGCTTTAACATACGAATTTGGGGGGGACACAGTTTAGCCCACCTACTAATTCTAATGCTTACAACATGCTCAGGCATAAGCATATTATTTTACATCTTTATCTGCTGTCATATATGCAACCAAAAGCTAAAAATACAAAACTTCACATTCAATATATGTGACATCTCCCCAAAGAAACAGAAATGAACTGCCTAATGGTACAAATTACTTAATTAAAATGAATTTGACTACAACTAAGATTTTTAGATTTTCTCATCAACTAGGGAGAATAGAAGAACTTCTATTTTCCTTAAAACTCGAGCTTTCTTCCTAGACATTTCATTTCAGATTGGTTCACACAGACACCTTTTTTCTCCTAAACGGTCTTCTCTGGGCATTTGGTGAGAATTGAAAAGAGAAAAGAACATCCACCTGAGAGAGGATCCAGAAGGAAACGGGAGGCTTAAAATCAACCATATATAGATGTTTTGATGCCAAAACATCCCAGGAATCACTGCTGTCTCCAAGTTATATATGGTAGAATCTGAATGGAATACAGTCATCAGGCGCGTCTCAGGGGGATTCAGGACAAAGCAGTGTGAGAATTTTGTCAAGTCAGACATTCCCTGAGGGCCTACTATGTGCAAGGAGTTGCGCAAGACCCTAAGGGAAATTTAGTAAGACACTACTGAAGGAAGTGGGGAACGTTCCCCGGAGGAATTAAAGATTTAGTGGAGATATGAGAGCTGTCCAAAAAACTTGAGGGCTCTCAGGCAGAAGAAGGATTCAATTTATTCTCAGAGCCTCCTGAATGCAGAGTTTAATCGCGTGGTTCAAACCCTGCTTAGCCTGCTTTTGGCTAAAAGAAAGACAAACTGTCTTCCAGAACTATCCAGTGACACTGAGGTAGTGAGTTCCCTCTCACCGAATATGTTCAAACGCAAGCCTGGGGCTCCGTGGAAGGATTCAGGTGTCAGGGAGAGAATACAGAACTCCCTGATGCCTTCCAAATCCGAGACTGTCCCATCAGGTTCATTCTCTCCACAGGCTGGAGTGATGGAGTCAACAACAATAGCTACTTTTATACACCGTCTAAATAATATTTTGCCTGCAGTATCAGTAAAAATATCATCATCTGTTCAATGATGCATGACCTACTATCACAAAGGAATCATCCAGAACTTCTTCAGTCCTTACCAGTCACTGTAAAGGATCTGTGACACATCTCTCCCGCTATGGCCTGCCACTAAATTTCAATCAAGTCTATAATCAGGACTGACCGTTTTGTCATGAAGGTGGCCCAGACAAAATAACCCCAAGTATGTCACTGCCAGAAATAGAATTAAGATAACATAGCTTCATTTTACACTGTAATCTTACATGGTACCTTCATTACAAGACCACTTGCTCGGGAACAGCGTGATGGTTTCCAATATTCAGCACTGGCTTCATGGGCTTAATATGCCTATTCTGTGACCAACGAGGCAGTTACTTGTGATTAGGGGGGGACAAGAGGCAACCGTCAAATATATTTGGATGGGGGCCCGTTGTTACAGCTGCTAATACCTTTGCCAAGTCCTTAACGAGGGTTGAGGATCCTAATATACGGTGCTGAACCCAAAGCCCAACCTTGAGAACCGACCTCAGGGGTTGGAGCTCCAAATGGAAAGGGGTAAACATCTGTCAAAGTTAAGTCCCATCTGATTTCACGCTCCGATGAGCAGTGGAAACACGAATCACCTAATTTTCTACCCAGCGAGGCTAGTATGATGGTCTACTGTGAGACACGTTTCACAATCTTTTTTATTTTATTTTACTTTATTTTATTTTAATTTGTATTTGTATTTGTATTCTATTCTATTTTTTTGGCTCGTCACCCCTAAACTAATAAGGGCCACCGCCGTTCAGCAGCTTAGTCAACAGAGCTCCATCATTCTGTCGGCCCCTTAGGAGGGAAGGAAGTGTGCAGAAGAAAGCCTGGCTGGGAGAGGGGCGGGTGGGAGAGAAGGGAGGAGGTCGGATAGGGATTGAGAAAGGTGTGGAAAAAGAACGTGAGACCTCACATGTAATCTGAAGCTGAGGCAGCCATGTAATTATAAAGCTAGCTTTTCTTTCACTCGACAGCACAAGAAAAGGAGGTGAAGAGAGGCTCTTAAATGAAACATGACATTCCCTTATTAAAGTCTGATTTAGATTTTAAATGGCTTAGTGCTTTGCATTTACTTCCACACTCTGGGCTATCCACGGAGTAGGTGCTTAGTAGAAAGAAAAACTACAATTTTTACGGAACAGTAGGCATGTTTCTAAACAAACGCTTTCTTTATCAACATTTTTATGCTAGTTAAGAGCTTTTTAGATTAGCCAAGCCATAGGTGGCCACCTTTTGGTCAGCATAAATGTATCTTAGCTTCCAGGGAAAACACGCAGTATGCCTTTCATTGAAAAATGACATGATGCATAATGTGTGCAATGCATTAAGAATTTATTGCCCGTCCCTGCTGCAGTTCCTCTACTGGGGGTAGCCCACAGAAACTGCAAGTCTCTACAAGCAACGCTCTGTGGCCCCCATGAAATCGGAGCATTGCATGCTGGGACCTGTAGCCCCCAAACAGGAGGGCAGCTGCTGTGCATTTCCCACATGGTGAGCGGTCCGACAAGTTTCAGGGTTTACTTTCCGCCCCACAGCCAACGATGGACGCCTCTTCTCTCCTCTCCACATCCACTTTAACCGCCCTCCCATCCCAAGGGACATTTCCTCCCAAAGTGGATATGAAATGCCCCAAATTGCTGCATCTGCTTGATAAATATTATCAATAAGATTCATAATAATGCATGATATTTATTGAACACCTTGCATATTGCCAAATATTTTATATACATCATCTACACATGACATGGATATTACTGACCTCACTTTATAGAAGAGGAAAGTGAGGCTCGAAGAACACAATTTACTCACAGGTACATAGCAAGTAAGTGAGAGATCCAAGATCTCAGCCCAGGCCTCCGGCTTTCAGTCCAGGTCTTTCCTGAATTCCACCCTCCTTCCTCTTGTCCTTAATTTTCCTTTGTCCTTCTTATCCCTCCGCTTTCCTTCCTTTCCCTTTCTTTCTTTTTAACATCTTTACTCAGGTATAATTGACATAGAATGACCCGAATTTACTTAATGTGTACGTTTTATCAATTTTGATGCATATACAACAGTAACAACATCACCATAATTAAGATAATAAATATATCCAGCAGCCCATCAAGCTTCCTCCTGATCCTTTAGAACTCCTCCCTGCTCCCATTCCACAATCTCCTGTCCCAGGCAACCACTAATTCTGTTTTTGTTCACTCCAGAGTAGTGTGACTTTTAATTTGATATAAATGGAATCATACAGTATACACCCTTGTTTTCTCTAGCTTCTTCCACTTAGCATAATTATTTTGAGATCTGTCCATGCTGTCACATGTATCATCAATCCCTTCTTTTTTATTGCTACTATTCCAGTATATGCATATACGACAATTTGTTCATCCATTCACCTGTTGATGAACCTCTGGACTGTTTCCACTTCAGGGTTAGCACAAGCACTCACGTACGAGTCACTGTATGAGTATATGCATTCATTTCTCTTTGGTAAATACCTAGGAGTGGCATGGCTGAGGAATACAGTATCTGTATGTTTAACGTTTTTAAAAAACTTTTTTTTAATGTTTATTTTTGAGACAAGAGAGAGACAGAGTGTGAGCAGGGGTGGCACAGAGAGAGAGGAGGCACAGAATCCGAAGCAGACTCCAGGGTCTGAGCTGTCAGAGCAGAGCCCAACGTGGGGCTCAAACTCACAGGCCATGAGATCATGACCCGAGCCGAAGTTGGACGCTTAACCGACTGAGCCACCCAGGCTCCCCATGTATGCTTAACTTTTTGAGAAGCCGCCAAGTGGTTTTCCCAAGTGGCTGTACCATTTTGCATTGCCAGCAGCAGAGCGTGAGAGCTTTGGTTCATCCACATTCTCACTAACACTAGGTATGGGAGGCTTCTTAACTACTCATTCTGATGGGTGCCCAATGATATATCATTGTGGTTTTAATTTACACTGCTCTAATGACAAATAATGTTGAACATCTTTTCATGTGGCTATTTGCTACTTATGTATCTTCTTTGTTGAAACATTTTGCCCATTTTTAATTGCATCGTTTTTTTCTTATCCTTGAGTTTTGAGTGTTTTTAAACATTTTGGATACAAGTCCTTTATTGGATGCGCAATTTGCAAATATTTTCTCCCGGTGTGTTTCAAAGAAGAGATGTTCTTAATTTTGACAAAGTCAGATTTAGTCATTTTTTGTGTTTACGGAGCATGCTTTTGATGTTGTAGCCAAGAAATCTTAGCCTAAGACAAGGTCACAAGTATTTCTTCCTGTGTTTTCTCCTAGAGGCTTTATAGTTTGGGGTTTTACATTTAGGAATACAGTATGTCTGGGGTTAATTCTGTTTTTTTTTTTTTTATTTTTTTTAATGTTTATTTATTTTTGAGACAGAGAGAGACAGAGCATGAACAGGGGAGGGGCAGAGAGAGAGGGAGACACAGAATCCGAAACAGGCTCCAGGCTCCGATCTGTCAGCACAGAGCCCGACGCGGGGCTCGAGCTCACGGACCGTGAGATCATGACCTGAGCCGAAGTCGGACGCTTAACCGACCGAGCCACCCAGGCGCCCCGGGGTTAATTCTGAACATGGTTTGAGGTGTGGGCTGAAGTTCTTGATTGCATATGTATTTTTTATTTGATTATTTTATTTCACTATTCTATATTTGACTATTTAAAATGTTTTCTTTTTGACTGTTTAAAAGTATCTTTCTCTTCCAATTCTATTATCAATTCTTTTTCTTCAGGAATGACAAGGTGATCAATAAAGAAGAGATTTTAAAATAAAGGCAGCATCAACCAGACAATATTAAAGTAACAACTGACGAATTCTCAGACATCGAACAGGCTCCGTGAGAGGAACCCACTCCCTCACAGAGCATCCTGAGAGAAGGCTGAGCCCACTCGATTGCCCATCTGCTGGGGATCCAGTAAATGTGCACGGTCCTGCACATTTACAGGATCTTTGCAATCAAAGCGTCTCACCGGAGGCTGAAAAACTAAAGGTAATATCCGTTAAAGGCAGAGTTCAATCTATCGAATGATACATTCTGAGCAGTGCTGGTTTACAAGTAACGTTTCTCCAGTTTCTTTTGTCTTTGTTTTATTTTTCCCCTCCAATTTTAAGACCCCTTTTTACAGGACACTTCCCCCCCCCCCCCCCAGAAATGCTACTTTTGCCTGGGGCAACCTGAACTGGAAATGTCTATAGTAACTGCCAAGAGCACTGCTTTGTCTCTTCCCAGGGGTAGGTCACTAGAGACTCAAAATCTAGAAGAAACTATTTTTTCTGCTCCTCCAGGATTCTATTTTTAGCACTGCGAGGTGGCCATGGTGGGCACCTGGGAAACTATTTTTTACAGGGCCTGAAATCAATGGATCTGTACCTTAAATTCTTCACCAAACCCTATGTTAATCAAGATATCAGCATGTATCTTTCCAGAAAAAAGTAAAGAAAAAAAAGGAAAAAAAAAAAAAGACTGAATGGGGGAGAAGGTAAGAAGTTAGGGGTCAGAGAATTTAGTTGAAAGTAAGTACTCTTTACAGACAGTGATAACTTTTCTTCCTGGGTGGAAAATTTTAACAAAACAAAACAAAACAAAATAGTCAAAGAGAAAAACAGCAATTTAAAATACTGAATTTAAGGGGCACCTGGGTAGCTCAGTCAGTTAAGCTCTTGGTTTAGGCTCAGGTCATGATATGGTTCGTGGATTTGAGCCCTGCAATGGGCTTTGGGCAGGCAGCATGGAGCCTGCCTGGGATTCTCCCTTTCTCCCTCTCTCTGCCCCTTCCCTGCTCACTCTCTCTCTCTCTCAGAGTAAATAAATTAACATTTTTAAAATAAGAATAAAATATTCAATTTAAATCTGAAATTAAATTACTGGAACTGGTATCTTTGATTATTATTTTTAAAATATTTTCTCATAAAGTATTACAAATATACAAAAAATCATGGGTATTTTAAGTCATGGACAATATAATGAGCATTTCTCTAACCACTTACCAATTTATTAATCTTAACATTTTACTAAATTTGTTTATTTCTTAATATAATATAATACTATAATAATCATTCTTGATTAAAAATTTACAAATAAGAATAAACTGCAAGGCAGGAAAAATATACTTCCTCCCATTTTCTACATGCATCGGTAATCAATCATGGCACTCTTTGTTTCTAACTGCTATCAATTGATTAAAATTGGTTCCAAAAAAAAAAAAAAAAGGAAAGAAAGAAAATGTAATCCCCATTCCTGACACATGAATAAGAGGCATGAACAAAGGGTTCAACCTAAAGACAGGGAAAAATTGGACTTTCTAGACCAATTAGCTTGACTTTATGAATAATTACAGAAATTTTGCTTTATGAAAAATGAAGAACCTCAAGCCGTGCTATTTTCTTTCTGTGAAAAATGCAAAGTATTTAATGAAAAGACAAAGGTTAAGAAAGTAATGAAAACTATTCTTGTGTCTGAATTTTAGTAATGTTTAAGAATCAATCACTAATTTAAAGTCTAGTTTTCTCTGGATCGATGGTTATGTGGAAAAGGTATTTGCTATCTATTTTTCTGTGCTCCATAGTAAGATTTCATCTACCATTGGGTATCTGCCTCATGGAACAAAAAAAGGTGCAGAGCCGTCCTGAGAAATGCTTCTCGATAATACCAATGACTTAGGGTCCCTTCCTGCATCGTCCTTTGTAACTTCCTATCATTCCCTCACTATTTTCCAGCACTTTCTGGAGCACATGCCTGCTAAATTTCTCACCCAACCCAACCAATGCCTGCGGGTTCTCTGACAGTTTCCTTCTCCAGACAAGGGGTTCACAGGACTCCCCCCGAGACCATATACTCATACCTATCGTTTTCCGGTTCAGAAGTGGGATGAGTAGTTAAGATGCTTTTTATTGGAAGACATAAGAAATCCTAAGATTCAATCTTTAAATGTTTATCTATGACTCCAACAACTCCCCGATTCTTACTTTCTCCTTCATGCTCAATGCCCTGGCTTCATGTAACCTCTCATCTCACCCCAACACCTCCATCCTTGTGACCTCTGCTTCCCTGCCTGAACACCAAGCTGTCCCTGTCATAGTATGTAAAATATGAAAGAGAGAAAATTTCTCTCTGTCATCAGTTCCAAAATGATTAAGCCAATCGTATCCTCCTCTATTTTACTCTGTGAAGTTGTTTTTGGAAAATATTCATATCTTCTGACTGCTCTTCTATTCTAAAAACAGGTGGAGTGGCTTGACTGGGCTGGGACGTCTGGAATCTGGAAGACGATAATCTGGAAGAAATAAGAATGCAGGCTCTCTTCCTGACAGTTTTGTTCTGGGAAGTATCTCTTGCCTTGACAGGGTTTGGATGTCAGGCAGGAGTGGGAGAGGCCCACCCAGTCGTGTGCTACATTGTTCTGCCTTTCATTTCTCTGCTGTTGGCCACTAGACAAACCACATACATCAGGACTTGCGGCCAGGGGCGCTTGCGTGGCTCATTTGGCTAAGTGCCCAACTCTTGATTTCAGCTCAGGTCATGATGAGCTCATGAGATCTAGCCCCGCATCAGGCCTTTGCTGATAGCTTGGAGCCTGCTTGGGGTTCGTTCTCTCTCTCTCTCTCTCTCTCTCTCTCTCTCTCTCTGCCTCTTCCCCTGCTCTCGCTCTCACTCTCTTAAAGACAAACAAACAAACAAACAAACATTAAGGGAAAAAAGAAAGCCTATGGCCCAAATGTGCTGGGTACTATTAGAGAAAAATATCCTCATTGGTTACTGACCTTGCCCCCCTGGTTCCCATTTCCTTCCTTTGGAAGCTCAAAGATCATTTTTTTGAATAATAGTAAATAAGCTTAAAATTTTACTAACTGGAAATAGTGGTTGGGAGAGTGTTTGTCCTAGATTAGGTTTCTTCCAGTTGGAAGTAGAAGGAAATGATACATTTGGTAACTCTTTTCTTCTAATCAACAAGGAAATTTTCTCAGCCCCCATCGCTCTTACTCCCAAATTGGTATCACCTTCTACACACAGTCCTGCTTCTCAGTTGTACTTCTATTCTACATCTTCCAGTGGCCTTCTTTATTTGAATCTCTCAAAATCATCTTTGGAAGGCTTAAGGGCCAGAAGTACCTAAAGATAGAGGGGCACCTGGGTGGCTCAGTTAGGTAAGCATCCAATTCTTGATTTCGGCTTGATTTCAGCTCAGGGCATGATCTCACAGTTCGTGAGTTCGAGCCCCAAGTCGGGCTCCGTGCTAACAGTACAGAATCTGCTTGGGATTCTCTCTCCGTCCCTCTCTGCCCCTTCTCCCTGCTTCTCTCTCTAGAAATAAATAAATAAACTTAAAAAATCAAGATAGGCAATTCTGAGAGCAAAGAAATAAGTATACATGTTCTCATGTTCTCTTGGATGCTTAGAAAGCTGGTTCATGGGGAAATGTGAAAATGAGGAAGATAAACTGTACTTTATTGAGTGCCTACTATGTGCCAGGCACTGTAGAAGCTTTCATGTTACCATATTTATCCTTCACAATAATGCTATGAAGTATTAGTTCCACGCTACAGGTGGGAAACTTAACTTTTAGAGAGACTCAATTTCATTGCCCAAGGTAATAAATCTTCTTAGTCAAGATCTAAATCCAGAGCCTAGGATCCTGGTCCTTGTGATCACAACATGTAATGTGACCCCCATTACCTTGGATGCCTTTCTCCAACTGCACTCAGAAAGTATTTATTATGTGTTTTATGATTCCTACCAAACTGGTATATTGTGGGATAAATAATATATACAGTTTAGTCCTGCCCTCAACAGTTTTAGTGTGAATATATTCCATTACTTTCAATTAAGAGCCATGTAATCATAAAAAGTTGGGGAGAGGGCAAGAGGGCAGCAGAGAGTGAAATATAATCAATATGTTAGAAAAGGAAAGTCTTGATGGATTGACGGAGACGTGGGAAACCCCACAAAAAAAGGGCTAATTAAAGTAAGCCTTAATGGAGCTTAAGATTTTATCTATGCCCACCCTCCCCTTGCACCTTCTTTAACAGATGATTCAGTGTTAGAGGCAGGGGGTCTCCCAACAGTAACTGTAGCTCAATCTTACCATTGCACAGATGAAGACCCTCAAGTCAAGAGGAAGCAACTCAATAAAATCTGCCCAGCTAAAGAGGATCAAACTTGGACTTTGAACTTCTCTGTTGTCCAATTTTATGCCTCTTCCACATGCTTTAGTGCAAAGTATTCTTAACATTCGTTCATTCATTCATTCATTCATTCATTCTTCAAAAAAATATTAAGTCCCAAGTGTGTTCCAGATACCGTGATAGATGCTGGAGAAATAAGAGGGAACATGCCAAGTGTGGTCCCTGCCTCGCAGAGCTTATAGATGGATACAGATTCTCGCCACCCCCATATAGCTAATAATAAAGTCATAGAATAGAGCTACAGAACATTTGTTTCTCCTTCCTTATGTTTAAATGATGATTAACTATCTGTGAATATTAGTCTATTTTCATACAAATGTTTCCTTTTAACTTTCTCAGTTCCATGACTACCATCTCTGCTGCAGGAAGGCAAGAAAGAATTGTTTAGATCAGTGGTTCTCAAACTTTAGTGTGCATGAAAATCACTTGGAAGATTAATTAAAACACAGATTGCCAGACTCTACCCCGGAGTTTGTGATATAGTACATATGGGATAGGACCAAGGATCTACATTTCTCAAGAGTGACACTGATGCTGCTGTGGGCACCACACCTTGAGAACCACTGACTTAGATCAACCCCAGAATGAAGAGCCTCCCACACAAGAAACTTAGGAAGAGTGGATGGCTCATATCATCTCTTACCTGTAGTAATGAGTACTATTATTCTGATTTCACACATGAGGAAGCTGAGGCAAGTGAAAATAGCAATGGCTTGTCCTAGAATGTGTCTCTTGACTAATAATGACTGCAACAAGTCAGATTTCTCCAAGCAAAATTGAAAAAGTGTTACAGAGACTAATACTTAGAGCTTTACGCAACATCCAAGGAACGGTCCCCTCTTTCCAACTCTTGAGAACCGGTCAAAAAAAACTAATGGGTCTGTCCTGAGTCCACTCTCCAACCTGATTCTTGAAGTCCAACAATTAATCTTCATAATCCCTACTCTTGGCTGTCCTACTTCTCCACGAGAAACTGGGTGATTCATGAAGGATCTTTTAGACTGAGAGTTAGGGGACCCACGTTCTGGTTCAGCCTTAGACACTAAGTATTTAAACTGGTTGAATTAAAGTAAGTAGGATCATTTCCTTCACCTGTGAACTGAATGATTGGCAAGATGACTTCTCAAGTCCCATCAATGGACTGTGAAGGGACTAAAAACTGGAGTAGAAGAAGGGGTGGAGCCACAAATGACAAAGTTCAAAGTGCAACGGTGTCTTCTGCAGACACAGGAGGAGAACGTCATCTTCTTCCTGCACCTGCGGACCGGCAGACTGGTAGTCTGCCTTCTTCGAGTCCATTCAGTCTACTCCCTGTTTACACTGACAAAGGAAAGGTGGTCTGGCATCGACACTGTCGCCCTGGCACCCCCGTTTGTACCTGTCACAAATGGGTTCCAGAATAATCTAAGCAGGAGCACAGCGCTAAATGTGAAAACAAAATTTACCAAAGAAACGTGAGCCGCGAAACCTGCCTAAGTCATTATTATTCAGCGAAGTTACCTGAGTGCCAAGGGATGGGAGGAGGGAAAGGCATACCCCTTTGTCAACTCAGCATAGCTCCAAAACCAGGGGCAGGGAAGGAGCAGCAGAGCACCAACAGAAATGCAAATGAATTTCTGCCCTTGCACAGAAAGGAAAGAATTTAATATTCCCAAAGCTGAAGAAACCAACCAAGGACACAACTGGTGGAGGTGAAAATTTTAATTCCAGCCAGCCAAAAGACAAAAGAAAAAATAGTGAAGTGCTAAAATAAAAGGACTCTTAGCTCCCATGTCATGCCACAAATTAGAAACAAGCTCAAAGAACGTGTAAAACGAACATGTGAGTTTTCTAGGCATTTGTAGGAATAGAAAAATCAATACGTAACTACCAAAGCTGTCCTACACATTCTTTTTAGGGCTGTCTGAGCCACTGCTGTTGAACTTCATTCATTTGATCCTGATGGGACTCGAAACCCCTTTCAATGGAGTGGCTGCACCTCTAACAGCTCTGTCCACTTCACCTATAAAGAAGCTTACTCTGTTTTACACTTGACGGTTTTTCTGACAAAATGCTGTCCCTGCCTGTTAGCTCCACTTACAAAGCAATCCAAACCCAGGAGAAGCCCTACTGCGGTCAAGAAGTGACGTGCCCTGGGGCGCCTGGGTGGCTCAGTCAGTTAAGCGTCCGACTTCGGCTCAGGTCATGATCTCACGGTCCGTGAGTTCGAGCCCCGCGTCAGGCTCTGTGCTGACAGCTCAGAGCCTGGAGCCTGCTTCAGATTCTGTGTCTCCCTCTCTCTCTGACCCTCCCCCGTTCATGATCTGTCTCTCTCTGTCTCAAAAACAAATAAACATTAAAAAAAATTAAAAAAAAAAAAAAAAGTGACGGGCCCTAATAGCCAAAGTAATATTGAAGAAGAAGACCAAAGTGGGAGGCATCACAATCCCAGACTTTTGCCTCTACTACAAAGCTGTCATCATCAAGACAGCATGGTATGGGCACAAAAACAGACACATAGACCAATGGAATGGACTAGAGACTCCAGAATTGGACCCACAAAAGTATGGCCAACTAATCTTTGACAAAGCAGGAAAGAATATCCGTTGGAAAAAAGACAGTCTCTTTAACAAATGGTGCTGGGAGAACTGGAAAGCAACATGAAGAAGAATGAAACTAGACCACTTTCTTACACCATTCACAAAAATAAACTCAAAATGGATGAAGGACCTGAATGTGAGACAGGAAAACCATCAAAACCCTAGAGGAGAAAGCAGGAAAAGACCCCTCTGACCTTAGCCACAGCAATTTCTTACTTGACACATCTCCAAAGGCTAGGGAATTAAAAGCAAAAATGAACTATTGGGACCTCATGAAGATAAAAAGCTTCTGCACTGCAAAGGAAATGATCAACAAAACTAAAAGGCAACCAACGGAATGGGAAAAGATATTTGCAAATGACATATCGGACAAAGGGCTAGTATCCAAAATCTATAAAGAGCTCACCAAACTCCACACCCGAAAAACAAATAATCCAGTGAAGAAATGGGCAGAAGACATGAATGGACACTTCTCTAAAGAAGATGTCCAGATGGCCAACAGACAAATGAAAAGATGCTCAATGTCACTCCTCATCAGGGAAATACAAATCAAAACCACACTGAGATATCACCTCACGCCAGTCAGAGTGGCCAAAATGAACAAATCAGGAGACTATAGATGCTGGCGAGGATGTGGAGAAACAGGAACCCTGTTGCACTGTTGGTGGGAATGCAAACTGGCACAGCCACTCTGGAAAACAGCGTGGAGGTTCCTCAGAAAATTTAAAATAGACCTACCCTATGACCCAGCAGTAGCACTGCTAGGAATTTACCCAAGGGATACAGGAGGGCTGATGCATAGGGGCACTTGTACCCCAATGTTTATAGCAGCACTCTCAACAATAGCCACATTATAGAAAGAGCCTAAATGTCCATCAACTGATGAATGGATAAAGAAGTTGTGGCTTATATATACAATGGAGTACTACTTGGCAATGAGAAAGAATGAAATGTGGCCTTTTGTAGCAACGTGAATGGAACTGGAGAGTGTTATGCTAATTGAAATAAGTCAGGCAGAGAAAGACAGATACCATGTTTTCACTCTTATGTGAATCCTGAGAAACTTGACAGAAGACCATGGGCGAGCGGAAGGGGGAAAAAAGTTACAGAGGGAGGGGGGCAAACCATAAGAGACTTTTAAAGACTGAGAATAAACTGAGGGTTGATGGCAGGTGGGAGGCAGGGGAAAGTGGGTGATGGGCATTGAGGAGGGCACCGGTTGGGATGAACACTGGGTGTTGTATGGAAACCAATTTGACAATAAATTTCATATTAAAAAAAGAAAAAAAGAAGTGATGTGCCCTAAGACTTCTAGAGTGACTTCAGGTTTTGCCCACTTTTCCTTAAGACTCCGGGATTTTTCCAGAAAGCAAAATAAAGCTTGAGACATACAAAGCCATAAGTCAGCATCAGGAAACAAGGTCATGCATTTTACAGCCTATGATCCAAACACGATGCTGTGCCAAACTGGCCTTTAGTCACTTGAATGGACATAAAATGTGCCCTGGCTGACACTTTATTTTTACCATTTGCCCTTATGGCAAGATAAAGGCTGTCACCTTTTCCTTCCCGGGAATTTCTCTCTGGCTTAACAGCCTCCTAAATGCTTGCCTTTGTTTGATAATCATTTGAAGGTATTGCTTTAAATCACTTGTCTCCCTGTCTCATTTATCTCTGCCCGGCAGCAAAGCAGCTCCCTAGCGATCTGTGCTGAGGTAGGTGATTAGCTGGCTCACTGGTCACCCCCATATTAGCATCAACCTTGTCTTCCTAGCCACAGACACGTGAGAGGTGATGAGGGAAGGCCAGCAGAGACACAGAGTGAAGGAAGTGCTTAAACAAAAAGCGTTATTAATTGAGAAGGGAGACCAGTAATAGAAAACATTTGCTTTCATAAAAAATCATAAATTACTATGGGATGAATACAGTTTCACAGGAGAGAACTGTAGCTAGTGTGTAGTTTCAGATGAATTCATACCTCAAAACCAATACATAATCCCAGCATGCCACTCTCTTTATTCATGCTGCTCACTTAATATGTTTACATTGAATTTCAACCGAGAAATTTTTCAAAGCGTTTTTGCATTCTAGCATATCCTAGAAGACTCAAGACCGGGGAGGCTAATTACAGGCTCCTATTGTCTAATCCTTCTGGAATAGTCTCCTAGCTGGATTCCTGCGAGCTTCACATTTGGTGTCTGGGCAGACAAAGTCTTTCACAGCAGCAGCCGCAAAAGTCTTACAGCTATGCCACGCTTCCAGCCGCCTCTAGGAAATGAATGCAAAACATTTCTCTCCTGGCAAAGGCTTCGTGCCCCTGGAATGAAGAAATTTATTTGCAAGCCATTCTGCCTTCTGCCATGCCAACTTCAAATACCAGACAGCACATGACTTATCAGCCCACCCCACACAGGCGTCCTAGTGCTGAACCCGGGCGCCCCACAGCTTGACTTTGCTGGCATGGGGTAACAAATCCCTAGAGAGCTGCATCTGCTATGCAGGAGATGATCAGCATTGATCTCTATATGTCTCTCATTTGCAGAGAAAAGATAACGCTGGAGCATGGAGACTTCCCAGAAAGTCCCACTGGTGTCGAGGGCCTTTACACACAGCCAGTTCATAAGGACAGCAAAAGGATGACTTCGATGTGACTTAACAGGCTGATGAACGTATAATGCAGGAATCAACGGGGACTAAAAGAAAACTCATCTGGAGCTAAGACGCTGACATGCTAGACAACGTTGGCCAAGACACTTGACCTCCGTAAACCTCATTTAGCTGAACAGTAAAACTGAGTAAAACAAAAACCTTCATGAAAATCAGATGCTGACTTTAATTTCCCCTGATGAGCTTGCTAGAGTAATTTACAGTCCCAAAGACAATAGTCAAAACACAGAGCAAACATCAAAAGTGCCAGCACAGTGGCTCAGTAGATTGAGAGTCTGACTCTTGATTTCGTCTCGGGTTGTGATCCCAGGGTCGTGAGATCGAGCCCCTAGGCAGCTCCACTGACCGTGAAGCCTGCTTGGGATTCTCATTCTCTTTCCCTCTTCCTCTCTCAAACAACAAAACAAAACAAAACAACATCAAGAAAGAAAAAAAAAAAAAAAAAAGGAAAAGTGCCAGCACAGGAGGGAGTTCTAGGACTTCAACTGTCCAGCATATTACAAGAAGTCTCTGAAATCAGCCTGCGTAGCATGCTATTAACGTACAGCGTATTACATGGCTGCAACTGAAATCTTCCCTATTGGAAATATAGTGTGCTATGTAATTTTAAGGAGGAAAGGAGGTTAAAAAAAAAAAAAAAAAAAAAAAAAACCATCCTGATCTCCCTACGTGATCCAAAAATAATACCTTTTCCTAGAAATTGCTTTAAAGAAACCCTACCATGGTGTTAAAGGAAAGTCCTGCCAAGTGTTCCAAGGGTTCCAAAGAAAAATACTGCAGACTGTAGGGGGTAATGAGAATGTTCACACTTATACATTATATAATTAGTTCCCGAGTACCCGGAACTATTTAAAATGCAATTTGGTGATTGGAAAGGAAAAAAACAAAAAACAAAAAAAAACGAAGTACAAAGAGAATAGATGGAGACAGTGCTTGTTAAGCCGGTGAACGTGCACGGTATGGGAAGGGGAGAAAAAAATAAGGATCCTATCTGCGCACACTCTAAGCATTTAAGACTTTCAAGAGGATCAGATTAAAAAATGTTCTTTGGAGCCCATTTCACAAATAGACACAGGGTCTTTGGCTGCCTTTTCTTTACTCAAAATCTGAAATAACCTCAAGTAACCCAGGCATTAACCTTCATCACTACTGTCTGTACCGAAGATCTCAAATACAGGTCTCCAGCTCAGATATTTTCAAGATCCAAATTTCCGTCCAACTTTCCTTAACTTCTGGAAAATCCCTAGAAGTTGTCTCTATTCTCCCCACACTCAGTACCACTGTCTGTCTGGGACAGTTCCAGTCAGTTCCTGCTGTCCCGGGGTAATTATCAATAGTGCTTCCTTTCACTCTCCGAATGGCCCAGACTGGTGGGATAAATTATCCTGGTGGCATCTATCCACATTCTCCACCCCTCACAGCACCCACCCCAGCTCGAGGCAGGCCTGCATCCTCGGCTCTGGCTCAGACTTCTGAGATAATCTACTCACTGGGCTTCCAGTCTCTCTTCCCTTCCTCCGACTCAGCCAGCATAGGTGGGTCTTTTTTTTTTTTTTTGGTCTTTTTTATTTTTTTTTTAATATATTAAATCTATTGTCAAATTGGTTTCCATACAACACCCAGTGCTCATCCCAAAAGGTGCCCTCCTCAATACCCATCACCCACCCTCCCCTCCCCCCACCCCCCATCAACCCTCAGGTTGTTCTCAGTTTTTAAGAGTCTCTTATGCTTTGGCTCTCCTTCTCTAACCTCTTTTTTTTTTTTTGCTTCCCTTCCCCCATGGGTTTCTGTTAAGTTTCTCAGGATCCACATAAGAGTGCAAACATATGGTATCTGTCTTTCTCTGTCTGGCTTATTTCACTTAGCATCACACTCTCCAGTTCCATCCATGTTGCTACAAAGGGCCATATTTCCTTCTTTCTCATTGCCACGTAGTACTCCATTGTGTGTATAAACCACAATTTCTTTATCCATTCATCAGTTGATGGACATTTAGGCTCTTTCCATAATTTGGCTATTGTTGAGAGTGCCGCTATAAACATTGGGGTACAGGTGCCCCTATGCATCAGCACTCCTGTATCCCTTGGGTAAATTCCTAGCAGTGCTACTGCTGGGTCATAGGGTAGGTCTATTTTTAATTTTTTGAGGAACCTCCACACTGTTTTCCAGAGTGGCTGCGCCAGTTTGCATTCATAGGTGGGTCTTTTAAGTGAAAATCTAATCAGGTCACCTCCCTGCTTCAATGGCCTTGCCTATTTTCAGAACAAAGTTCAAATGCTTTAGAGTACTAACATTCAAAGTCCTCTGTGAAGCGACTTCATTCAGTAACATCAACATGGTCTTTCCAGCCACATCAACACATGGGTGCTGAAGAGGGAAGGCAGGGAGAGATGCAAATTGAAAAAATTGCTTAAACAAAAAAATATTAGTAACTGAGAGGACAGCACAGTAATAATTTTTTTTTTGCATGTTTGTTAACATTTTTGTTGAAAAATGTATTGCATATTTGTTGAATTTAACTGTATGAGAACCACCCCAGTGATAATGACAATGCACTTCCTAGAGTCAGTTTTCTCAAATCCTGAAGTGTTGATGAGCCAACATTTCAGGTCCCAGACAATGTTTTGGTAAATAAAAGACAAGAGATCTGGGCCAATCTGGCTACTGTCCCCAGTAGCTGCGTTTTCATAAAACTGTATGCCAGCCTTCTCATATTTAACAACTTAATTTTTTTTAAAAACAACTTATACTTTGAATGTACCAGAGAAGATTTCTATTTGAAATAGCTCTGTAGAAAATCCTTATGCAGGGTAAAGATTCTCTTATAATGTATATTTTTCTGTTTGTTAACTTCTCATCTTCCCCAAGTCCTCCAAATCTCTCTAAAACTTTCTGACACCTCACACTGGACCAACCTATAAGGCATCTCAGGATGCAAAATGTCTCTAAAGGCTGCACCTGTTTGGTATTTTCTTGAATAATGGTTTCTCAGCTTTGGTATACACTGGAATTACCTGGAGAGTTTTTCAAAAATACAGATGCTTAGACACCCCACCTGTGATTTAATGAATCAGAATCTCCAGGAATGAGGCCCAAACACGTGTGTTTGCTGATACTCCCTGAGGTGGGACAATGTTGAGTAACAGCCAGTCCACGACAGAACGCCCAGAGAACTAAAATAAACCAGCAGAACCAAAGCTTATTTGGTTTCAACGTGAAAACGGATTAATAAATCAGGTGTTAAGCAAAGTAGCTGCTTGGAAAGTCAAAACCCAAGTATGTAAGACACTAAAAGATGTAAATATTTTACAACTGGGGTTTATTTCTAATAATCTTGCTTCATACTATCCAAACTAGTCAAATGTTACACAATCCTAAAACTATGTCTATACACACTAAGAGCACAGTGGAAGTAAGCAGATTACCAATTTGTGTACATAAAGAGCTGTTAAGAGAAAGCTGGATGCATAATTCAAACTGGACTTCTGTCTTGATCATATAAGTTTCACATGATGCACAGAGTTTATTTTATTGGTTATGATATAATTGGTCCATGGTACATTCGAAGGACACATTCATCCATACCAGCAAATGCTAACTTGTGAGCTAACACATGTAAGTGAGAAAGCTAGAGGAAAAGGCCAAAGTCCTACCAGCATTTCCATTTTCTTTAGGGTTAAAAATTATTGCGAAAAAAATAAAAGGAGCTATCGTAAAACAAAACACGACTGAAAGCTATTTGATTTTTTAAAAAAACAAAGCAAAAGAAGTCAGAGAGCCTCCCTTGTGTCAACTCTCAGCTCTTCCCGACTCATGACCTTCACAAGCTGATTCAACTAGGTTTCTCTCCCCAGGGTCACAGTTCAACCTGCCTGTCAAAAGATTTGTCAAATCAATGCACATCACTATAAAATGAGGCTTTCACTCAGAAAGGGTACTCAAAACTATTTAGTGGCCTTTTCGAATACTATAACACAACCAGGTTCTAATTCCCTTCAAACCAACCACAATAACAAAAAGCGACCTATTTAGAAGAGTCAAATCTTGATGACCAGCAATATTCCATCAAAATGGAAATATTGTCGTTAAATGTTTCTACTATGTTACCTCATAACCACAGATTACAAACATGTCCATGGAAAAGTGACATACATAAAATTAAAAATTTTGCAAGCCCAATTGAAAAATAGTTATGTTTGAGGAGTCTGCTAACGATAGAAATTCTACAATAAATTCACTTCTAAAGAGTCACTGATTTTTTTATTCTAAGCATTTACACCAGCTAAAATTGTGAAGCTAAGCATGACGTGTGAAAAATAAGTTATCAGGGCTGAAAATGGCAGCTTTAGTCCATTCCTACTCTTCTCCTTCTTCATTCCTACCTCTTCCATGTCAATAAAAGAGTGAGCATCTACAAATCCTAATAGTTTTCTGGGGGATAGATAACGTAATATATGAAGCACTCTGGGTATTATTATTTTGTGGGGGAGGGATTATTACCAGAAGAAAAAAACTGAAGTGATGTTAAATCTACTCAAAGCAAGTCACTAATGTTGAAACCACTGCCTACAGACCTATGGTGCCCCTAGCTCTTTCAACAACCTCTGTACTCACCAGACGGAGAGATTCATAGGAATGGTCCACGCTAGAAAGAATTCCTAACCTTGTAAATCGGTGATCTTGGTGGAAAGCGGGATGTATCAGAATCCCCCAAAGGTGCCTTCTCTGTGCAGGAGTGTCACACTCAGAGCCTGGTCTTTGAAATGGGTTCATTTGATTTAACACCTTTCATCATGTAAAGGGCTATGTAAGATTCAATGACCAATGGCTTTGTCCTTTGTTAAGACACAGGGGCGTAGATTTGAAGGGGCCAAATGAAGAATTAAACCCAGCTCCTCAACTGGAACAAACACTGGAAAAACATGACAAGACCCAGCCTCAAGTGCATCAAGTCAAATCAACCAATACAAAGCTATCTGGGAACATGGCACCCAGTGGTTGTTCTGACCAACCATCATATCAGGGACACCCAATGGGAGCAAGAGTGTGTCTTAGAAAAAGAATACTGAAAGGGGGGCATTCAGTTATAGAACCTTGTAGAACATGTAGTTAGCACCAAGGAATTTTAGTGGCAATTCACCAAGCAAGGCTCCAATTCCTCCAGGGCAAAAAATAAAAATAAAAAATAAAAAATAAAAAAGCTTAGGTCTTTAAGAAACTGTGATGAACTGGGCAGACAGTTTATGAACTCAACTACAGGGAAAGAAAGCAAGACTCGTTATTAAAAGTAGAGTCAAAGGGGACTTTGGCCTTTGATGCTGGTAGAGAAACCAGCTTTGAAAATGTAGCCACATCAAGGCCAAACAACAGAAAATCATGGCAATGCTGAGCCAAAGAGTATTCACCTCGATCTCCTTAGATCTCTCTTGTCTGAGGTGTAGATGGTCTCTCGCGCAGAGATTCTCAACCCTGACTGCCCATTAGAATCACTAATGTCTGGACCCCCTACCAATCTAATCACACCAAACTCTGGGTATAGAGCATGAGCAATGTTATTTTTTGGCATTCAAGGTGATTTCGTGGTGCAGCCAGGGTTGAGAATGACTGCAGGTCTTGGAAAGGGTCACTGGTGGGGCACGTGCAGTGTCAGCTATAGAAAAAAGGAAACTGAGCCCAAAATCAAAAGCACGCTGGGACCCAGGCCAGGCAGGATCTGAAAACAGAGGCCCATATTCAAATTCTACATAATCCTAAAACTGTGTCTACACAGACAGCATTTCTGCTCCTTTCTTTTAACAACTGTCTTACCTTCAAAGGTCTGAGGCAGCATAAGGTACCTGCAGCCTTTTAGAGAGAGCATTGGACAAATCAGACACAGAAACAAAGGCCCTCGCTCAGAGCTTCAATCAATACTTCCTCCAAGTTTGAAGACTCCCTCTTTTTAAACTACCTCGCTATCCAGGGCTGCATGTTACAATACTTATGTGATCCTTTTAACTTGAATTGAATCTTAGAAAGCAGAACTTCAGAGTGTCCTGAAATACCAACGTTAGGTAGAGCCAGGTTCTACTGTTAACCTATCATTTGCTGGACTGTGTGTTTCATGGACAACTCCTGTGACGAAAACGCATTTAGAAGCTAAACAATGAGAATCACAAATTTCTCTACTATATATTAAGAACTTCTGGCTCAGTTAGCAGGCTCGTATCATTTGGTCAGTTGCAGCCACAGGATTTTTACATAGTAATGGGACTGCTGATAAGATATGCTGCGCATTGGAGTTTGTGTGTGTGTGTGTGTGTGTGTGTGTGTGTGTGTGTGTGTGTTGTTGCTTATTAATCATGTCTACACAGACAGCAATGAACTGGACGCTTTCCTCAAATTACAGAAGTAAAATGCAGTCATGATAAAGCGTCATCATCTCCCTGGTATCGACAGCGTGGCCTGCTGTGCTGCCACTGGAGCAGTTGAACAATTCTTGACTGTTGACTGATTTTGCTGATAACTTCTTTTCTCAGAAGGTGGAGGAGAGAGGGCTTGTTCACTGAGACTTAATTCTGACTGACCAACAAGGACAAGCCAATTAGTGAAGGGCGATGAATGGAATACTGAATGAAGTGGCCCGCTCACTATTCTCTGTTAGACCTCCGCTCATTATACCTTGCCTATTCCACCTGTTTTCTAATTATTTTCCCTGTAACCTCTCCCTTACCCCAACCTGCACACACACACAGCTTCTCACTAACCCATCACTCTTGCTGCCCCCAGAGTGAGCATTTTGTCATCCAACTTTTGTCACGTCACTTTCCTCCTCCAAAGACAAAAATCTCTCTTCTCTTTAACAAGAGAGATTCCGTAGGCATTTCGTAGGCATTGTGTAAGTGCTTAACAAATATTAATCCTACAAAATCCTACAACATCTTTAAGAGGTACTTGACATTTGAACTTCATTTTGCAGATAAGCAAACCAAGGCACAGCAGGTGTTAATAAGTCACCTAAGGTTGCATGGCTAGGATTCAAGGCCAGGCAGTCTGGCTCCAGAGTCTGCTCCTGACCAGTACACTGCTGTTAGCATGGCCAAGTGCAAGCTACTTAGCATGACAAAAGTCCCCCATGTCAGTTGTAGGGGAGCAAAATTTGCCACACCAAACTGTGTCTCTTTGGAATGTAGTTGATTTTAGGCTGATTATTTTTAAGAAACAGAAAGCTCCAGGAGAAACTTTGACCTTGTCCCTAATTGCCTAAAAGAATTTAGATAGAGGACCTGCTCCAGAAAGAGAGTTATCACCATGGGGGACTATAGTATAACATGAATTAGGCGCGGTAGACAGGGAGGAATATAGCCAAGTCTGTTAGAGTTCTCTCTGTGTCCCACTGTTTCCGGATGGCTCGGCAAACATTGGTTTACCAAATATTTACTCTTTTCCATCTTCCTGTGAGTTGTCTTTCTTCCCTTTCACGTCCCAGATTCCTACCCCCTTCTCCTTAGCTCTGGATGGCATATAAGCCTCAACTGCCTGACTGCCTATGGAACTCATATTCTTACAGATCCCTCATACATATGTAACTAAGTTAGATTTTCTCCTATTTGTCTTCATGTCAATTTAATTCTTAGATCTGCCAGAAGAATCTTGAAAGATAGAGAAAATTTTCTGCTCCCCAACAGTACATGACCAGACCTCACCAACATTATACACATCATACACTACACTCTCTCCCTCCACCACGCACCCCATGCTTCCCAAATGAAAGCTTCGAGACTGAGTTCGCTATGGGACTGGATTCTGGAGAACATTTTGCGTCAAAAAGAAAACATAAAAGGCCTGAGAGAGGAATTCTAAGTGTAGAATTTACTTTTTCGTCATCCCCTACCATAGCAGCTCTGCTCTCAAGTAGGTAGAGCAACAGAAGGCCCATTTATTTCATAAAAGATAAAAAATCAAGTATAAATTCTAGAATTCAGGCAGGTATTAGAATAAATGAGAGGGGGCACCTGGGCAGCTCAGTTGGTTAAGCATCCGACTTTGGCTCAGGTCATGATCTTGTGATTCGTGAGTTGAGCCCTGCATTGGGCTCTGTGCTGACAGCTCGGAGCCTGGAGCCTGCTTCAGATTCTGTCTGTCTGTCTGTCTCTCTCTCTACCCCTCGCCTGCTCACACTCTGTCTCTCTCTCCTTCAAAAATAAACATTAAAAAAAATAATAATAAAATTAAAAAAGAATAAATGAGAGAAGAACAGAAAAGAGCTTCATGGAGCTGAGTCTTGAGAGTAAAAAGAAACTCCATAAATGCACTGGGTGAACTTCAAAGGAGAGTTAACATTATGGTAACACTGAAAGGGAAAGATGTTTGAAGAGTCATATTAGGGAATGACAGGTGAAGACAGCACATGTCTAAATAAAAAATAATAAAAATCAAGGGCCGATGATGGGATGGTTGAAATACAACAGGTCATACTTTAAAGATGTAAAGAATGTACGGATGGGATGAAACATGAAACCCAAGTTTAGATTAGACAAGAAAGAAGCTAAGGGTCCATGCCTAAGAAATGCTGTTTCATCCTTGAGAATTACATTTCCAGCAAAGATCTCTTTGGTACCTATACTGAAGAAAATACTGACAGGATTTTCTTCAATATAGGTACCAAAGAGATCTTTGTTGAATATTTAGTATAGACTGGAGTTTCCTCCTAATAAGTATAGTTTCATCAGTAATTCTCTAGGAATGATGCAATTCACTAGCAGGGGCTGGAAAAGTGGGTTGGGCTGGGGTTGGGGGATTCTAAGTGGCTCCATAAGAACCTCATTTATTAGCACACCTTTCGAAATTCATTACAATTTTGTGCCATGTAATTTGCAGGACTTGAGCATATTTGGAGATGGTATCATTGCCTGACTCAAAGATTCACTGAGAGGGAAGAGAATGAGACCTTGATTCAACCCTCTGGAACATTCTGCAACTACTGTTTCTATCTATAGACAGTACCTTGGATGACGGGAGAAAGGTACCTTGACTTTTAGAAAAATCTCTGTCTTCTTTGAGCTAAGAGCACTTTGAAGGAATGGCATGAACATCAGCCATCTGGATTGCCTTTCTCCACACCTATTATGCAACAGTGGGTTCAGTGGGAAATGAGACTGTGGGTCCCCTACTCTCATGACCATCAGGAGAGGTGGACCTTAACGCAGCTAGGCACAGAAATAATGAACTGCTTCTGTGGGAAATGTTACAAGTAAATAGAAAGGGGCACTACGATAGAGTACAGTTTCTGTCTACGTCTGCAGTATATGGAATGATGAGACAATCAGCAAAGGAAAGAACACTTCCTGCATTGTTCTATTATTTACCACGTGTGGCAACTTTACTACAAGGCTGATGAAATTATGGCTAGAAAATAAGCCCAGCTGACAGAAATGCAAGAGAACATGACTGGCGGAAAAAGAAAAATCCATTTGTGGACCACGTCTGGTAAATGCTCAGGGCATTTGAGTTCTGTATGGGAGCTGGAGAAGAGCCACAGTCCATGGGCAGAAGGTGGCCAAAGGAGCTGTGAACTGTTTCAAGACTATTTCTAGTCTTGATGTAACCCCATGAGTGACCTGTTTCCTTTTTTCCTCACTTTTTATTTATTTGTTTTCAGATGTGAATCATAGTTCTGCTTCTCAGATCCTTTTTTCCTTCATTTTTTAAATGTTTATTTTATAATTTGGGGGATAAAAAGAGAGAGAGAGAGAGAGAGAGTGGGGAAGGGGTAGAGAGAGAGGGAGACACAGAATCTGAAGCAGGCTCTAGCCTCTAAGCTGTCAGCACAGAGCCTGATGACGGGCTTGAACCCACGAACCATGAGATCATGACCTAAGCCGAAGTCAGATGCTTAACTGACTGAGCCACCCAGGCCCCCCTCTCAGATCCTTTTAAAAGTCATTGTCATTACATGAGTTTATTTCTGGGGTCATTGCCTAAGAAAGGATATTGTCTTTTTAAATTTGGATTTCAAAAATGAAAAGCATTGGGACACAGTTCTCCTGATTTAATTTTTATATTAAAGGAGATAATAAAATAACTCATTTCCATAAGAACATCTTTTGTCATAGTATTGTATTTCTGGAAGGATATTATCCAATTCGGTAATGAATTTCCTTTTGCATTTAATATTATCTTAAGCCTTCACGGCAGCCATAGTAACAACATTAGTGTTATTCACTAATTCCAGATGAGCCACTCACAGGGTAATTTAAAATGCATCGAGTCACTGGAAAGAGAGGGTGACCGGTAAATGTTGCTCAAGTGCCTACATCACCTTGCATCTTCTTTGTACACTTCGACACTGAAGAACAATGACGATATAAAATAAGGATGGCCAGGCTAGAGACACGTACCCCAAAGTCATATTACGTATTCAAGAAGCTTGATCTCTTTTGAAGCTGATCCATTAGGAGGCCTCATAACTGTATGACAGAAACAAGTGCACCGTTCAGGCAAAGGACTTTGTTACCGCCAACACAACACAAACACGGTCCTCATAAAAAGTCTCAAGGTTTCTAATTTGTAATAACAATTTTTTCTCATTTTGTTTAAAACTCGGTATATGATACACTGGGCACTAAAGGAAACGCTTCTGACCAGTCACAGAGAGAGAATGTTGTCTAAGAGGTGCCAACCCTTAACAAATGCACATCCTGGATAGAACCGAGTCCTTCCGGTTAAAACGAAGATTCTCATCTTCCTCTACTAACATTGCTCCATAATATTATTTTTGTATTGGGTGCGAATAAATACATGCACTATCATGTCGTCAAATGTACAGAAATCTAACTATACTCCCGTTCAGTAGACGCCACACTTACATTGACGGATGAAAGCCCCAGGAACTTAGCTCCAATTGTATCCCAAGTTTGTAGTACAGGGACTAGTACATAATAAATTCTAGTAAGGGCTAGTACTCATATGGCTCAGTGACTTTTGGTATACTAAGAAGTATAAATATCTAGAAATTAGCATTCTGGGTTCGAAGCTTTTGTATTTTCCTTTGTCCAATCATTTCTTACCAAACGCTAGCTTTATGCATTCTCCCCAGTGTCTTCCTTCTCTCGATGGATCCCTAACCTACCATACATTCATGTCCATCCTTGACAAAGAGGATTTTGACCTTCATGCTATCGCCCAAAGTGGTCTACTTTCAACCAAAGCCACATATACTATCACGTAATAAGCAAGGGGAGCTCCATGGGACACAAGGATGGTACTTCGGGAAGAGACTATAAATAGTCTCAGTTACGGTTAACGTCATATTAATAAGGGATTTCTCCTGTCCACTTTCAAGCTATAGACAACATGGCCCCATCTGTTATCAATAAAGTGTATAATCCAGTGAAACCTAAATTCTGTATTCTTGAGCAGCTGACATCATGTCTGGGATTGTTTGTTCTTTGTGCTGGAAGATTTAGACCTACCTGGTTGAGGTCAGTTCCATGGGCAACACATGCTTCTAGGACCAGAAACCATTTAATGTTCTATGACCAGAACAAATTATGTCAGGTTTCAAGTTTTGCACTAAACCCAAGAGCTTCTTCATGTTGCTATCAAACTGAGGTATGCTTCTAGTTTTAGAGTTGTTATTTGCCTGTGTCCTTGATTCTTAGCTTTAACAGTTGCTTTGAACTTTCCCGAACTGATTATAAAATCAGTAGGGCAGGGACATACTCTCACAGATGTCTTTATTTACATCCCAGAAACTTTACTGCACATGCCAGGGGTTTGACCACCTTGTCAGAATTCCAGGCTTAAGAACTTCCAATTACTTCTATTAGAAATAAGAAATTGCAGTCATAAAAATTTAAGCTAGAAAATGTAAGTTATGTATCTGACCCATCTTCTATTCTGTACAGATTCAGTAGCTCGTGTTCTGCTTCTAAATCATACAGAATCTCATCTCCTTCCACTTGAGATGAACCTACAAAAAGAGCAGTCATCATTTGAACTTTTGTCGAGGGTAAGAAGGATCTAGGGGCCCACACAATGACTCAAGCCAGAACTCAAACAGAAGCTCTATTTGGCACATTCTCCATTCTATGCCTCAGAGTCCAAACCAGCTCTTTATTCACTGATATACTCTAGTCCTGTCCTGTCCCTCAAAACAGGCTGAATCTGCTTCTCAGTGGGGACACCTCACTGCCACTCCTCAACCTCCAAATCCTTCCTCTCTCCTCTGGTTGAAAAGCATGAGGCTTTTGAATTTTCTACAAGCTGACCTAGCAAGGGAAATTAAAGGACTTCTGATCGGGTCCCACATCACCTCCTAATGCCCTCAACAGCAGCTTGGAGTCCCTAAAGAGTAACAGTGATGACAGGCTCAGTAGCGTCCGGAAGGGTCTGAGTACCAGGCTGTAGGGCATCCCTCTGTCCCAGAAGCCAGACACCAAATTGGACAAGTGTCCCTGTAAGTGTTCATTCACCATAGTGTCCCCTTTACAAATAAAAGTGGAATTTTCCCATCTCTCTCTATGATATTAAAAACTAGTTCCACTTTAGGGAACATGGCAGACAAGATAAAACATAGTGAGAAATGGAATTTATGAGCTGCTTCCCGGACATCTGAGCTACAATTCTTGCATTTGTCACCTCTGTTGACAAGCTTGAAATAAAACCATGATTTTTATTTTTAGGTCCCAGATATTCTTCCAGGAATTCCCTTTAAATTCATTTTTCTCCTTTGGCAACAAGAATTAACATGGAATGAATAATAAATGTACTTATTGCATTGCTTACACCCTATAGAAGGGAAAAAAAACTGCAGATGACTAGACATTGAAATAATTACTCTTTTTTAGCAAAGGAGAGAAAGATGGCTCAAGACAGCACCGGTTAGTTTTTGCTTAGGACAGGAGCTGGAGAGCAAGGTCACTACTTGCCTGTACAATGAGCCACTGCTAAGAAATAATACATAAAATTCATGCCAGTTCCCTCATTTCCATATAAACATATTTAGTGATAGATACCTTGTGGACCTTGTCCATTTATTCAATAAATATTCGTGAGTTCCTTCTATGTTCAAAGTCCAGGCAAAGGAGAAGAAAAGCATTATCAATGGGGGACACCCAGTATTTTCATCCTCAGTGGGTAAGGTGCTGAACCAGGCATGTACAAACATGTTCTCGTTTAAAGTCTAGAGACACAGTAATAACAAATATACCTTGTTGAATTGATTTAATTTGATGTTCTTATCTCCAATATACAAATGGGGAATCCAGGATTTAGAGAAGCTAATTAACTTGCCCAGCTAGTAAGAGGTAAAGTTGGAATTCAAATGCCCTATTCGACTCTAATTTTTGTTTTTTCCAATTCACTGAGCTATTTGTTGGGAAATAAATAAAAAATAATATCTTGTACTCAGAGTACTTATGGTCTAGAGAGAAAAAAAATACACAGATAAACTGAGAGACCACAACATAGTGTAAATGAAAATGAAGTGATAATTTAAAGGAAGTTTTGTACAAAGTGCCAAGAAGAAGAGGTAATTTAATGCTGAGGTTTCTCCAAGGATTAACTTATACATTTCAAGACTATAATCGAGTACTATTTACATGCTTAACATAATGCATGGTGCATGGCAGGTCGTCAGTAAATAATGTTGAATTATTGGATGAATAGGTAGGATTTCTTTAGGTGAACACAAAGTGGGGAAAGCATTACTAAAGCAGAGAGCAGCTTATGGATTGATACGGAGATCTCAGAAAAGCCCAGCTTCCTTTGGAGAACCGGAAGGTAAGGGGGCAGTGGGAAGAGAGGGCCTAGAGGGATGGGCAAGGGCAGACTGTGGAACGTTGTACTTTCCCGTGGTCAAGAATTTGAACTTGGGGTGACTGGGTGGCTCATGAGTGTCCAACTTTGGCTCAGGTGATGATCTCACAGCTCGTGAGTTCGAGCCCCGCGTCGGGCTCTGGGCTGACAGCTCGGAGCCTGGAGCCCGCTTTGGATTCTGTGTCTCCCTCTCTCTCTGCCCCTAACCCACTTGCATTCTGTCTCTGTCTCTCTCAAAAATAAATAAACATTAAAGAATTTGAACTTAATCCCACTGGGGATGAGATGCATTCCATCCCTGGAAAGTTTACAGTGGGGGCAATCAAGATCAGTGTCATCATATCCCACAAATCCAAAGGACACCATCCTCTTCATATTTATATGAATAAGGCATTGGGCAAATGTGACAAGGTAGATGAATGAATGATACAACACACTTCCAACTGCATCTAGGGAAGCAGCATATGGAAAAGAGCCTAAAAGGCACAGTGAGAGTCCAAACTTCCAACTACCATCACATCAGAGAGAAAGAAGGTTCATCAAAAGACATTCACTGTCAAAACTATAGTGCTGGTAATAGAATCAAGGAGAAACTCCACCTGAAAACACTTTCTCCTGCTTGCTATAGATAGGAAGACATTCAGCTAATTAAAAAATTGTAATAAGGGTGGCATTCATGAGACATCTAGAGTTTTACAAGCAAACTACACTTAACTGCCTCAGCTTTGCACAAATTATTTGCAAGTTAACTCATGCCAGCATCCTGTATTACAGCTAATGAACAAACGACAGCTTTCTCCAATGATCTCTGTGAGGAAAGTTTATTGGCATAACTTAAGAGCAAGTATTGAAAACAATCTAGATACGGACCATAGTCCAGTGACATACTATTAGGAAACATCCTTTTCTTTCTGGATAAATTGCATCTAGCTTGTAATAGAAACGAGAGGCTGTACTGGTAGGAATGTTTTTTATGCAGATGAGAATTAATGAATCTCATCGTCTCTGGGTAGATGGTTGTCCTTACATCTTGTTTCCCTTTGGACACAACCTTTTAAAAACAGAGAAAACATAAGAGTACACCCAAAGACAATGGAAAAGGTTATTTTAAATTAGCAAAACGTACTTTGAAGCTCTGGTAAGATTCCAGACAACTCAAATCAAAACATTCCACGGGGCTAAAGCAAGCATACACCTTGAGAAATAAAAATGTACCACGCAGAAGTGCCGCATTTAAAGTAGAAATTTAAAAACCCTGAGCTTTAGGCAGAGACGCTAGTTGGGACTACCTGTGGATTCCTTGCAAGCACCACACTCTCCATCAACTGCCACACAATGGCTGTGTGTCGCCTGGAGGCTTTGCAAATCTCCTAACAGAAGTTCAGCCGTCACATTAAGAGCACGAGAAATTCAACAAGAGTAAATAACTTGTGCTGAACAAATAACACTTTACCGAACATAATTTCATAATTCAACCCTTCTGCTGCAAGTGTGCTCGAGAAAGGAAAGTTAGGGACAAAAGGTCCCAAGACATAAACTAAGACTGTGAAGAACCGTCTGATGCCCTTTGCCAGTAGCCATCAAAAGGCAACCATTAAAACAGATATGGCTTTTATCGTCTCAGGTGTAGTCGTGTGCTTCTACTTTTTGATCTTTTATTATTGGTTGATGTTTATTTTTTTAATGTTTTATTTATTTTTGAGAGAAACAGCATGAGTGAGGGAGGGACAGAGAGAGGGGGACAGAAGACTCCAAGCTAGGGCTAAGCCCTAAGAGCAGCAAACCTGATGTGGGGCTCGAACTCACAGACTGTGAGACCATGACCTGACCTTGAGCTAAAGTCAGAAGCTTAACCCACTGACCCACCCAGGCGCCCCAATTGACTGATGTTTCTAAACGCCTACATGTCAGCTCTACATTAAATATAATGCCAACAGAAAGATTGTGGAACACAGAAATTCTGGAAATTCCCTTCTATCCCTCTCCCCTGGATGGTTGTGGTGGCTTCCTGCCTGATTGTCTGGCCTCCCTCCAGTATTTGCACAACCCTAAATCATTTTTGCTCCGATGTCAGAGTGCTATTCTTAAAGAACAACACTAAACAGACTCCTGCCCAGGTCAGAAATCTTCAGTGGCTCCCAAATGCCCGCCAAATTAAGTGTAAATTCACCCCGCCTCTGTAAACCCCAATTGACGTTTTCCAACCTGACCAACACCACAGCTCTACTAACACCAACAATGGCTTTTTAACTAATCTTCATTACAGCATAGCCATTTTTGTCAATTAAATTTTACACATAATCCAAAAAACATAAAGGGAATAAAATGGTTTATTATTAGAATATACTTATTTTACATATTCAAATTTATATCATTTTCTTTTTATAAAGGTAAATATTAATACTTTTTACTTGTACTGTGTATATAGCCATGGGACCGAATGTGAAGAACTCCTCCAGACTTTGAAAATAAGGTAAATATGGCTACCATCCATGAGTTAATGTTTCAATCAACCCAAAATGGATGAGGAACATAGTCATCTTTAAAAAAGAAAGATGGCTTATGGGAGCCTGGGTGGCTCAGTTGGTTAAGCGTCCGACTTTGGCTCAGTTGATGATCTCACGGTGTGTGAGGTCGAGCCCTGCATCGGGCTCTGCGCTGATAGCTGGAGCCTGGAAACTGCTTCAGATTCTGTGTCTTCCTCTCTCTGCCCCTCCCCTGCTCATGCTGTCTCTCTCTCCCTCTCTCTCTCTCTCTCTCTCAAAAATAAAAAATAAACATTAGAAAATTTAACAAAATAAAATAAAAGAGATAGTTTATTGACCAATAAAACACAAGACAGTTGGAAACCATGTAACACTTGAACTCCAAGCTATGTGTCAGAAGAACACTCGTTCTAGCAAATATTAGTATCTGTTCCACAGAAAGAGATCCACACTTAAACAATATTGGAAAACATTGCATACTATATTATCCTGCTGGCAGATCAATAGTATTCGTTTCTCGTTATAAGCTCTGAAGAAACTGGCTAAAGTTATTTGACCCACTCCTTTTCACACTTACTCTCTTCAAATCCTCTCCTACTCCTTTTTCAGAAGAACACTTCTGTGATACTGTGGTTTATAATAAATATAAATCTTGGTTTTCATTCAAGGCTCCTGGCTCTCAAGCTCCCCAAATCCTTGAAATTTCCGGGGCTATAAGAGCAGTGGGAGCATCTTTGGTTATAAGATTTGGTCTCTTGTCTTCAGTTTTGAAATTGCGTCAGAGCCATGAAGGCGAAGTGGGTATCTTATTATTCCCAACAAGACCCTTTGAACCACAACTGGGTTTATGTTAATGAGTGGCACTCAGAAAGCACCTGAGAATGCAGGTTGGTTGCCAGGGGACCCAACCATGAATAGCCCGGTGGAAATTTCAGTTCCGCCTCCTGATTTCCAGGGAGGGGAGAGGGACTGGAGGTTGAATCAATCACCAGTGGTCTGTGATATAATCAATCATGCCTGTGTAATGAAGCCTCCATAAAAACCCAAAAGGAGGGGTTTCTGAGAGCTTCCAAGTTGGGGAAGGAGCATATGGGAAAGCTTCCATATGCTATGGTGCCAGGCCCCAAACTCCAGGAAGATAGAAACCCCTTGTTCAACATCTCCCCTTATGTATCTCTTCATTGGGCTGTTGACTCCTATCGTTTAATATCCTATGTAATAAACTTGTAAGCTAGTAAGTAAATGGGTTTCCTGAGTTTTGTGAGCTGCTCTAGCAAATTAATCAAACCCAAGGAGGGGGCCATGGGAACCTGTGATATATAGCCAGTCCATCAGAAGCACAGGTAGAAACTTAAGCTTGTGATTGGCATCTGAAGTGGAGGGCAGGCTTGCAGGACTGAGCCTTTCGCCTATGGACACTGGTGCTACCTCTGCGTAAATAGTGTCCCACTGAATTGAATTGTAGGACTCTCAGCTGGTGTTGGAGAATTGCTTGTTGGTATGGAAGAATCCATCCCTCACACTGGAATTTGGTACTAAATCATAACCCATTAATACAGGTTTCTAGAAAAGCAGCTTGGAAAATATTACTGTAACCAACTGAATACTAACTAGTCTCCTTTCATGCCACCGACATTTCTAAAACACAAAATTAAAAGGAAATGACAATTATTATCTTGGAATCTAGGTTGCTCTGACACTAGTAATTTGTATATTTATTTAACAACAGACAAAGATGTGAGCGGTCTAGTTTTTGTTTGTTTGTTTGTTTTTTACCAATATCTGGGAATATGGGTGTATTACTTTAGGGCACAATCTAAGATGCTGAAACAATGAGCGCCTCCAAAATACAAGAGCTTAAACAAGACAGTGGCTTACTTCTCCCTTGAGGAACATTCGACGGTGGGAGGGCAGTTCTGCCATATTCAACATGTGGCTTCCTCTAGAGCCCAAGGTGGCAGCTCCAGATCCCACCATCACATGTGTATCTGAGCAGCGGTAAATGAAATAGGAAAGGAATATATACCCATTCCTTTCAAGATACTGGAAGTACCCCACATCACTTCTATCTATATTCCCTGGCCAGAACTTGGTTATCTATCACACTTAGCCACAAAGGAAGCTGGTATAAACTCCCTAGGTACAGTGCTGATGGAAAATTATCAGTCTCTGCCACCACATAGCTCTAGCAAAGACATGACCAATTAAGAGAGAAGGGACTCTTCTCAATTATCGGAGATCGTGTCAAGAATGGAGATCTTTGGGTGTGCTTTCAGAAGTACTGGTTTTACCCTATTTCTACAGCAGATTAGAAGACGTACGGTCTTCCACATTTTCATGTCTGAAACAGGACAATAATGCCACAGATACTTCCCCACTCTTTGTGGCCACAGACAACATTCCACACCCTTCCAACTGCTCTCAAGTTTCCAGTGAAGAATCCACATTTGAACTCAGGATAGTAGCGATCATCAGAGTAATCTTATGGTGGCATATTGGGTTGTATATATAACTGGCTCACAATCTCAGTATAAAATACGTATGTACCCTTGCTTTGATCCTAGTTCAGAACTTTCAGAAAAATCAAAACCAGGCTCTGCTTTGCTGAGCATAAATTCTGTACAAAGAAAAATTAGATTTATGGCACGAAAGAATGTTTTTTTCAGCAATGACAAGTAAAAGACAAGAGATAAGGATTTTAACATAAAACTAACCTTAAGGCAGTGTGGCAGTAATCAGGACTACCTATAAAAATTCCCATTTTTATTCTTCTCAGGAGCCTACAGTTCAAATGGAACTTGATCCTGTTCTGATAGTAAACATTTATTTTATGTTTTTGGGGCAAGGAAATAGAAGCTTTCTTGTTAACCCTCCTACCCCCAACCAAGAACAAGTTAAATAAAATATGTAAATCACTTTGTGCAGTGCTTAGCACATGGTAGTTCTCAACACAGGGTAGTAGTAAGCATTTCAAATATGATTGCGTCCTACGCTGACAACTAATGGTAATAGAAACAACTCTTGGGTCTCGTAAGCAAAGAATTCTATATAAATCAAATTTAAAGATTCCCTGTAACAAAGTAGCTCTACAAGTGTCCATATGCAAAGAACTCAAAGATACATTACAGATGAAAAACAGGGTTCAGAATGTGTAAACAGCATGTTGTCATTGGTTGAAAGAAGATGGGAAAGGAAACAGATATGCTTACATGGGCATAAAGGCCCATGAATGACACCCAAGAAAGTGGTAACAAGGGATGTCCTTTGGAGGAGACCTGCATAGGTGGGGGAAAATATAGCAAGAGATGCTTTTATACTTTTTTTAAAGCTTAAAACGTCATTTGAAGACAGATTCACTTTATCTTCCTTTCTGATTGCTTCCATTTAAAAAATTTTTGTATTTGGGTACAGGTGACACATGTTACATTAGCGTCAGGTTATACAACAGTCACTTAACAAGTCTGTACCTTAGGTTGTGCTCTCCACAAATTTCCCTCGGTTTATAAGGACATCAGCCATACTGGATTAGGGCCCGCCTTAGTCCACTGTGACTTCATCTTAATTTTACAGATGTATGATTACGTCTGTAATGATCCTGTTTCCAAACAAGGTCACAGTCACAGGTACTGGAGTTGACCTCAACATATCTTTTTGAGGGACACAATCAACTCATAACACTACTGTAATCCACATCATCAGCCACTATGTTCTACAGACCTTGTTTCTCTGTCCTTTCTTTTTGGGGAGAGCTTAAAACAGAAGAGTGGCTGGGTGACTCCAGTGACCACTTGTCTTCCCTTAAACATCCGGCTGGTGCCATAAAAGTGAGAATGCATCTCTTGGTGGAAGAAATGTAAGTAAAAATTTCAAAGAACAGAAGGGTAGATACGTTTCAGCTGTATTAATAGGAAAGGAAGGTCATTGTATATCACTAAATGGGAACATCAGGCACTCAATCGGGTTGCCATATGAATTCAGGGATAACACACTCTGCTTTACTGGCTGCCAATTTTTACCGCCTAATGTTGACCTACATGGATACATATGCTGTTATATTTTATAGTAAATTGAAGCAAATAAAGATTTAAATTGAAGCTTTGTTAGAGACAGAAATACCTTTCTTCCGCTGTGATTTTTTTCTCTCCCTTTGAGAATCATAATTACCTGTTCTTAGTTACTACAGTGAACAAACAGTTAAGCTCAGAACACAAGAAAGAAAGGGCACAGGGTGAGACAGAGACCATCAGCATTCTCAATAAATAACTCAAGTTAAGTGGAGATCCGAATAAATTTACTCAACCATTCACAAAGCATTAAGTGATTACCTACATCAGCCCTCTACTTGGCACTATGTAGAAAAGGAAAAACCAGACACAATAATCTCACCACTCTCTTTATACATTAAGTGTCCTTTTTATTACCTCGTTAGCAAAAGATCTACCTGTTTGTTAGGTCACAGCCCTAAGTTCACAAGCAGAAAGCGGTAAACTTGCATTATCAAAACATGGGAACAATCTCCAAAATGTTAAAGAAATATACATTGCACAGTGCCGTTCTCTTTGTTAAATTACACAAGCAAGTGATGCTCACAAGGGCATGGAAAACATGAATGAAGGGAGGAAGGAGTGACAGAGGTTGCTTTCATTGCCAGTCTTGTCATTGGCAAACGTGCAGTTGTAACACTCATGTGGGAGCAAGGTCAACAATGGATGCCAGCTGGTGTCCTCAGTCCCTCTGCCCTAATGCCAGAACCATGCCTCCCCAACGTTCTCCCAGCCAATGATTGAGTACTGTGGCACTGTGGGGATAATGCTAAGTCTACCCATTTTTGCCCAATTCAGTACTCTTCCAATGGACAATTCAGGCTCAGGGACTTCCCGCTGGCCTGGCTGAGGTCTTCTGAGAACTACACTGAAGTCTGAAGTTCTCCCCATCCAACCTTTCTTCCTTCCTTCTCCCTTTAACCGGCATCAGACTTACACCAAGTCCAGTAGTTGTCTCCACTACCACCTGATCTCTCCCTTTTTAACCTTCCCCGGCATTTCCCCCTCCAACACAGCTCTCTTGCATGCTCGACCAGCAGAGTGCAATTCACATTCTACTTAAACTAGTATAGTAGTGACGTAGAGAATCAGTCAGTAATGAATCCAGTTCCGATATACCTTTTGTCTACTGAAGACTTCATGGGCAGATAGATGATAGCCAGCTTCTTTTTAGGCAGCCAGTTGTGCAAAAACAACGAAGCATGATTATTTTTCAAATCCTGATTCTTAGTTACCTCCTCTCTACACCTATTCGAACACATCCACTATCCAAGAGCAGCTCAGACACTTCCCCGAGGTCATTACAAGGCTGATCAGCATGTTCCCTCTGACAGGCTTATACCTCTGCATCTGTCATTTTGATTAACTCTCTTCCTACTGATGGCAGCCCCTGGGGAATTTTTAAAGTTCATTCACTGTTCTCTGCGGTGTCTTTCCACCTCTCACTCCATCCCTCCTCCTGCAAGACCCATAAATGCATTTTTGCCTGAAAATAATGGGACGGTTTAGGTCACTGGAGCTCCAAGTTTATAAACAGACACATCGAACAATATTATACGATTTTAGCTAAGATGTATAAAATGCTAGACGTGGGCTATAAAACACCAGTTCACGAACACAAAGAAATTATAGTTATGAGGCAAAATAGAAAACTCAGACGAACACAGTGAGAGCCCAGCATCAAAGGTCACGGGTTGCAGCGTGTGTCGGCCTCAGGCAGATTTATCCTCACGTGTCCAGTTCCTTTCGGACCAGAGAAGAAGCCTCTACCACCTTCCACGTTAAGAAATTCCAATGCCTTAAAACTGCATTGCAATGTTTTACAAGTTGTAATTACTTAACAGCAATTATTAACTTAGAGCTTGGGTTTCCCCATTTATTTGTTTGAATCTCAATCACAACTCCTTTCAATTTCCTTCACGTCTCATTACCAGCCTTTACAATCTTTTTTATCCATTTTGTGGGTTTTCTCTCACATCGCTTCACTTAAAAACAAAGAAAGAAATGCAACAAAAGCAAAACCCTCAACAACTCAGAGCGCAAACAAGACATAACTACCAGGAAGATGTGCCCAAGCCCACTCTACGAAACCATTACCACAGACCTTTGTTGATTCAGCATGTGATCCCGGGACAAAACCACTTTGAAAGGCAGTGGATAGGTTAAATTAGACTAAAAAAATGAATTAAAAGAAGGCAATGGAGAGTCAAGGTAAGGTTACCGTACCAAGGTCAGCCCGGAATACTACAGAGAGCAGGAAATCAATGCCAGGTTGCAAGTTCCATTTCTAACTTTCTACCTCTTACACTATGTTTTTGACTTCTTAGACACCATTTTTCTTATTTTTAAAATAACTTGCTGACTAAGCTGATGGTCAATCTCTGCATGACCAGTGGTGACACGAGCCTTCAGATGTGATGTAGATTTGAGGATCACTTCTTATGATTTCTGGACAACCACGTTTAGGCTGAATTTAGTCAAGGTCTAACTTTCAGCTGACAGGAAATCTAGGGCAGGAACACACTGGTTGACAGCCCTCCAAAGGAATCAGATATTTTGCAGAAGATTAGACATCCTAGTGGACAAATAACATGGCCTTTTCAGAAAGTCAGTGTCATGAAGAAAGGGACATATCATGAGTGAAGGGGGCTGAGGAGACACAAATATTAGATGCCAGGTATAGTTCCAATTGGCTCCTGGCTGGGGAAAAAAGTCGTAAATAGTATTTTAGAAATACTTCAGAAATGTTTATATGAACTGGTATCAAATCACATAAAGGAATTATTATTAACTTTGTTAGGCATAAGAATTTTAATTTGACTATACAGAAAATGGGTTTTTTTTTTTGAGATATCCACTATAGAAATGAGAGGAAGAATGCGAAGATATCTGTAATTGACTTTAAAATATCTGGGCATTAAATGTGATCTATTCATCTGCCACACGGTTATTCATCTGCCCCAAAGATTAGCAAACGTCTTCTGTAAAGGGCAAAAGAGTAAATGTTTTAGGCTTCATGGACCAAACAGACACTGTTGCTCTTACTCAACTTTACTGCTGTAGCACAAAGGCAAATATAAACAATCCATAAATAAATGTGTGTGGTGTGTTTCAATAAAACTTTATCTACAAGAGCCTACAGGGCATAGTTTCCTGACCCCTGATCTATCCCCTTCATTTAAAAATAGATGCTGGGCTCATATGCAATATAATCCTTGGCCAAAATATACAACATGGCATTACCTTAGCCTTTTAGTTCTTTTTTCCTTTGCATTTGGAACAGCAGCAGCATATAGTTCTACTCTGAGATCCATTATATCTGGCAAGTGTTTTCCTACACAGCTAGTCTTTTCTCCATAATGTGACTCAGAGATTTCATTAAAAAAATCAATATGCTGGGGCATCCGGGTGGCTCAGTTGGTTAAGCGTCCAACTGTGCTCAGGTCATGATCTCACAGTTCATGAGTTCAAGCCCCGCATTGGGCTCTGTGCTGACGGCTCAGAGCCTAGAGCCTGCTTAGGATTCTGTGTCTCAGTCTCTCCCTGCCCCTCCCCTGCTTGCTTGTGCTCTCTCACTCTTTCTCTCAAATAAATAAACATTAAACAAAAATTTTTAAAAAATCAATATGTCTATAAAGTAAAATAACCATGTCAGAAGAAAATTCAACTCTGAGAAGGCTCGTCTAACCCATGGGCCATATTCACCAGGCATCTCTGGCTCTAGAACTGATTAGCAGCTTTTACAGCTTTTGAAAAGATGAGTGGAATAGTCATTGGACCCTTCACCTCATTACACCACTGAAAGCAAATACGCTCTTTTGGGTCCTTTGGACATTGGCTATGCAGTAAATCAGAATTATCCTGCACAGTATACTACATGTGCCCAGTGATGTAGGAGAATAAACACGGTTTCCCAATGCATCATGGTAAGCCACCATCCATGGATAAGCCACTGAGAAAATTGGACTCAACTTGCACACAGCAGAGGTGAGATCAGTATCTCTCACCAAGTAGGTACCAGTCCAATGACAATAGATGTGTCTGTCAGGGTGCTCATAAATAAGTAATCCTTCAAGAATGATCCCTACAAACTCAGATACCTTCTTGAGATGACATTAGAAATATAGAAGCCAGGATAAAATATTTAGAGAATTAATTAATTTGGACCATTGATTCAGAATGCCTATTAAAAGTTTACCTATAATGGAAAGCTTTAGTCTATCCACCTTTGTGCTCTGCCATTAAAACCATGTGTAATAAACTTTTCTAGAATATGGCATGTCATGAAGTTTGAATAGATTTAGTTCCTAAAAGACTTTTGTAGGGATGATGAATAAAAACTGAGAGAAAATTCATGTTATACAGATTCTCTATTAATAAAAAGAAACCTAAATCATGGTTCAAATGTTTAGGGAAAAAAACCCACAGAGTTAAGATAGCCTATAAATTCTCTGGAAATGGGGGGCGGGCAGAGGTGGAGGAGTCGAATCCCTGCCAAGTTTCAAGGTCATAAAAGTAGTTGAAATAAAATACAAAGCTATATATAGGACCACATTTTTCATGGTAATATATTTTATGGTTCTAACTGGGCAGTTAAATAGGAGACTCGTGAAAAAATACATTAGAGTCTTCTAATTAATTCTATGGATTATTTAGGGATTCTTAATCTAAATTGATGGCTATAAGGAAAGATATAAGAATGAAATGACTACTGTTAATTCTTATAAGAAAGTTGTTTATAGAAATATGTTATTTGGCTTTAAAATATCTGCTTCTAAGTATGGTATTCACCCAGAACATAATACATACATTATTAGAAAAACTATCCTATTTCCACAATAATCTGTGTGCTGAAATTTATGTAAATTTGTAGAGCGGAAGGGAAATTTATCTCTGCTCTGACCCAGCAGAAAGGAGATTTTGATGAGAAATAAAATCATCGGGGAATATATGTAATCTACTTAATACAGTAAGTTTCCACCCCTATGGGAGTTTTTTGGGGTTAGCAATTAATATTATAATTGTAAAGCAGTTGCATCCTCTGTAAAATAGGCTTCCATTGGTCAGTATTTACCTAGAAGTTGCAAAAAAAATTTTTTTAGTGGAGAAGTAATAAAGTTACACTCCTTTCAAAGTATTTTAAATTGCTCAATCTCTGTTTAGCTAATTTGGGATTACCTCTTTCATTATCAACTCAGATAAAGGACAGTTTACCAGAAAGTAAACAAATGCAGTTACAATTTTTTTGTCCACAGAACATTAAAACACAAATGAACAGGGAGAGACGCTAAAATACACACTTCAGTCCTGAATAAAAGTTTAAAATGAAGTAAGGATGCTTAGGATTCACTTAGCAAGTATTGCCACTCAGTAACAGTTACATCGGATGCATACTTTTCTCTACAAGATAAGTAAATCCGACAAGATTAGTAAAGGTTTATTCCTGCTGTAATTTGGCAGGTTACGTTAAGGATGACCCTTGAGGTTCACAGCGTGGGGATCTAAGCAGCCTCTGGGCAACCCCACATCTCTCCCGAGAGCGAGAGCGCCTTCCATCTCTCCTCTCCAGCTGGGCCACAGCTGAGAAGGATCTCAGGGACAACCACACTGAGGGACTTTGGTTTTGGTGACTGCAAAGACACAGCTTGACACAAATCAAATCCTGCCATCCTTCTACATTTGCTCTTTATGAAAAATTTCAGACAGAAAAAAAATTAACAAATTAAATTCTGCAGGTATGTTTCATCATTCTGGTGTTCAAGGCTCTCCACACACTGTCCCCCACCTGTGTGATATTTATGTCATCAATTATGCAGTCATGAGGATTTGATAGCCTCCGTAACCCACTGCCACAATTACTCCTGCCTCTGAGCCTTAACTCCTGGTGTTCCCCCTTACCTGGAGGCCTCATCATCTCACTGACTGTCCAAATCCTATCTCTTATTTTTCAGAGTCCAACTAAATTCTCACCTCTGATGCAGAGCCCTTTCTAACTACTCCGGCTCACGTGGGTCATCTGGGTCATCTTCCTTCTCTCTCACTGCCCCTTCTACATATATCTATTGGAGTAGACATCCCATTATTTATGTGTTTATTTCCATCTGATCTGCTCTGATCTGCTGGAGAGCAGGGATCACCTTATTCATCTGTGGACCTGCTCCAGTGCCTAGAATAGTAGATGCCTGACACATAGTAGATGCCCATTTAATAACAACAACAACAATAATAACCTGACAACAGGTTATCATGGGCAGGTAGTGGGGGGGGCAGTTAAATGGAAAGAGAGATTGGGGAGCCTCCTGGGGTGCTGGGAATACTCTTTATATTTACCGGGATGGTATGATATGTGGTAGTTACATGATAAAAACTTACTGAGCTATGAATGTGTGTGTGTGTGTGTGTGTGTATCCATATCTCAATAAGATATATATATCCTATACATATATATATCTTATACATATGTATATATCATATATATATATATATATATATACATATATAGTTGGATGAAATGAATGAATGAACTAGCAGCAGAAAATATACAAGGCTGCTTTCCTCTGAAAACATGGCTACAATGGACACACACACACACACACACACACACACATAGTAGAATGCCATTTCTGCTCAGATTGTCACTTCATAGTACTTCCTCAACACCTGCCACCAGCCTGGACTTCCAAAAATACTCCACTACTGACTATATAACAACCATTCTAGTGTTAGGATGCCAGACCTCACACCCTCGAGAACTGTCACCACACAGACACTCAGTGACTCTTAAGTTGTGTGATTACAGATAGGCATGAATCTATTTATTTTCTTTGGGATCTTGGGCAAGTTACTACCATTTCTCAGTCCCATCACCTCAATGGTAGGAATAATAGTACCTCCTTTATAACGTTTAGAAAACCTGTAATAAAATAACATATTGTAAAGTGATAATAGAGAGCCTAGCCCATAGTAAGCCCAGAATAAATATTAGCTATTAGACTGTGAAATCTTATGATGAGATCACAGGTAAGAAAACAGAAGCCAGGGCACCTGGGTGGCTCAGTCGGTTAAGCATCCGACTTTAGCTCAGGTCATGAGTTCGAGCCCCTCGTCAGGATCTGTGCTGACAGATCAGAACCTAGAGCCTGCCAATCTTGTTACTTTCCAATCCAGAGCTCCACCTAAATTGCAAAACCAACAATGTCACTTCCCTGCTTGGCACCCTTCAGTGGCTTCCTATTGGTTTCAGTGTTAAACATCACGAGCATAGCTTATGAATCCTTTTGTACTCTTCTTGTCTACTATTCCAGCTTTATAGAATCCTGTCCCCTGCCTCCAATTTTCCGCCCGACCAGCACAAAACCACTTAGAAGCTTCTCCACAAAGTTTATTTTCCACCTCTAAACTTCAGCACCTGCTGGTGTCTCCCCACATCCTGTACTCCCCACTCCACTGCCCTAGCTAACTGACTAGTTCTTCATCTTAAATGTCCTTGTTTTCTAGAAAAACATTTCCAAGCCCTTTTTACTCTTCTCCCAAGGTTGGGTTACATTTCATTGCATGGCGTCCAACACATTGCCTCTGAGTCTTTGTCTGCCTATCTCCTTGTGTCTGTTTTACCCCCTCACTGCTCCATTCATCATTTTGTCCCCAATACCTAGCACAGTGCTTTGGCACAAAAAGATCTCAAAATATACTTGTTGAACCATTTATTCCGCCAATAACAAGCGTTTACTATGGTTGGTGGCTAAGGTGGGTGGTGTGGTCTGTGGCCAGGAGACTTCTCAATCTGGAGAGTCTGTCCAAGGAACTGGTCTTGAATTCATTTCCACTATGTTCAAATTAGCTAAATTAGTGAAACAGTGAACAGAGATATTTCCTGAACGTTCTGCAAGACAGTGAGATACTGCCACAAGCCTGAGCAGAACCAGCTACTAAGAAAAGAAGCTTCTCTCGATTGGGTGCGGGTGAACCTGAAACAAATTCACGGACAAAAAAGCTCAGCCAATTTTGCAATCACAATCCTTTTTACTAATCAAAGAACATCCCTAATGTTTCCAAGCTCTTTTTTCAATCTGTTCCTTCCTTTGTTTTCTACTATTATTAAGAATGAAGTGTCATTCTGATGGAAATCACTTATTTCAATTATCAGAATTGATAGGTTAAGTGAAGCCAAAATGCCCCAAAGTGGGAAATGCTGTGAAATCCTATACCTTAGTGTACATTTAAACCATTTTCCTCTTGGGAGAAAACAGATCTACAAATACCCATGCTCACCCCTCTCCACCCCACTTCCCAGAAAATTAACAAAACTTTAGCTGGCAGACAAAACAATTCCAAGGCAAAACAAGAAGGGCGAGGAGATGTTCACAAAGTATTATGAAAGATTGTGTCTTCCAGAAAGTACACTTAGGTAACCCAATTCAATTCAATTAAACAGAATATTATGCAAACATTACCTAGGAAAATACCCACTTCTAAATATTTAACAATATGAAGCAGCCATTGTTTCCCAATGACAAACCAATGGGCAAATTTAGGAATCAGAGACTGTGTCCCTATATGGTTTGATTGTTGTTATTCTGACAACGTGACAAGGAAAACTTTGGAAACAACAGGTTCCACAAGTAGTTCCGGAATCGCAAATTGAAGAATCATCTGAATGGTTTTTTTAATGCTTATTTTTTTATTTTGAGAGAGAGAGAGAGAGAGGGAGGGAGGCAGTGCACAAGTGAGAGGGAAGGGGCAGAGAGGGAGAGACAGAATCACAAGCAGGCTCCACGCTCAGCACAGAGCCTGATGCGGGGCCCGAACTCAGGACTGTGAGATCTTGACCTCAGCTGCAATCAAGAGTCAGACACTTAACCGACTGAGCCACCCGGGCACCTCCTGATTGTTTTTTAGATAAAGAAACGACCAGTGATCTTTTCTATTGTATTCCTACTATTTGGATACCAGCACGTGTCCACATACTTGGTAACTGAGGTAGATTAGTTTATGGGACATATTGGGATCTGTCTTAAGACAACTCATAGTCACTGACAAACTTTTTTCCTTATTATTTCTTGGCTGGAAGTCATGATCCCTAACTTCAGAATAAAATTCATGCCCAAAATTATTATGCCAAATTACTCATGTCTACAGTACGTGTTTGGAAAAGAAAGAGATTTCTAAAAATCACCAGAATTCTGCCTTCTTAATAACACGCCTCAGTAAAAGAAACGGGATTGTCTGGAGTAATGGCTGCTTCCAGGGTGGGCAGGGACGTCTTATTTTATTAGAAAATGAGAAAATAATTGAAAAAAAGATGAATGTGTGTCACAAGGGTGCAGGAGTTGGCTTGCCAGCATCAAAAGCACCGTCCATAAAAATTAGAAATAGAAATCAATAAATTAGACAAACAGAACTAATACTCAAAAAACAAACACTTCTACTCTTTGTAAAACACCGTTCAGAAGAAAATGAAAAGACAGGTCACAGACTGAGAAAATATTCACAAAATATGGATCTGATAAAGGACTTCTATGCAGGGTATATAAGAAACTCTCAAAACTTATTCCTACTAAAATGATCCTATTACAAAAGTAACAAAGATTTTCAGGAGATGCATCATCAAAGAAGACACACAGATGGCAAATAGGCAAAATAATGCAAACTGATCATTAGGAAAATGCAAATTGAAAATGCATACATGGTCAATTGATTTTTCAACCAAAGTGCAAAGCCAATTCAAAGGAGAGGGGACGAATCTTCACAATACACGACATTGAAATAATTGTGTGCCAATATGAAAACAACAAGAAGCCCTTTGACTTCGACCATAGACCTAAGCGTCAAATCTGAAAAATTAAACTTCTAGACGAAAACAGGGAAAAGATCTTTGTGACCTTAGGTCAAGCAAAGACTTCTTCGATACAATACAAAAACCATAATGAGATACCACTACACCCACATAAGAATAGCTATAATTAGAAAGACAGATCATACGGAATGTTGGCAAGGAAGCAGTGCACCTGGAATTTTTCATATACCGCGGATGAGACGCAAAACGGTTCTGTCACTTGGGAAAACAGTCTGGCTCACGAAATTCAGCACACATATATATACAACGCAGCAATCATTCCTAGTCATTTAGCCAAGAGAAATAAACATGCATGTTCATACAAAACTTTTAAGCAAATGTTTATAGCACTATTATTCATGATCACTAAAAACTGAAGAGACAATAAAACAAATGCCTTTCAACCGGCACATATAATACCAAAGCGTGATACCTCCCTAAGAAGATACTACTCAGCAATGAAAGGAAACAACAACACACACGACGACATGGATGGTTCTCAGACGCATTATGTCAAGTGAAAGAAGCCAGATTCAGAAGGCTACATTAGACACCAGAAGTACATTAGTGGTTCCCCAGGGTTGGGAAGGTTGGAAGGAGATAGGAAGGGACCACTAGCAGGTGTTGGAATTTGGGAAGAGGGAAAATGTTCTAAAATTGGTCGTGATGGTGACTGCACAACTCTGCAAATGTACTAAAAACCATTGAATGGTACACTTTAAATGAGTAAATTGCATGGCGTGTGAACTGTGTCTCAAAGAAGCTGTTATTTTTAAAGAAGGTCGTATACCGTCCAATTCCACTTACATGACATTCTGCAAAAGGCAACCCTGTAGGCACAGAACACTGGCTGTCGGGGCTACGCTATGTGGAGGAATTGGCTACAAGGGACTTGAAGGAACTTTCGAGGGGTGGTGGAACCGTTGTGTATCTTGACTGCGGTCCAAGGTACACAGCTGTATGCGTTTGTCAAAACTCAGGCAACAGTTAACTGAGTGAGATGAATTTTACTGCAAGTAAATAATACCTCGGTAGACCTGATGTTCAAAAGAAAATGCAACTGTATTTCCTACCAGAAAAATAGTCATTACTTTTATGGGCTTGAATTTGTATGTTGGAGTCATAGTACTGTTCACCTTCCCCCAGATAGTATATTATCAGTGGTCTCTCACAAACATAACACCTATGAATATACATGGTTTGTCATTACATTCTTTAGAACTGAAGTGGTGTTATTCCACTTTTGAAACATTTTTGAATAAATGTAAGAGGCAATGCAGCACTATGCATTTCCAGTCACAGTTATAAAGCTATTAACTACCTCTGAGTCGATTTATTATGGTCTCATGAATAAGATAAATGTAGTTTACGTGTGCTTATTATGTTAACAATGGGCTTTATATTCTTAAAAAGCATAGGCAGAGGAAAACTGAATTGCCTCCTTAAGAGAAATGTTCTAAAATCAAATGATTTCATCCTTGTAAACTTTCTTAAAGCATGTTAGATTTTTCTAATAGCAAAGCAGAATCTCTTTTAAGCTGAAAAAATGTCAAACACACAGAAAATCGGCAAGAATAAGAACAGCACATAGGACATCTACGTACCACTTACCCAGATTTACCTCATGGTGACCTTTTACCCTATTTGTTGTCTGGACTGTTCCATTCATCTACGTGGCTATCCTCTTACCAATACCACACTGACCTGATTAATGCAGCTTTCTAGTAAAGCTTGAAACAAATAGTGCGTCATCCAACTTTGTTCTTTCTTTTCAAAACTGTTTTGGCCACTGCAGTTCCATTACCTTCCCGTTTAAATGTTTGAATCAGCTTGTCAATCTACAAGAAGTCCAACTGGGATTTTGATTGGGAATACACCGAATCTGCAGATCAGTTGGGGGATCAGTTGGGGGACGGGGAACTGACACCTTACCAATATTAACTCTTTCAACCCAAGCACATATTTTGTCTCTCCCTTTATGTAGGTCTTCTTTGTTTTTGTTTTTGTTTTTCTCCCTAGGGGGAAATTTCGTTTTTATTTCTGGCATCTTCTTTTTCATCGCTGCCTATCCCTCATGCCATTCCCCAAAGTCAAGTTTGACACATTAAAAAAATGTGCTTAAGACGTGAATAAAAAGTAATATTTTTATATTTTTACATTTTCAGCTACCAACGTAATGAGAGCCCTCTTTACTGAAAAGTTTCCACTTAATAATGACTCAGAACATCTTGGCTAACTCCCTTAATATCTGTGAATTAGCTAACTATAGTTGGCCTGGGCTTTTTGTTGGACAGGGCAATTATTCAAACATCAGGGAAAAAAATCATGAGAAGATAAAATTTTAAAAATCCGTACCCTCCGTGCCAGGGACCATTGCCTTCATGGATCAGAAACAGCATGCAATTATCTCACTCACAAAGTTTTGTGATCAAAATAAATTATACACATGGGTAACTTAACCCCAATGTCAACAAGCCAGCTTAAACATGCACCCTTGAAGCTGTCAGATCCAGGGGCCAGCATTAACATAAGAAGAATCCATTAACCGAGAGGAACACACAGGATCACATTCAAAGACTATGTTTGTGACAGTAATTGGTAAACTGAATATTTTTCAAAAAGTCCCTTTGTTCTTAATGGCATTGAAACCATTGTTAGGCTCTACCACTGTCACCAACAGGAACAGCAGTAGTGAGTATTGGTGCATGCAAAAGATCAAAAGCTGTGATGAAAGGGCCTATAATTAATAATAATTGCTTCCCAAGCGTCTATTTTACATAAAGATTCCACTTTATAAGGAACACATTCAAGTCCACTGGATAGACTCAATATTTTCCCTGTGGGTGGTCCTTTCTGGGAAAGTTATTCAAAGGCTCTGCATGGGGCTAGCAAAACATCATTAATAAGAATGATACAGAAGAATAACAGAGACAAAGCATACCTTTGCCAAAGGTGACATCTTACAAAGCAGCCCATGCAGTTTGGGAAGCAAATGAAATGCAGGGCTCCTAGAGACAGTGAGAGCACAGTCACTCCTTTAAATGCATCTTTTTTATTTAATGGGTGCTTTTTGGAGGTGGTGACCAAGAGTGCGGTTGACAGTTACAAGGCTTGGTTGTGTACTTAACTAATATTTTTCTGTGGGTGATTTTAAATAAAAGAGGAAAACTCTATTAATGCTTTTGAATGGAGTTAAATGCAGAAATAGAAAGCAGCATGAAACAAGCAAAGGGAAGCCAGAACAATATTCCTAGAACTCCAAAAAAAAAAAAAAAAATGATAAATTTAAATAAATGCCAATATTTTTAGGCTCCCATTACAAAATTATTCATTTCACTCTTCATTGGGAAACAGCTCAACACAGCTAATGGAATATAATTTTAAATTGTTTTGATAACCACTTAATAATCATGATGGTAATACTCACTGTGGTAAACTGATTAAAATAATAGCCTCCTTCTTCACTTGCCCCTCCCTATACCTATCTTTCTTGAAATGAGATTTGCAGCTGATCTCTTGAAGTTGGACCGGGCTTGTGACTTGCTTTCGCCAAAGAATGCAGTGGAACTGAAATTATGTAAGTAACGAGACTAGATCTCAAAAGGCCTTGCATGCCTGGGAATTCTGCCTTACTCTCATGAAAATAAGCCTGATGATGAGAAACAGATAAAGGAAAGCCATCTGAGCTGAGACCACCCAAACCAACCTGCCACTAGCCAACTTGTCTGTAGACATCAGACACGTGTGTGAGAACAGGTGAGACCTGATGAACTATCCTGTCAACACATAAGCTCATGAGCATAATGAATATACGGTTATTACATTGTCATGAAACTTGAGAGTTGTTTGTTACACAGTACAAGCTCACTGATACAATCATCTACCTTTCCAAGTTTAGTAAGAAACTTAGATTTCATTCTGTATTTCTCTCTTTTCCTGACCTTGTGTTTTCTCAGTTACCACTATCACCATCAGTAGTCCTATGACTCCTGATTATTCAACCTACTTTGACCTTGGCCCCTCTCATATTTCCCATAATCAGTCACTTAGTTTTATAGCTTATGTACAGAAGCGGGTCTCATATCTGCTTTTCGGCATTCTTTCTGCCTTCCAGTGGTAAAGGTTCTTCATTTGTCTTCTCAAAATTTTCCTTCCCTCATTCTTTTGTTTCTTTAATACGTTACTAAAGCACAGTAATTTTCTTACTAAGTAGAAATCATTACTTTCTAAGTAAGAAATTATCTTAATAAAAGTAAGATGCATATCAGGACATATATCCCATCTAAGATACTTCAACAGCTGCCAATTGTCTTTAGAATGTTCTGAAAGCTTAGCACCGGATTCAAGATGCTCCATCAACTGATCCCATCTTCCCTTTTAGTCACTTCCCACCGCATCCTTCCACACTTCTTCAGTAACATCAAGCTGGAATTATTACCCAAAAAGACTCCTTCACATTTCTGTGCCTCTGAGATGTTATTTTCATCCTCTCTTCCTTATCAAACACCCAGCCAATTCAACTACTGACAGCTCTCTGACCCTCTTCTGCAGTCCCCTCCACTCACACCTCCTTCCCAGTGCCTTGGGTGAATTTGTCCTTTCTCGAAAACACCTCGCATATGCCTCTATTACGGTAATTTTTTCATTAAAGTTTAATCTATGCTTAGTTGAATGCTGGAAGGTTATAAATTCTTTGACAGCACAGCACATGAGTCTTCGTACCCCTCATATGCAGAGCACAATGCTTAATATGCCAAAAGTAATATCCTTGGAATCCTGGGGTACCAGGAGGAGAGGAACTGTTCAGAGCAAGTTTAGTTTTCTGGCCAACAGACAAATCCAGATGTGGGCCAAATAAATCCCTTTGCTCCATGATCAGAAATGGAAAGTTATGCACAGAAAGTTAGTTTTTGACTCCTTTGAAATTCTAAACTTAAATATCACAATACACCATCAGCTACTTCACTCCTATTCGAGAAACCGACAACTACAGACTATGTTAAACTCATTTAGAACAAATAATCCAGTGAAGAAATGGGCAGAAAACATGAATAGACACTTCTCTAAAGAAGACATCCAGATGGCCAACAGGCACATGAAAAGATGCTCAACATCGCTCCTCATCAGGGAAATACAGATCAAAACCACACTCAGATATCACCTCACGCCAGTCAGAGTGGCCAAAATGAACAAATCAGGAGACTATAGATGCTGGAGAGGTTGTGGAGAAATGGGAACCCTCTTGCACTGTTGGTGGGAATGCAAACTGGTAGAGCCACTCTGGAAAACACTGTGGAGGTTCCTCAAAAATTAAAAATAGACCTACCCTATGACCCAGCAGTAGCACTGCTAGGAATTTACCCAAGGGATACAGGAGTGCTGATGCATAGGGGCACTTGTACCCCAATGTTTATAGCAGCACTCTCAACAATAGCCAAATTGTGGAAAGAGCCTAAATGTCCATCAACTGATGAATGGATAAAGAAACTGTGGTTTATATACACAATGGAATACTACGTGGCAATGAGAAAGAATGAAATATGGCCCTTTGTAGCAACGTGGATGGAACTGGAGAGTGTGATGCTAAGTGAAATAAGCCATACAGAGAAAGACAGATACCATATGTTTTCACTCTTATGTGGATCCTGAGAAACTTAACAGAAACCCATGGGGGAGGGGAAGGGAAAAAAAAAGAGGTTAGAGTGGGAGAGAGCCAAAGCATAAGAGACTCTTAAAAACTGAGAACAAACTGAGGGTTGATGAGGGGTAGGAGGGACGGGAGGGGAGGTGATGGGCATTGAAGAGGGCATCTTTTGGGATGAGCACTGGGTGTTGTATGGAAACCAATTTGACAATAAATTTCACATATTAAAAAAAAATAAAAATAAAAAATAATACATTTAGAATCAGGACCCATAAGTGTTATAATTTCTTTCTGTTCTCACCCTTGTCTGTCTGGCATATTTGGCAGAATCAGATAAGTAAAGGGTAATTTCTCAATACAGTCAAACCTTGAAAACCACAGCTCTCTGTTAAGCAACCTGTTTATTTTTAAAAGTTGCTGTAAAGAGAAGAAGAAGGAAAATAAGTTGATACCAAGATTCATGCAAGAGCTACTGTCAGGCGTATATTATCTTGGGAAGAGAGTTCTATAATTGCATGCAAATTTCCCGTCTAAAAAGGAACACAGTGACCCTGAGCAAAGTCTCGTAACTCCTCTATGTCCCTACTTACTTATCCGTTAAATGAGTGGCTAATACTTACCACTAAATTTCAGTGAGATTTTTAAAGAATTTTTTCAGTTTATTATTTATTTTGAGAGAGAGAGAGTTAGCACACACAGGGGAGGGGCAGACGGAGAGGGAGACAGAGAATCCCATGCAGGCTCCATGCTGTCAGCACAGAGCCCAATGTAGGGCTCGAACTCATGAACCGTGAGATCATGACCTGAGCTGAAGTTAGACGCTTAACCCACTGAGCCACCCAGGTGCCCTTGGCAAGCTTTTAAAACACAAGTTTATTGAAACTAATGTTCATAATAATGAATACAAGGCAATGAAAGATTTTCAATAACAAAAATTTTAAATATTAAATTATGCATGATATAATTTTGGAAGACAACAATATAATTTTGAAAGCTTTTTTTAAAAGGTGAAGAATAGAGTATTTTCATGGCCTTCAATTAGTTAGAAATTTCAATTAATAAGAACAATCGCATTTCCACCACACAGTCAAGTTAATCAAAGTACCATTGTAAATATTAAAATACTGGTCTTACGGACAATGGAACAACCACAACGTTATAGAGGAGCTGTGGGACCTTAGACAAGTTATCTAATCTTCATTCCGTTGTCTGAAAAATAGAATAATTCCTGCCTCGCTGGGGGTTGTAAAGACTGAACGAGATCATGTCCATGAAGTGACTAGAATATAGCAGATAGCAAATAAATGTTAATTTCCCTTTCTCCATCATCCCCAAGAAAACTCAAGAGTACTTCAACAACGCATGATTAGAAATTACCTCTCAGCTGAATAATGCTCTTATCATTTTTCATTACTCAACATTCTCTCATAATGCTAAAATATTTTATTTTCCCAGATAGCACTTGCTTCAAGGTCACTTATCTCCCCTGTTTACTAGGTGGCAGGCGGATGATGCCATAAAAAAGAGCCACAGTAGATTTACTCATAAAAACAGTCTGACACAAGTTTGGCCTTCAGTTATATGCCGGTCTATGAAATAAAGTCAGGGAATATCTGACAGTAACTTTGGTTAGTAGAAATGCCATAGAGAGTAGAAACCCTTGAACTTCCTAACTCTCCCCAGTACTAGGCAGGATACCCTCTTTTTGGAAGGGAAGACTATCATTTTCTTAACGATGTTTTCTAAAATCTAAATGCCACTCTCTTAGCATATATTTAAGCAAAATGAGCTTTTAAAGATCCTTATCGGAAAGCATTCCATTCAATGAAATCCCTGTTAGTTTAATGTACTCATGCTTTTGGTCGTGGTCCACTAAGTTTAATTGGACAAAACAGACTAGGAGGGGCAGAGCCTGGGACCAGAGCTCCCGCTGGAGGGGTATCACTCTGGGTGCTGAGATGAGGCCCATCCATCCGACCAAACACAGCATCTGAGGAAACGATAACAGGCAGGTACTAGAAGTCTCAGTGATGGTTAGCGGCCAGGGTGATATCAGCTTCAAGGCTAAGGGAGCACCCAGTGCCTCTCCTCTAGGGGCAGGGAGAGATGCCGTCCCAGGCAAGCTACACACAGCAGAGGCCCGCTGGCTCCGTTCGTTCCCTCGACTGGGATTCAAAGACAGTCTCTGGTTTCTGGGAAGACGAGGAGGAGACAAGGTCTTTTTCTAATGTGATTGGCCTAATGAACCGGAAACAGGATATGAATGCCGACAGGGTTCAACAGAGGCACTTGGATCTCGCAAATAGGGAACGGAGTCAGAGCTGGAGTAACGGAAGAGGACACTGCACACCCCCAGAGCCAAGGGACGGAACTCTGAAAGCCCACCTCCTCCTCCTCCAGTGTCATTCCTTGCTAGCAAGCACAATACACATCACAGAATAATCGTGAAAGCCAAACTCGTGTCCCTGCTCCAGGCAGTGGGAAAGCAAAAACATGGAGGACAACTGTCTCTGCCTTAAAAAGCTCGAAGTCCAGTAGAAGAGGCAAAATTGTGGGCCGCCTGGGTGGCTCAGTGGGTTGAGCCTCTGACTTTGGCTCAGGTCATGATTTCCCGGTTTGTGAGTTCCAGTCCCACATGGGGCCCAGTGCTGTCAGTGCACAGCCAGCCCACGTCGGATCCTCTGTCCCCCTCCTGCTGTGCCCCTCCCCGGCTTGCATTCTCTCATAACCAAATAAACATTAAAAAAAAGGGGGGGGTGCAAAATGTGACAAGTACTGTGTTGTAGATAGTTACTGCATGCCGCAGAACACAAAGACATCCAACCTAGATCTGGTTAGGTGAGGAAAACCTCCTCAGATACATTTATTCAGTGTGCTTTGTTGAACTAAATCCTCGGACAGTTACTATGGCAGCCCTCTATCCTCTCTTCCCTAGAGGGGAGACATTTCTTTGACTGTCTCATCTTCAACATGTAAGAAATCCCTTCCCTTGACCAAACACCCTCTAAATTCTCTGACGGCATTGTTATCGGACAAATGGTGATCTCTGCCACAAGACCAACTGAGTTTTTGGTCTACACAGGCATCAGAAGGCCACACGGGAGAGCAGGCACTCAAAAATTATCAACATGGCTGCTGTCCAAATCCGCTAGGTTATTTCCTAAGCAAGAGTTATTTCCTGAGCTCCAAATCAACATTATTAATAATGATCGGGCAGCACACACCTCCTGTTAGCACTGAGCCACATGCTTTGCTTAAATAAATAATGCTTCGATGAATAAATGATTCGTCTTCACAATCGATCTACGAGATAGTATATGTTACCTCTACTCCATAGATGAGAAAACCAAGATCCAGAAAGTAAATAGATTTTCTCAAGGTTATGTAACTAGGAAGTAAAAATCCTTCTGGTGGAGCCAGGATTTAATTCCTGCGGTTTGTCTCCAAAGTCTGGGGAAGTCTACAAGCCTGCTTCTCATCTACAGACTCGCTCTTTTCAATTACTACCTGGTAATACTCCAGCACAATCTAAGCTATGGAAACTACCTAACACGGTACAGCATTCGGCTGTTTTCAAAGTAGTTTTACGTGTGTCATGTAATGGCTACGCCAAACCTCGTGACTCCGTGTTGGTTCTGGCATCGAATCTGAGGTTTTAGCACGGCAAACAGGACCAACACTTGACCAGCTGGCCCCAGGTGACATGCTAGCCTCCTCCCTTGCTGTCCTTCCCCTTCCTCTGCTTTCTTAGCTTTCTGTGCTGGAAACAGCTCTTGTCCAGATCTATGTGGCTTCCTCTGACCAAAGGCCTTTCCCACTTTTCCGCCTGACCGTCGGCTTCAGCTATTCAGGCCCCAGATGATCCCCGTCTAGAAAGCTCTACCCGCCTCCTCCCCACTCCCTGGCACTAGCTGATGGCTCCCTCCATCATACTTTTAGAATGCCAGCATAGCAGCACTTAACCTCCTTGCATTAATAACTTGTCTGCCACCCTCTTCCTTAAAGCCTTACTAATCAAGGTGTGGCCGGTGCCCCTGCAGCATGGACATCTCCCAGGGATCTCAGGTGCTGCGCAAACCCCCAGCATCAGAGTCGACATTACTAACAAGGTCTCCTTGACTCTGGTGCACATCAGACTTGGAGAAGAGCTTCTCTCACAGGCTGTGGATTTCAGGGTAAGACAGTGGATCCTCAGAACTCAGCACAGAACCCATCACTGAGCGCATACTCTGTTTGCTGAATCATAGGGAATATGTGATCTCATTTGATTCTCACAACAACCTTCGGAGACAGGAACTACTATCTCTATGTTACAGATGAGAAAACCGAGGCCAGAGGCTTTAAGAAAATTTCCTAGAACTTACATGACGTTTATTTCAGTCTTACGATATCGCCCAGGTGAGATTAGCAGACACTTTGCTTTCAACGTTTAAGCACTCATTCGTTCCTTTATGTGGTAAAACCTTACTGAGCATCCACCATGGCTGGTACATTGTACTCAGATTTAAGATGTAGAGGGGCTCATGGGTGGCTCAGTCGGTTAAGCGTCTGACTTCAGCTTAGGTCATGATATCACGATTCGTGGGTTCAAGCCCTGCATTGGGCTCTGTGCTGACAGCTCAGAGCCTGGAGCCTGCTTTGGATTCTGTGTCTTCCTCTCTCCCTGTTCCTCCCCCCATTCCTGCTCTGTCTCTCAAAATAAATAAAAAATGTTTAAAATTTTAAAAAAAAATTGTGTAAAAAAAAAAGATGTAGAAGAGGACTAACCAAATCAGACTGTACCCCCATGGAGATACCAACAAGTAAAAAGCAATCCTCATCCAGTGTGAGAAGTGCCATGTGGTACAGCAGAAACAGGGAGGAAAGACCCAGAACTCAGACGTAGGGCCAGGCTGTCTATGGAAAAAAAAAAACCATGCATTAAAACTTCATTTATTTCATTTATCCCTTAATTTTCTAAGACCACATTTGTGGGTGCATGTGTGTGTGTGTGTCTGTGTGTGTGTGCATGCATGTGCATGTGTGTGTACAACATGTGCATACAGTAAAGAGGAAAAATGAGGAGAGGCATTTTAAACAGCCTACAGCCCACACTGCCAAACAAAATCTGGTAAGGTAGGATAGAGAAAAAGACCCACCAGGGCGCCATTCGGTTTTCAATGCATCAAAGATTTACACACTCATCCCATTATCATTAATGGCTGTTATGAACGTAATTTGTCCCCACGCACCAAGGGGAGAATAAATTTCTCACAGAGGGGAAATAGAGGGTATTCAAAGAAAAAAAAATTTTATGCAGAAGGCTGATGACTGCTAGCTGATAATGAATGCAGTAGGAGTAATAATTTTTTAAATTCCTCATTAAATGAGTCATAAAGGTCACAGGGCAATACTAGAAACACACACACACCCCAACACACACACATAGACACACACACACACACACACACACACACACACACGGCATCTCTAAATGATCCAGCAAAGCAACAATGACAAAAAAATGGCTTCATGGGGTGGCTCAGTCGGTTAAGCGTCCAACTTCAGCTCAAGTCATGATCCCATGGTTTGTGGGTTCGAGCCCTGCGTCAGGCTCTATGCTGACCACTCAGGGCCTAAAGTCTGCCTCAAATTCTGTGTCTCCCTCTCTTTCTATCCTTCCCCTGCTCTTGCTTAAGTTCAGGGCTAAATAAAGTAAAAATAAAAATCAGGATGAAGTGAAAATAAAAGGAAGATGAAATTCCAATAACTTTAATTATAAAGATCATATTTAAAAAAAAAAAAAACAGAAAAGTACAAGGATGGATCAGGTAAGAAAACCTCTTCTATGATAGTCCACTCTCCCAAAGTGGCTATATCTATTGATGACAGAAACAAAATACAGAAAGATATCTTTGTGCAGAAGAAAGAGCAAACACATTCCTAAGTGACTAGAATAAATGAGGCAGGTAGTTGATAAGTGACTTATACAGTTCAATATAGGTGTTAGATAATTAGATAAGGGACCAAAAATGTTCTTAGAGGGTAAAAGCTTACAAGTCAGCAGCATAGAAGCATTCTCAAGAGCAGCACTGTTGCATATTTTAATGTCTTCTTGGCTCATAAGAATAAAACAACAGGCAAAGTAGAGGTATGGGACTTGGAACATCATTTATACTTTCCTGGGAGCAGCATCTCTTAAGGTGATTGGGAGGTTTTTGTTCCTCATCAGATCCTTATTAGTCCATTGTCATGTCTCCATATTTTATTATTCCTACCAGGGTAACATTATAGCCATGATCTCAGGTCATAAAGCATAACAGCTAACTCAGGGGATTGGAAACAAAATTTGGAATGAAGAATGGCATGTTCCTTTACTTCCCAGAGCCTCTGCGTCCTCCCCTGTAAAACGAGGTTAATAGACAGGGTCCCCTAGAGCTGTCCAGTAAGAGAACACACACTTGAATATTCCCCACAGGCAACCGAAACTGTGTAATATAGATGTGAATCTCCTAGAACCAGGCCAGGCCCATGGTGAGCACTCAGTAAACACGGGCTGCTATTCTTGCATTGGAAAGCTTCCTGCAATCAAGAGTCAGTAAATACAGGAAATTCTGAGCTGTTTTCCTCTGGAGAGTTTTTTTTTTTAAAGAAATCCAGTACAGGTTTAGCCAAATCAGTAGATAAATTGCCAAGTTCAGGGATAAACTCTCTTTGGCACACTCTGAATATAGCACCTAACACAACATTATAAATAGAGAGTGCTGAATGAGGAATATTTGATAAAAATGGTAAAGTCTAGTGCCAGGGTTAAATGAGGTGACCTCTTCAGATTCCTGCCAAACGGAAGCAGTAAAGGGAAAAAAATATTAAATATCTATCTATCTATCTATCTATCTATCTATCTAGACTGTGTCATCCAGATTTGGCCAGGGCAACAAGCATCTGTGCATCTTCAAATTTCTATACTGTGGTCAGTGGCCAATGCAGTAAAAACTCAAGAGCCCCAAATAGTCCCTGATTCTGCTTGTAATATTCACCTGTAACCACCCCACCTAGAGGTGAACTGCATATCAAAAGAAATTGCTGTGGCACCAAATGAGACTCCCATAAAACTGCACTGGTATATTACACTATTCTGGTTGCCTTTGGGAAATATACAAGTTGAAAGCATCTGACCACAGGCAAGTGATTTGAATTGGGATCTCAGGAAAGAGAAGCTCTGATAAATATTAAGTTTGCTTATTTAAACATAAAGCCTTTGTGTATCATGGGTTATAAATACCACTTCCAGGGATGCCTGAGTGGCTCAGTCAGTTAAGTGTCCAACAATTGATCTCAGCTCAGGTTTTGGTCTCAGGGTCGTGAGTTCGAGTCCCAAGTTGGGCTCTGCTGTGCTGGGTGTGAAGCCTACTTTAAAAAAAAAAAAGAGGGGCGCCTGGGTGGCGCAGTCGGTTAAGCGTCCGACTTCAGCCAGGTCACGATCTCGCGGTCCGTGAGTTCGAGCCCCGCGTCAGGCTCTGGGCTGATGGCTCGGAGCCTGGAGCCTGTTTCCGATTCTGTGTCTCCCTCTCTCTCTGCTCCTCCCCCGTTCATGCTCTGTCTCTCTCTGTCCCCAAAAAAAATAAAAAACGTTGAAAAAAAAATTAAAAAAATAAAAA
>NW_026057576.1:16978772-17042621 GCF_023721935.1 Panthera uncia
AAAAAAAAAAAGAAAAGAAAAGAAAAAAGAATACCATTTTCACACTTCCATATTCTGCCAGGGAGCAATTCTCATCTGGAAACTGGTGCAATATACCAACTCTAATGTAACAAAATGAAAAAATGCTGATGGGGCAAGGTTCTGGAAAATCTGTCTATATACCTAATTATTTTCATAGCTAGCATTCCTCAATAATAAGTAAAATAAAAATAAAGGGCAGGGGCACCTGGGTGGCTCACTGGTTAAGCATTTGACTCTTGATCTCAGCTCAGGTCCTGATCTCATGGTTCCTGAGATCACGTCCCGTGTCAGGCTCTGTGCTGACAGCACGGAACCTGCTTCGGATTCTCTCTCTCCTTCTCTCTCTACCCCTCCCCCCCAAAATAAATAAATAAACTTAAAAAATACAAATAAAGGGCAATGAATTAAAGATTGTATTCTCTGGATAACTGGCAATCCCAAGGCATAAACATTTCTTTCACATTCCAATGTTCTAAAAATACTCCAAAGATCAAAATGACCAATGCCCTTTAAAAGATACCATTCACTTAGGGGAAATTAAAAAAAAAAAAAAAAAAAAAAAAAAAAAACTATCCAGAAACAAGTATGCCATCCAGCTCGTCCCATGTCCAAGAAGATAAACCAAGAAAGAAAACATAGGGGAGAAGCCATTAAACTAGACTATAATATAGCCCATCGTAGAGTAATAAAGTGTTCTTTTAAGAAAGTATCCAGTTTATGTCAAAAACAGTATCATTTCTAACTACTCCGGTCAAAAATAAAGAGTTCCTATTTGTTTTGGGAGATTTTTTGGGTTTTGTTTGTTTTGAGTTTAAGTTTACTGCAAATTACTTATGACAATACAGTTCTTAAAAAGTGCAAACTGAAGCCCCATCTGTAATTGTGGTGTCGTGGTTTTTATACTTGTGTAGCTGTTAAAAGAAGATGAAATGCTGGCACAGCTATCACAGAGAGCAGAGAACAAGCTACTGAATGAGGAGGAAATGTCTGAGGAAAGAGGAGGGAAGTGAAGAGTAGTCTGAAAGGGATTTGGGTGGGAGCAGTGGGGTTTTCTCAGTCTGCATTAATTGGTTTATTTCTGAATGAACATGTGACTATTATAAAAGAACAGTCTGTATAATCTAGTAAAACTCTGTAAATTCCTGGCAGAGTCAATTTGAAAGTATAAGGCTGACAAGGCCTTCTTTTGAAAATCTGAGAACTATTTGCATGAGAATTATCTCTCTGAAGTGAGCAAATTCCAGTCGTGTTGACTCACTGCCTTCACCACCTACATTGGGGCTCCCTGGCCAGTGAGTTCCAGCCCACAGTGTGGGGGATTCCAGGATCAGATCTGCTCAGAGGAGTCATGTGGGGCATAACACAGGAACACAATGAGAAAGCCTGTTGCCAAGTTAAAAAAAAAAAAAAAAAGCCAAAAGGGCATTTTGTTTATATTTTAACTCAATTTTTAAGCAATTCCACCCAAAAATCTATCTGAAACACAAACTTAAACACGGGAAGAGCTTCTGGGAACTTGAGAAACTGAGTAATTTTTACAGCAACTTTATGCCTCTCAGGTTCAAAGTGTCAACGCATGATATTATCTTGTTGGAAAGAGTAAAAAGAAGAGGTCGAAGCCTTCAGATGGAAGTGTTCACCATCTCTTTAAGAGGAAGGAAATTATATTTAGCTGGAGACAGGAACAAAGGAACATCTGACTACTAATTGTCTAGCTCCTCCTTTTCCTTATATTCTATTAAGGCAACCAACTTGTCTTCTTGCTATCCCTCAAGCATCATTTTGAAATGATAAATCCTTAGAAAGCAGAAGCAGTATCGCGATCATTTCCAATATATTTTATCTATTGTGGCATCACTCGTAAAAGCTTTCTGAGAGTCACAGAGTAATAAAGGATGAGGGTTCACTCTGAAGGGCACTGAAGCAAAATTGAAAGCGACCTCTCCTTGGGGAACTTGTCTCAAACCCGGGTTCGAGTCCAACTTCTACCTTTAGCTGGTTGTGTCATCTTGGACAAGGTGTGTAACTTCCTGGGTCTTGATCTCTTTAGCCTCAAAACTGGGGTTTAGAATCACACTCATCTCCCGGAATCCTTGTGAGAAAATGTATGCTAAGCATTTTACAAGGTGCCTTTCACATAATAAGCACTGAATAAATGTTAAGTAGTAGTATTTTTTGGCTAATATCAAAGAACATTTCGATTATTGAAAAGGTCTGGGCATTGACAGCACATGCTTGGTCCCAAATAAAGGTTAGAAAACTCCAAATTTCAGGCACAGAATTAAAGAGGAATACGTACTGGTGTTCTAGATTCCCACATAAAAAAAAAAACATTTTTAGGATAAAAGAATAATTTACATTAAAAAAATTCCCTGTAAGAATCTCAAATTTTATTTTTTTTTAATTTTTTTTTTTAATGTTTATTTATTTTTGAGACAGAGCATGAATGGGGGAGGGTCAGAGAGAGAGGGAGACACAGAATCTGAAACAGGCTCCAGGCTCTGAGCTGTCAGCACAGAGCCCGACGCGGGGCTCGAACTCACGGACCATGAGATCGTGACCTGAGCCGAAGTCAGCCACTTAACTGACTGAGCCACCCAGGCGCCCCAAGAATCTCAAATTTTAAAAGAATAAAGTGACCACAGGAAATTATCGGTGTTATTTTCTATGACACCCAATGTATTATCTGAATGTTAAGTTCTGCATTGTATCCAACAAACTTTCTTGCTCCATATCTCTAAGACTTTAACCACAGGGAAATAGAAAATGAGCACAAAATCCAATCCATAACTTGGATTATCAAGGAAAAGATAAGCAATCTTTTAGAGTAAGGATCAGTAGATGTTTTCCATAAATCTCCAAACAGTAAATATTTTAAGCTTTGTAAGGTCTCTCTCCCTCCTCCCTCCTCCCCCTCTCTTCCTCTTTCAGTTAACTCTTTAAAAATGTAAAAACCATTCTCTGCTCAAAGGCTATTATATAAAAAAACAGGCCTCGGGCCACATTTCTGTTCTGGAGTTCTGGAGCACTGATGGAGCGAGGGACAAGAGGAGAGACCAAATCCTGCAGGCAGCCTGCTTTTGTAAATAAAGTTTTATTGGGACACTATTATGCCATTCATTTACAAATTGCTTACTGGCTATTTTCTGAGCCCAAAAAATATGGAGTGTTTTTTTTTTAAATACTCTGGAGTATTTTTTAAAAAAAAGTTTTAATGTTTATTTATTTTTGAGAAAGACAGAGCCCAAGCAAGGAGGGGCAGAAAGAGGGAGACACAGAATCCAAAGCAGGCTCCAGGCTCTGAGCTGTCAGCACAGACAGAGCCCAAGGAAGACGTGGGGCTCAAACTCCCGAACCGTGAGATCATGACCTGAGCCAAAGTTGGACGCTTAACCGACTGAGCCACCCAGGTGCCCCAGACTTGAATACTTTTAACAGAGAGAGACCCTGGGGGCCCACAAGCCAAATACATTTACTATCTGACCCTTTACAGAAAAATATTTGCCAATCTCTGTCCTGGAGTAATAAGAATGTTTCATCAATATAACTTTTCACGGTTACTTTCCAGTATAGGAAGAACTGGAACAAATGGCCTTAGTTACTTCGTTGAGGCTTTTTTTTCCCCATTGGTAAACACCATAAAAGCCAAAACATACTAAATTTTATATATGAAACTAGTGTTGGGTAGAGAAAACTTCCAGATACCCATTTGTTTCTTTAAATGGGTGGCATATATTTTCATAGCTTTTGTAACAACAGAGAATAGGAAATATTGCCTCCTATGGAATGTTGAGAGAAAGCAATACAAAGCTGAAATAGCCTGTCCAAAGGCCCAGAATAGGATACACAACATAAACTTAGGCAAGAAAAACACCCTCTTGCGGTATATGAGTGTTGGGTGAGATTGCATGGTGTTTAGAAGGCAGTTGCCCAGTTTACTCAGGGCAATGACCTGGTCAGTTCTGAAAATGCTGCTTCATTTTCAATTTGGAAAATACTAGAACAAAGTATAAACCTATGCCAATAGAGCAAAGCACCAGACATACATATGGCCCATATGACTACAAAAATCTAATCCAAATGCAATCATTTCCAAAAGCTACGTTTACCAACTAGCCAGTTTTCTCTTAATTCTGTAAACAGAATATTTTAGCCTAGAAATTAAATTTGGAAAGCACTGTGAAATCATTTTCCTATCTTGCATTTCACTTTCTCCCTGTATGATGCCGTGAAGTCAAAACACCTCGCGGCCCAGCTCAGAAACTCCAAGCTGAGCCTCTTCCTCCTCCCCTCCCACCACTCCCTCCTCTGTCCAGATCAGGTGGCAGCTACCACAACCTCCAGGGAAGGGCTGCTGTTCTGCTGCCCAATGGCAGGCCAGAATCTGAGGAGACTTTATCCAGTGACTTCAATCACGGAATGATAGACAGTTCACCAAACAGAGAGGGTTTTCTGTTGAGCCCTTACCCATTCTCTTCAATCTGAACAGTTAACGGTTTTCATTGGTGCTCAAAACCATTTTCTGTGCTGGTTTTCATTACCGCTTAAAAACTGAAAACCTCAGCAAAATAAAATCCGTGAGAGTAGAGATCATGTCTGTCCTGCTCACCAGTATTTCTAGCCTCTAGCTCAGTGCCGGGCACACAGTAAATATAAATAAAGTAAATATTGCTGGTGGACAGATGGATGGATGAATAGATGGGTGGACGAAAACTATAAACATCAGAATGCTGCTGGTTTTCTTAAGCTAGGCAGTGTTGAATAACTGTCAAACGTGGTGATTTAGGAGTTTATAATTATAGGGAATCTATTACCAGTGAACTGATGTCAACAAGCAGAGTCTAGATGGCTAAGTATTGGAACCCTTCAAATGACTATTCTCATTTCCAAAAGGGAAAAACTTCAGTTTTTGGAAACACTGATCAATAATTTTTTTATTGAAAACCCTAAAAAAAATTGCAGATTTAACTACTAACTAAATGGTCTAAAAGGTTTACTCAAGAGAAAGAAGATTACTGGAAAACAGCACTATGTCACTAAGAATAAACTGTACTAAATTCAGCTCAATTTTAGTTTTGATGAGTTAAAAAAATGCTACAGACATAATGTGTCTCCATTTTTGCAAGGTATTTGACAACTTAATACTCTTAATGGTCAATATGGAAAAGTCTAGAGTGGAGGTCAGGACAATAAAGTAGATTCACATTGAAAAACGATCATTAAAGAGTGCTATTAATTAATTTCTTAATCTTTTTGTATGTGTAGGGGTGCAACTAGAAACAACAGTGAGAGGAAAGCACAAGCTTCAATAATGAAATAATAAAAATGCTGGCAATCAGAAAAGTTGTAAAATGGGTGAAACGACTTGCAGACGGTCTTCGCACTTGTTCAAGTGCACGGTGGCTCTGATTGTCCAGAAGTGGTGACCCAGAATGGCCAGAGATAAATCCACTCTTGGGTGCCTTTCCCTTTAAAATTCTGTAAGTCAATGAAATAGCGGATAGAAGGGGAAGGAGGGCATAATGGAAAACCATATGTGCAGGTCGTGTCTCCAATGTAGCTTTTTTTTTTTAATGTTTACTTTTGAGAGAGAGAGAGAGAGAGACAGAGACAGAGACAGAGCATGAGTGGGGGAGGGACAGAGAGAGAGGGAGACACAGAATCCCAAGTAGGCTCCAGGCTCTGAGCTGTCAGCACAGAGCCCGACGTGGGGCTAGAACTCAGGAACCATGAGATCATGACCTGAGCCGAGGTTGGATGCTTACCTGACTGAGCCACCCAGGTGCCCCACCAATGTAGCTTCTCAAGCTTAATCTTTCTTTACTTCTTTTGTATTTATCACTCCAGCAAAATTAAACTGTGTATAGTTTCCCAAACACATCCTACGATTTCCTGTCTTGGCAGATTCTTCTCTCTTTTTCGGGACGATATCTTTAATATTTTATATTAATTATATTAATATTTTAACTTTATCCCATTATTAAAATTCACCTCATCCTCAAAGGCCCATCGCACGTGCTATCTTTAAACTTTTCTTCATCCCGTCCACCCCCAAAAATATTTTTTACCTTGACCTTTCCTAGAATCTCGTTAACGTCATGTTTGTAAGTCTCACAAAGCATCTTATTTGGCATCTATTATGCTTAGTGGTCTAGGGGCTTCTGTCTGCTTTCTTAACGATCTCATTCATTCTCACAGCTTTACCATCACCAGATACTGACAACTCTTGTCATGATGTCTCCTTCAAGCATGACCTTCACACGCCCAACTGCCTGAGAGACAGTTGCAAGCCTCACTGCGAACTCAATAGTGTTCAAAACCGGAATCACTACTATCCCTCAGCACACCCTTTCTCCCCTGAACCCTTTATTTTAGTTGGTGACACAACCACAGACTTGTTCCCAATATAGCTCCTGATTTAGACCCTCATCTTTTCTCACCCAGACGGGACATTAGTCCCCTAGTGATCCTCTGTCCTGAATCATAGCTCTCTAAATCGACTCTACAGAAAGTGGTCTACCTAAAACACACACGTAACAATACCTTCGCACTGCTTAAGCCAGTCAACGTCTCCACATCACATCAAATTAAAGTCCAAGTTCCCCGAAAGAGCCTGAAGCAGGACCTGGTCTGCTGGGCTGTGCTTAGAAGGTGAAACAGCAGAGAGTGAGCGTTACAACCTGAAGGCACTCTGACCCCAAAGCCCTCTCCCACCCAAATTCCATGTCGCCATACCATATTGGCCAGCCCTTCTTCAGGAACAGAACACAGGGAGCCAAAGTTGCCTCAGAATCTAGCAGCAATAAACACAGGCAAATCTTTCTTCATTTTTCATCTCCCATTCCCTGTCATGTTCGTGGAAGGCTTTGGGGACTTGAAGCGAGGAAAACTCATACTTCCGCAATGATTTCTTTTACCTTCCGAACCACAAGATCTAGAGAACTGAAAGCTTACTTCGTCCCTGAGAAGATGTATATAATTTCCAAATATCCAGCAGGATTCATAAAAAACTATGCCAAGGAAAGAAGAGGTAGAGGTGGCCCGTTAGAGGGCAGAATGATAATCAAAAGCTAAGCAGGAAAACAACCTCACAATTTGTTCGTGGCAACCACAGTTTAACCAGATGGAAGCTACGGCAGATATAAGATGGTTTCATCTGAAGTAACAGCAACTGTCAGTCTGGTAACAACAGTGTGCGTGCATGCGTGCGTGTGTGTGTCTGTGTGTTTGTGTGTGTGATGGTGGTGGTGTGGTGGGATTTTCCTTTTGAGTGTTTCAGGCCATAGACTAAAATAAATAAGGCTGTCCCTTGAAGGGAAATGTTCAAAGATGGAAGACCCTATCATTTCTTTTACTCGTGGTTTACATTCTTTATCTTCTCATCCAATCGGATTCAGTAAACAAGAAGCCTCAATTCCCATTGGACAGCCATTTAGCCATTCGATTGAAAACGTAAACCACAAAAAACTGTTTTGGATAGTCCAGATTTTAGCCAAGCTTATTCTTTTCAGGAACTCTCAAGAGATGCCTTCTACTGCAAATAAGGTTGAAGAATCAATGTTTCCGAGTGTATATATAAAAGATTAAGAATAAACACAGTTAAACACAAACCACAAAAGAACGAATGTTACCAAGGATGTGGATAAATGGGAAACTTTGTACAGTACTGGTAGTCATGAAACATAGTGCTGCTGCTATGCAAAGTAGTATGGAGGTTTCTTAAAATATTACAAACAGAATTACCGTATGATCCAGGAGTCCCATTTCTAAGTACATCTCCAAAGGGACTGAAAACAGAATCTCAAAGGCATGTTTGCACTCCCATGTTTATTATATTCACAACAGTCAAGAAGAGGAATCAATCAAAATACCCATCAACAGTTGAATAGGTAAAGAAATCTCAGTATATACACACGAAGGAATAATACCCATTCTTAAAAATGAAGGAAATCCTGCCATGTGCTACAACATGAAAGAACCTTGAGGATATCATGCTAAGTGAAATCAAAAGCCAAATACTTCATGATTCTACTTACATGAGATACGTAGAATAGTTAAAATCATAGAGACAGAAAATAGAATGGTAGTCACCAGAGCCTGGAGAGAGGGGAAAAGGACATCGTTCCATGTGGATGGCGTCCTGGTTTTGCGAGATGAGAAAAGTTCTGAAGATCAGTTACCAAATAAGGGGCATACAGTCAAAACAACTGACCTGTTAAGATGGTAAATTTTACATTATATGTTTTTTAGCACATTAGAGAAATGGGAAGTGGCAATTCCTCATAATTCTAGCACCCTAAGAAATCACTGCTTTCTTTTTCCATTTGCCAATCTATTCTTTGACCCTATAAATAAAGAATAGGAATGCCTAGTTATGTTCATAGTCCACATTCACATCTGTGTCTGGCTTTTTTCTACTTCCCACATTACTACGGGTTATTTTGCAATTTACATGACCGTTGAATTGCGTAGGCTAAGTATGAAATGAAGAATGTAAACACATCCTCAATAATTTTTATATTTATTACATGGTAGAATGATAATATTTTGCATATATCAATTAAATAAAATATAGTATTAAATCAAAAAATATATTGGGGGGAAAATGAACTGGACAAAGATATTATACCACAGAGCAAGGAATTCCTAAGAAGGGTAGTATTTGTATCCTACATAATCAGCCAGCAAAATAGTAAGCTTTCACAGAAACACCTTGAAAGTCACCTAAAGTTGTATACAATTGAATATAAAATAAAACATTGAAGAAACAGAGCAATCTAAAGAGTTCCTCACCTAAGGCTCAGAGCCATGGTCCTCAGAACTTTTTTTTTAACTTTATGTGTACGTCCCAGTCCCTATTGGGAATCAGATGAAAATCTGAGACCTCTTTCCAGCAATATGTGCACATGCACATATGTAAGGCCCAGACATAAATTTATAAATGTGTGAAATAAGAAGCCTTAATTTTGAGGTGTAAGACCTGTGCTTCGTAAACAGTATTATACGGTAACGTGTATCCCTTCTGTTCAAACACTTCTCTCTAAGAAGTAAAAGCTTTATACCTAGTTTTTGTGACTTTGGAAAAGGCAAACCACACTACAGTCCGATTTTCTACAGAGGGTAGCCTCGGCCGCTCGCCCTCCTTCTGTTCACGTCTATAGTATTTTGGCTGTCCTGTGTCACCTCCACCTTTCTGTTCTTCCTGTCCCATCTACTCCCTGGGCTGTGATCGTCACCTTCCGCTTTAAGCCTCAGCTACTGTACAGACTGCCAAACGTTAACCTTGTGAGCTTTCGTGTCTGAGCCATCAAACACTGGTGGAAAAAGCTGTCTTTGCCCTAAATCACAGGATTAGTGGAAGCCGTCAGTCAGCGACCAGTAGTGTCTACTCCTCCACGTCACGTGATCTTTGAGCCATCGGGTCATAAAGGTAGGGCAAGAGGATCAGAATCCGCAGGAAAGTAAGGACTGTTTCTGAGATTAAAGGTAAGGGACACACTCTAATGGCTGGTGATGGCAAACGTCCTAGCTTACACTCTCATAAAAGAAAAACCAACCAGGGTTGAAACTAAGTATACTGTACGCAGACTGCTTTTACCTAACCAAAGCCATGTCTACTGTTTTTGGAGATTTGTAAAAATGAGTGGTATACAATTCTAAATACAATAATATTTGGGGTAGATAGATTTTTGATAGATTTTGTCTTATCAAAATAGAAGAAAATGAACAATAAAGATCCTTTATTTCTTCTTATTACTCCTATATCAATTAAGGGTACAAAACCAAGTAGGTGAAACAAGTTAATTCCTGAAGTAGATTATTTTACAATTTAAATATGAGTTCATATCATAGATCTTAGCCTTTAAGATAGATACCTTTCTCAATGTGTTTTTTATTTTTAAAAAAATTTTTTTAACGTTTATTTATTTTTGAGAGAGAGAGAGACAGAGACAAGAGTGCGAACAGGGGAGGGGCAGAGAGAAAGAGGGAGACACAGAATCCGAAGCAGGCTCCAGACTCTGAGCTGTCAGTACAGAGCCTGATTCGGGGCTTGAACCCATGAGCCATGAGATCATGACCTGAGCTGAAGTCAGAGGCTCAACCGACTGAGCCACCCAGGTGCCCCTTAATGTGTTTAAAACAAAAACGAAAACAAAAACCTGCTCACACAGTTTGTTCTAAGATTAAGAAATACTTAATAAAAATTTAAAAGGCGTTTTAAGAGACCAATGATTATTAAAACAGTTTACATTTGAGAATGAGTATCTGCATCTAAGGAAAAGCAACCACCATCACAAAAGTAGAAAAGTTCCAGGCTTCAAGGTCAGAAATTTATAAGCCTTTGTTTTACATAACCTGTTTCAAAATACTTTTAAATTTACAAGGCTTTATGTTTTTATTTTTTTAATGTTTTTTATATTTATTTTTGAGAGAGAGAGACAGAGCATAAGTAGGGAAGGGACAGAGAGAGAGGGAAACATAGAATCTGAAGCAGGCTCCAGGCTCTGAGCTGTCAGAACAGAGCCCCACACAGGGCTCTTCATGAACCATGAGATCATGACCTGAGCTGAAGTCAGAAGGAAGCTCAACCAACTGAGCCACTCAGGCACCCCACCCCGTGCTTTTTTTTTCTAATTTACAAGTTTTTAAAAATTTTTGTTAATGTTTATTTATTTTTTTTTTAATTTTTTTTTTCAATGTTTTTTATTTATTTTTGGGACAGAGAGAGACAGAGCATGAACGGGGGAGGGGCAGAGAGAGAGGGAGACACAGAATCGGAAACAGGCTCCAGGCTCCGAGCCATCAGCCCAGAGCCCGACGCGGGGCTCAAACTCACGGACCGCGAGATCGTGACCTGGCTGAAGTCGGAGGCTTAACCGACTGCGCCACCCAGGCGCCCCAATGTTTATTTATTTTTGAAGGAGAGAGAGAGAGACAGAGTTGGGGGGGGTGGGTTGCAAAGAGAGAGGGAGACACAGAATCTGAAGCAGGCTCCAGGCTCTGAGCTGTCAGCACAGAACCCGACACGGGGCTCGAACCACAAACTGTGAGATCATGACCTGAGCCAAAGTCAGACACTCAACCGAATGAGCCACCCAGGCGCCCCTTAATTTACAAGTTTCTAAAAGACAGTGTTTCTTTATTCTACTTTGCCCCACAAGAAAGTACTGGAAATAATTTTGAATCTAGTTAATCCTCTCTAATACTAGTATTTATGAGTTGGCTAACAGTTCATCTGTTTTGCAACTTTATAGGAAATACATATAAAATGTAAAAAGGGAAGCTTGGAATAGTTTTCCTCAATTTCCTAATTATTCAAGTCACAGATGTCAAAAACCTACATGGGATCCATGGCACCTTCTCTGATCATCCCTGGGGAAACAGAGATGTCTCTGGACAGAACAGGAACAGCTTTACCAGAACTCTTCTGTGTCACAGAGAGGGAGGCAACATAGCACATGGGGGGTGAGGGGTGGGAAGAACAGTTTGGGGCTCACCTGATTCATGTTTGAATTGCAGCATGGCCACTAATTTGCTCCATGCTCTTGACCTCTCTAAACCTCCGCTTTCCCATCTGTGAAACAGCGCCAGTCCTCCCTTACAGAAATGTGGTAGAGATTGCACATAAGAACGTCCAGCCTATAGTGAGTATATAATAGACATCTATTTTTGTGTGTTTACACCTTGTCCTCCCAGCTCCACTGCAGCGCGAGGTCTAGCGGCCGTATTTAGTTGGAGGATGACAAGCCGAAGTCCCTGGGAACAGAGACCGCTTCGTAAGCAGTGGGAGAAAGGTGCAAGCAGGACGTGGGATGTGGTGCCTCCCTTTATCAGGCGAGGAGGTGGGTCCCACAGATTTTACCTCTACTCCCTCCTCCCTGCTCTGCTTCATCAAACGAAAACCCAATCATGACCACGTATGTGGGTGACCAGAGCTATATTACCTTTCCTGGAAGTAGCAGAGTCCAGAGCATAGATGTGAAGGCAGAAAGGTAACATGTTCATAAACCCCAGATTGTGATCCAGCGAATGCCCACAGAGCAATCGTTTCAGAAGCTGCTCGTATATTTACTTGCATTTCATACTTCAGCATAGGGAAGTGATGATTTTTTCAATGTATTTTTCCCAGTCTCCCAGCACATCATTACCTACATAAATTAAAAACTAGTACAATGAAACTCCACAGAGAGTCATAACATACCATTGTAGTCTTATCTTTGTCCTTCGCTACTAACTCTTTATGCCCAGGGATCCAGAAGCATGAGGTGGCCGGATTTATTTTGAGCCTCACTTTAATTCCAAAATACCCCGTGATATGCCACAAAAGTAGTCAACTGAAGGATGAGAAGCAGCAAAGGGCGCTGGTAGCAATGTGGCATTTCGGAAGTTCAAGTTTGGAGGTGAGGGGGACATGAGGGACAGGTCCAGGGAAGCAGGCGCCTTCCTCTGCTGGTCGGTTCCCTCTGCGGGGCTGCAGTTTCTCCTTGTGGCTCATTTCTAGCCATGGGGCAGCCTAGCGCAGACTGTGGGCAGCTTCTGATCTTCGGATTTACTTTCAGCAGCTGCAGGATAATCTGTGCTGACAAGTCTGATTCGAAATCACCAATTTACTTGTAAATCTGTGCAGACCGCAGAGGGGCCAGCATTTACTTTGCATTCAGGTTTATGCACTGTGCACGGAGCCCTGGAGGAGATCCCTCTTCCTTCCGCTTTATTACAATTCAATTTCACTTGTAAACCAAACCTACCCCAGGGGCTTTTTTTTTTTTTTTTTTTTTTTTTTTTTAATATAATGGTTTATCTTACGTCTTCCTGGGACGAGTGACTCTTTGGCAATCCCATTTTGAACTTGTCTCTACGTCTCCAAAGCTGCAGAGGAAAGAAGCTCATTTTTCACTGCTCTAATTTCTGATCATTTTACCAGAGTTCATACAGACTAGATTCGGGTCAGAGTGATTTACCAGGGCAACGCAGTTAAAGTCAGTAAAACACTAGCGCCGTGGATGAGAATGGACCGCTCAGGTTGGTGGAGTTCGCTGCTTTAAATTTTATGTTAAGAAAACTGGCACGGGCTGACTTCAAAGATGGTAAATTGAGCATTAGTTCAAATCTGTGGTGTGACAGGTACTACTATTAAGCACTTGTTCTTCCTGTTTCATTAGGAATCAAAGAAGCAAAGCTTCCATACTATTAACTAGAAGTGAGAGAATAAAATATGTTTAATTCCCAGGCAAAAACGAGAAAGATGGGAATTCACACCTCTGGCTCCTTTCTGCGTTAGAGCAGGACAGCTTCCTGGTGCAACGACGCGTGGCCACACCTCGGTTTAATGCTCTGGTGTCGCCATCTTGAAACTCCTAATCCCTTTTGAAGGGGCCCCCCATTCTCCTTTTGCACCGGACCCCGCAGATTATGTCACCAGTCCTACACGAGAGGTGTGGACATTATTAATCTGTTATCCTTCCCTCCTTACTAATAGGATTCATCCTTGCGGCGGCTATTTGTTGAGACATACGGTGTGTGCTGAAGATGTGAGGAACTCTAACGAGACAGATCTATGCATTATCCTTGTGGAATCAACAGGATAAAGAGACACCCAGAACCGTGGAAAACTAGTAACATTTAAATAAGAAAAAAATATCTAAGTGCCACACCGACATTTAAAACTTGAGCAAACATCCCACGTGGCAGCTGAAAAGGATCTAGTCCTCAGGTGAACAAACACCCCCGACTCTGCTGCTCCTCTTGGCCTTTTCCTTCCCTCCTCCATGCGACACACTGAGGGACAAAGCAAAGCGCGGCTCCTCCAAGCACAACGCGGTAACACTCGGGGGCCAATGGTGGCTCACAGTTTGGGGAAATCTTTTTACACATTCGAAACGCTAGCATTTTGGAAAAAGGCACGAGTCCTTCCAGATAAAAGTGAAAGGAGAGAATCTCGGTGGGCACACACTCAGGTGTTCTACTTGTCTCAAAAAGAGCCAAGTCCCACCCACCCCGAAGAGCCGTTGTCCCACTAGGTATATTGTGATCATCTACCAGACGGTCTGGCATGGTGGCCCTAATGAATATCACGTTATCCATACTGATTGAGGGCTTATGGGTGTCCTTCTAACAGCCCCGATATTGACGGCTGCGTTTGCTAATATTTGAAATAGAAATGTCTAGTAACACAGAAGCAAGAATGTCCTGGTAGCTGGCCAGGTACGACATGCTCTCCATCAACAAAGGCTGAACGAGAGGGAAGGTTTCTTTTTTTTTTTTTTTTTTTTTTTTTTTTACATTTTTTATTTATTTTTGGGACAGAGAGAGACAGAGCATGAACGGGGGAGGGGCAGAGAGAGAGGGAGACACAGAATTGGAAACAGGCTCCAGGCTCCGAGCCATCAGCCCAGAGCCTGACGCGGGGCTCGAACTCACGGACCGCGAGATCGTGACCTGGCTGAAGTCGGACGCTTAACCGACTGCGCCACCCAGGCGCCCCGAGAGGGAAGGTTTCTTAATGCCACACTCACCACCTTTAAAATACACACTGGCAGCCTGTGTCAACCCATATCACTGGCAATGTCTCTCTTTCCTTTTCGGGAGAGGAGCAAACGAGTTCGTTTTTATCGAAAGTAAATGGCTGAATCAATCATCATGGAGTGATAGGAAAAAGCACCCTAGACAGACCCCTGACAAAAATGGCTAAATCAACACGGAGTAATGGCTGTGGACTATCTCACGGTGACATTTCCTATTGCTGGCTATTTTAGTGTTGTGTGCTGCTTTGAGTGTAACTAAAACAGGAACAGGTCAAACAAGATCATCTTTGGAAATTGACTTGATCAGGAATGTTTACATTTAAACACGTCTTTATTTTCAGCATAGGGCTATCGGCATCCAAAACAGAACATTCCACAGAATCTCTTTTGCTATGAGGTACGAGAGTGCTGGACATAAGAAGGGACCTAGCCAAAAGAAGGGAGGGGATAAATCATAGTGGAACATAGGGGAGACAGGCCAAACATGTCCTAGACTCCAAACTGGGTACCTGGATTTAAAATTTCCCAGAGTAGTTTTAGCAAATCAGCCAAATGAACGTAAAAATAGCGATAGGTACAGGGTGTGCTGAGAGACTGTGTCGGGGGGGGGGGCTGGCAGTCATACATGGTCGAGAGTGCTCCCCCCAGACTTCCTGCCAGGGGGGGAAAAAAAGATAAGTTCCAAGGAAGTTGACAAAAGGCAGGATTCCTTCAAGTTGTGAAATCAGAGAAGACTTTATGAAGAAGTCAACATTCCAGTCAGGCCTTGAAAGACATAGATTCTGGGTGTGGGAAAAGGGGATAGAGAGGGTGAAGGAAACAGTGTCAGCAAAGGCACAATAGTGGGATTAGGTAGAGAGTGCGCAGGAAACACTATAAAATTCACTTTGGTCAAAGTGGGGTGCACAGGAAGGGGCTGAGTGAGTGGTAATGTGACAAATGGAGCTTGGGAGCACGTTGTAGAAGGTCCTTAACATCCAGGGAGCAACCCAGGTATTTGGGGCATGAAGGTCCATGATCACAACCAAGAGGATTGTTCTGGAGGCCACGTGAAGATGGATGAGAGGAAGGCGGGTGTGCAGGAAGGCAGCCAAGACATGACAGACATGCACCTCTGGCACAGGCCTTCTGAGTCCTTTGAAATCATGTGATAGTGCACCATGACGCTGAATGAGAACAATATTTAGCGCCAGATGATTTTTTACGTGATCGCTCAGAGATCATGACTGTCATAGTAGCACGTTTCAATCACACATAGTTACGCATGACATGAACTTTCTCGTAATATATTAAAGACAGTAAAATGCCTCGTCATTCTACAGGACTCAGCCTCTGATGTCAAAATAATTCACTGTGTTACAGCACATTCTTCTGCCCCATCTCTATCTTCAATTTCAAAATACATTTCATCTTCCTCTTACGATACACTTGGTTTTTAAGGAATTACATACAACCATCAAAGATATTTTCTTTTTATTTTGCTCAGTTCAATTCCCCTATGGATCAGAAATGAAAACTCAAATACCGCTGTATTGAGCTCTAATCTTAGAGAACATCACTTCAACACACACCTGCAAATAACACTAGCGAGGTTCATTTTATGAAGATAAAATAACTCTCTAGCTATATAACCAGCACTGAAGCTTGCTGCTGATAGAATAACAATGACATCTTTCTGAGGAAGAGTGAGTCTGGTGACCAAAGCCATGATTTATAAACTCCTTGAGGTCACAGGCCTGTATTATACTTACTTCTTTGTTTCCCATAGTACCGATCACACTTTCAAGCACAAAGCTGCAGCAGGATTTTAAGATTAAATGAGAAAATGTGTACAAAAGTGTTTGTGTATTACAAAATGCCATAGCAAAAGTAGCTGACATTAGTTGACTTGGAACTCCAAAGAACTAATTTTTCTTTCAGTTGGTCTCTGGGGTCATTCAAAAGAGACAAAAATATAGATAGTAGTAATCAGGCTACAAATACATGAGGGTGTATCAGAGAAGAAATGGAGGGTTAAAGGAAAAAACATTGCAGAACCCACAGATGATATAAAAAATATCACCATGATGGGGAAAACCCACAATATGCAGGCAGATGCTTTAGAAGGAAGAAAGGAAAGAGAAAGAAAGAAAGAAAGAAAGAAAGGAAGGAAGGAAGGAGGAGGGAAGGGAAGGAAAGGAAATAATGAAGGAAGGGCTCACTTGTCCAATTGTTGAGAATACCTATACAGATATCTAGGTTTCACTTCAAATAATAATCTGTGGAGGTCAAATATGACCAGTTACAAATTCTGTTATGAGGTCCTGAATAATAAGTCACCTGCATTATTAGTTCAAAACTTAACTGGAGAAATGCAGTAAGGTACAATAGTATACATAGTATATATAGTATATAGTGTGTGTGTGTGTGTGTGTGTGTGTGTATATCTATATATATATAATTTTTATTTCTTTCTTAGTCTGCTTCTACTCATTACTTTATCCCTGATAGCTAGAGCAGGATTCAATAAATGTGTGTAATGAATGAAGCATATTAGCTTTTTAAGTTATAGTTAAGTTTGAAATTTTAAGTCAGATGAGCTATCATAAGAGCCATCATTTACTCAACATCTACTATATCATATTAACATGACTTACACATATTTATTTACTTTGTTATGTTTACATATTTATTTTGGGAGGGAGAGAGAGAGCATGCATGAGCAGGGAATGGACAGAGAGAGAGAGAGAGAGAGAGAGAGAGAGAGAATCCCAAGCAGGCTCCACCCTATCAGAGCAGAGCCCCATACAGGGCTCAATCTCAAGAACCCTGAGATCACAACCCGAGCTGAAATCAGGAGTCAGGCATTTAACCCCCTGAGCCACCCAGGTGCCCCAACTTACACATATTTAAGCTCCACAAAACCCCAATGAGTCAGGGTTACTATTAGTCTTAGTTGAAGGAACCGGGGCTGAGAGGCAGTAACTTGCCCAAGGCCACGAAGCTGATGAGTGGTGGAATTCAACCCTGTCCAGATCCTGTGTTCACTCGTTTCACACAGCAACACATGGCCATAGAATAATGCGAACACATGAACAGAAGGCCGCACTTGAAGATTTGCTAATACAAGAAAAAAGTACCAGCATTTCATTTTACTTACAGTCTTACAGACACAGTTTTTTCCAGGATCTGATTGCATGTAAAATTCTGAAGCATCCCATGTGGGAAGAGCTGTGTTATTCTAATCTTATGCTGTAAGTAATGCTACACAAACAATCTGCCACAATTTACAAGCCTAACAAGCTAAATAGAGCGAGTATAGAGAAATAAAAACATTTCCCTCATCCAATATTTTCCACCATCTTAAAAACTCATCAGATTCAGAGTCCCAGATCAGCCCTAACTGGACGGTAAGATTATTGTGGTAAAACCACTCTGCACAAAGCATAATTGTCTGAAATTACACTGAAGTCAAATGTACATAAAATGGTGCCACACAGGGAAGGAGAAGAGCTCTATGCTATGTAATTTAATGAAACCTACTGAGCACCAAGGGCACAGGCAGCCAAATTGAATTTTAAATGGTGTCTACGAGGAGGCTATAATCAGGATAGCCACCAGTGGGTGGATGAGATAAATGAACGGACTTTCTTCCACCAGGCAATCAAAATAGAAAGCCATCTTTATGCATGACACCAAAAAAAAAAAAAAAAAAAAAAAGTTAAACTATTCACCCTTTGCTCCTTTGTTTTTTTGTTTTTTTTTTTTTTAACTACACGGTCATTTCTAGACTCCTTCCTTCCCTAGGGCATTTTTGTGTTAGTGAGTGAACGTTATGCAGAATATTTTTTTTCTCCTACCTTGGCTTTTCTTGTGATTTTTTTTCCAGAAAAATAAAATCTAGCCCTACAAAGTGTAAACTTCTCTGTAATCTCACCAGCGTGGTGGGTGCTTAGCAGCTGGCACTGTCCAAGGGGCAGCTTAGACATGATGATTCAGGTAGACAGAGCTAGGAGCCTGCCTGTCAACCAGGATAGCCAAATGGTAAAAGGAAGTGTCCAGATTTAAAGTGTCCGGTAAAAGAAGTGTTGAAAGTGAATGAAGTACTACTCTCTCACATGAAGGTTTTCAAAGACATATTTTCACGAATCTACATATTTAACCCTGATCTTTCCAGCTGTCCACTTGCCCTTCAGCCTTGAAGTCCCACCAGAACCTGAACCACAGACCGTCCAGAACTAATCTCACCTCCTCGCCACCTGCCGACAGCTCACTCTTCACAATGTCAGGCTCCTTCCAAGAGACACACAGACATGAAAACAGAGGGCCACCAGTGAGGTTCATTCTCACCAACGCAATCGGTGGCCAAATCATGTTGATTACATTTTCATCCTCTCTGTTGTATCTTGCATTTCCTGGAGTCTAGAGCCCCACTCTGTGGATATCCCTAAGGCCCATCCAAATGAAGTGCAGTCCAGGGAGACTTTATTTTACTGAGGGAGGTGACGGGTAGGGAAATAAGGGAACCAAGGCAGAGTCAATCTTGTAAAGCAAGGGAGGGGAAGATCACAGTTCAATGATCATGTGGCCACTAGGCTGACCCCCAACAAATGGGAAAGCGTTTTACAAAGGAACTGGATGAGGAGCAAAACATTTCTGAGCCCCTATTGTACCCTGGGCTTGGCCCTTTTTGACTTTTTCTTTCTTTTTTTTTTTTTTTTTAATTTTTTTTAACGTTTATTTATTTTTGAGACAGAGAGAGACAGAGCATGAACGGGGGAGGGGCCGAGAGAGAGGGAGACACAGAATCGGAAGCAGGCTCCAGGCTCTGAGCCATCAGCCCAGAGCCCGACGCGGGGCTCGAACTCGTGGACCGCGAGATCGTGACCTGAGCTGAAGTCGGACGCTTAACCGACTGAGCCACCCAGTCACCCCCTTTTTGACTTTTTCGATGGGCAGTGAGGAAGATTCAGGAGAAAGGACTCAGGGTTTGTACCAAGGTGAGTAAGGCTAGCGGAAGCTCAGCTATCCCACAGCCTACTCAATATGTATCTCTCACAAGATCTTGAGGACATCAGCCAAAGAACACCTCGCCAAATCCTCTTAGCACCTGTGCCACATTTATAGGTACAATTCCTCGTATTAGAGCTTGTGCCTTTTGAAGTCAGACACTGTCATATTCAAGTCAGTATTCAACACAAGTCCTAGCACCTGTGCCCATTCTGCAAAGTAGGAACTTGGGGAGTAGATGCAAAATGGGACTGGATTAAAAATACATATACAATAGCTTTCCAAACAGATTATACCAAGTATCAAGTGGACAGAAAATTCTCATTACCTATTCTCTCTCAGGTACTTTGCTAGGCTCTAGGGATAGTATGGTAAATAAAACAGAGAAGGCCCCTGCCCTTGGTGTATTCCAACCAATTAGAGAAGACATTGTACACATCATGGTAAAAATTAAGTAATCACAAGTGTACCAAATGCCTTGAGGAAAGGTATAGACATAATAGATAGAGCAACATGGAAAATAATAACAATTGCATATTGGCACCTTTTCCACTCACTCGCCATTCCATTCCATTCCTTTGAAGGGTGCCCAATTTTAACAGTTGTGTCCCCTAACCAAATATCTAGACGTTGGTATTATTTAACTCACGTATTCAAACAATACACAGAGAAATTTCATAATGACTTTTCTCTCTTTTTTTTTATGCTTATTTCTTTTGACAGAGAATGCACGTGAGCAGGAAGGGCAGAGAAGGAGAGAATTCCCAGCAGGCTCCGTGCTCTCAGCATAGAGCCTGATGCAGGGCTTGATCCCACAAACCGTGAGATCATGGCCTGAGCCGAAATCAAGAGTCCGACACTTAACCGACTAAGCCACCCAGGTGCCCCGACTTTTCCTCGTTTCACAATATAATAATGACTAACTCAACCTCAAAAAGACTGGTAAAGTGAAAAGAATCCATGTGCTTTCTAGCCAGCTACCTCTCAACTTAACTCTCCGATAACTTGCCTTAACTGAACAAAGTCGTCGTGTGAGTAGGTACAGGGACAAACCTCTCCCTGCATAAACACCTTCTCCTCTTCATTGGCTTTTGATCTCGTGAGTGTCATAAGTACCGGATCCTTGGCATGAATCCTGCCCTCCCCTCCCTCTCCGTCCTCATCTACCCACCCTCCCGCGGGCTTTCCTTCCCGGAGCGCCTCAGAGACCTCCTGCTCACCTAGCTGGATGGCTCTGTCCCTGAGCTTCCCCAGCTGCCATGCCCTCTCCTCCTTCCCCTCGATGCTTCAAGTCTTAGTTCAAACCTGCATCCTCCGGAAAGTCTTGGCACCTCATCGAGATCACAACTGTCCATGATGAAACTTTCTTCCTAACGTTTATCAGACTTGTAGCTTTACGTTCATTTTGGGGGAAGCATCTGATTAACGTTCATCTCTCACACAAAAATTCTAGGTAGACAAGAGCCATACGTTATCATACCAGCATTCTATCTCCAGCTAGAACAGAGCCTGACACATAGTGAGCACTTAAAAATCTTTTGTTGAAGATGGATACTCCCTACCAGAGACCTTCGCTAATATTTCTGAATCTGGGTCCGGACAAAGTGAAGCTGAGAGATGCATGGTGTTGAGGCCACTGGCCACCATGTTTGCGTCACACAGAGTCACAAACACAAGCCTGTTTGCTGGGCTGAAGTAGAAGTCAAAGCGGTAATAAGCAAAGACAAACACAGAATGGGTCTAACTGCTGCCCCACACACCGGGCCCACTTCTTTCTGAAGCCGGGTGTCAGAACGCGCCTGTGTCCCCTCTCCTTTTCTGACCCTTAAACTTGTTTGAGTTGCATTTTGTGACTTCTGGCCAATCAATAAAGATATCATAATAACTTGAAAACAAAATCACTGGCTGAATAAATGAATGAGAGAAGCACGACTATGGAGTAAATACTTCTTCATACTGTCACAGCCAGTGTGACTATACTTTTAAGCCTTGTAACTACCAGGGCAACTCCCTCTAAAGCTAAAATTGGTATTCTTCCTCGGAACACTTTTAGCAGAATTAATTCTCACTTACTTAGAAGTGACTATAGAGACTATAAAGGAATTGGTTGTACCTAAGGATTACAATTTTCCGTTTAAATTAGGTTATGTAACAGCAAATGGGAAACATAAAACAAAACACACAAACAGCAACAAAAATGACATCCTACCATACGTTACATCATAGAAAATAATGACTCCATTGTAGTTCCTTCACTAGACATGAAAAAAACATGGGAAATCTTATATCTGGATCCAAGACAACTGTGCACACATAGCAGGGAAGGAGAAATAATGTGGGGAAAATAATACGGGGATAACACGGGAGAAATAATTGGATTGTTCTGGTGGGCCAACTGTGGCCAAGCATGAGGAAAAGCTATACCAAGTCTGACCACGTACCACTGGCCCTTTCCAGCCACACGTATGCTGGAAAGCCAAGGTCTCGTAGGGAATCCGGTGTTTCCCGTGTGCGCCCGATCCCATCCAACATCATCGACTGCTATCTGCCACCCATACGGAAGGCACACTCGTGGACGGCTGAGAGAACAATCAGGTGATGTCATCATAAGATGATATAAGGAGCATGTGTTTTAGTGAAACTCGAACTCAGAGGTAGAGATGAAGGTTAACAGCCAAGAAAGGTCTGCATCACACGCAGTGGCTCTCATCAACAAGCATTCTACAGATGAGGATTAGATTTAATCCCAGAATCATACTATCTTAGAGCTTAAAGGCTATTCTCTTCTTTTCAAAAATTCAATATGACAAATACATGAGAATTATAAATTACACTGGAATGACAAAACTACATTTCATGTTTCATGGACTTCAGGGCAGTTGATTCAGGGAACACAGACAATAATCACAGACAATATTAATTCAGAGGTAATAACCAAGAGATACATAGTTTCCTTTCTTGTTCTGCCTTAATATGCAAATGTAACATGACTAACATAAGCGAGGACAGCAATCTATTAGGTCTCCAGGCTGAAACATTCATTTACCACAGGTAACCAATGGCAATTTTCAGTTATAAACACGCTGACAATAGCATTCATTTATTTCTTTATAAATGAAATACAGGTATAATTGAAAATGTCAAAAACTTTTCTGAAAATAAGATGTATAAAATCAATCTTACATCTACTTATTATTTATGTGTCTATGCACTTATTTCCTGCATGTTTAGGAAGAGCTGGGTGGCTCAGTCAGTTAAGCGTCTGACTTTTGGTTTCAACTCAGGTCATGATCTCACGGTTTGTGAGTTCGAGCCCCACATCCGGCTCTATGGTGACAGCTCAGAGCCAGCTTGGGATTCTCTCTGTTCTTCTCTCTCTCTCTCTCTCTCTGCCTTCCCCAACTCGCGCTGTCTCTGTCTCTCCCAAAATAAATAAACTTTAAAAAAAAATAGCACTTTTGGGGCGCCTGGGTGGCTCAGTCAGTTGAGTGTCCGACTTCGGCTCAGGTCATGATCTCACAGCTGGTGAGTTCGAGCCCCGCGTCGGGCTCTGTGCTGACAGCTGGGAGCCTGGAGCCTGCTTCTGATTCTGTGTCTCCCTCTCTCTCTGCCCTTTCCCCATTCATGCTCTGTCTCTCTCTGTCTCTCAAAAATAAACAAACATTAAAAAAAAAGTTAATAAAAAAATAAAAAATTACACTTATCTTGGAAAAGAAAGGGAAAATGTCTGCTTGTAAGAAGCCAGTGAAGTTCAATGACACTGACAGTTACTTTAGCTGTCATCTAAATGCTCCTCTTCGAAGCCTCCAAATGTGCTGGGCAGTCAGTAACCCTCATTGACACACAGACGAATGTGCAAAACTTTCTAAGATAGAAATATCCACACTGTGAAGTTGTATAGTAAATTATATCTACGTACTGTGGTAACAACAATATTTATTACTTTTTTAAATGTTTTGCTCTGTAAGCAAAAACAGAGCTGCTATAATTTAAGTCACATTTTCTTGTTTGTTTGTTTTTTTAATTTTCTGAGGGACTAGGGGAAAAAAGAAAGTATCTGGTTTCTTAAACAGAAATACAAAATTACTGAGACATTCCCTCATTCATTCATCTATTCGTCTAAAAATAAGGACGGCAAAACCTGTTGACCTCTACCTCAGAAATGTCTTCGGGGGCGCCTGCTGGCTCAGTTGGTTAAAGCGTCTGACTCTTGATTTCAGCTCAGGCCATGATCTCACGGTTTGTGAGTTCGAGCCCCACATCAGGCTCCGCACCGACAGCTCGGAGCCTGCTTGGGATTCTCTCTCTCTCCCTCTCTCTTTGCCCCTCCCCCATGCGTGCTTTCCCTCAAAATAAATAAACATTAAAAAAAAAAAAAAGAAAGAAATGTCTTCAAACTCTTGTTCCCTGTATTCCCACAGCTTCAGTGAGGCTCTCACCACCTCTGGCTAAGACTGCAACTATGGGCTTCTCAGTGCCTTTCCTTGGTGTTTGTTATTCTCCAAATCAATCTTACTCCTCATTGCGATTAGATTATAGGTTATATAGCTCCTAAGTCAATTCTACCCGCAACCACTCAAAAGCTTGAGTTTAGTTGAGTGTGGAATCCGTACCGTGGAACAGAAACGAGGACTCGCACAGCCTGGCTCCATGTGTCCTCTCCACTTGTGTCCTTTGTCACAGCATACCTGCCCCACCCCATATAGTCTGCTCCCATTCCCTGAACTCACATCAGATCTTTTCACACCTCCTTGGCTTCGAGAACTTGATGATCCCCCTGCCTGAGGGCTCAGGAAGTTTTCCCCTCGTAACTTCAAACCCAGCTCAACGAGCACCTGTGCTATGAGCCCTTTGCAGACCCCCCCCCCACCCCAGTCAGGCCATTCCCTGTGCTGTGCCCCTCCAGCATCTGTTCATGCTTCAGTGCACTCCAGTCTTCTCGATTAAACATCTGTGATTTTTGTCTATTCACCACAAATCCCAAAAGTTCACAGTAGGACATGATCTCCCACTTGCCTGAGGCAGGAATTTGAATTATGTATTGTATTTTAGCGAGGGTCCAACTGAAGACGCAGAAGCCATCCTGAGGTGTGTCAAACACAGACGATTTACCATAGCACAGGAAACTGGTGACACAGATGACGGAAGAGCTAAAAAGCCAAACAGGAGAAAAAGAGGTGACCCGGAAAGTGGCAAGAGCAGGAAACTGCTGCTATGCACTAAACTGGAGTGATACTGGGAGAAGACGGCATTACCAGCGACTAGAAGAACTGGGCTAGGGTAGGATTATCGCAGTGGCCTCCCAACAGATGCTGGGGCCAGGAAAGGCAGGGCATTCCAGGAGAAGGGACAACTGCTACCAAACACACTGCCCGAGGAGGAGCCAGAGAAGGAGAAATACCCTGGCTTCTCCCTGCTTCCTGTCTCCCAAAAGCCCCTCCCACTGGCTGCAACTACCCAGGTGCCGGGTGTCGAGGCTTCTGGGAAATGTGGACTCCCATAGCAGATAGCCAAGCGGGAGCAGGGCACAATGGAGAATAACTGGCACACGGTCGTGAGGCTGGCAAGTACCTGGTTTGGCTGCTGAGTGAGCCTCACCAGCAGACAGCTGTATTCGACAAAACTTAGAAGCATATATAGGTATCATGAGTCCTTTGTATAGTAACCACAATTTACATGTTGGTTTCCTCCATAAGACTGTGAACTTCTTGGTTCCTCAAAAAATTAAAAACAGAAATACACACGACCCAGTAATTCCACTGCTAGGTGTTTACCCAAAGAAAACAAAATCATTAATTCAAAGAGATATATGCACCCCTATGTTTCCTGAAGCATTATTTACAACAGCCAAGATATGGAAGCAGCCTAAGTGTCCATCAATAGATGAACAGATAAAGAAGACGTGGCAAATATATATGATGGACTATTACCGAGTCATAAAAAAGAATGAAATCTTGCCGTTTGTGACAACATGCATAGACCTAAGGGACATTGTGCTAAGTGAAATAAGTCAGACAAAGAAAGACAAATATCATATAATTTCACTTATATATGGAATATAAAAACACAAATAAACAAGCAAAAAAAAAAAAACAAAACAAACAAACAAACAGACTCATAAATACAAAGAACAAACTTTCCCCTTTTGCCAGAGGGGAGGTGGATGGGTGGGGACAGGTGAAATAGATACAAAGATTAAGAAACACAAATGTCCAGTTATAAAATAAACAAGCCAAGGGGAAGAAAAGTACAGCATAGGGAATATAGTCAATAATACTATAATAGCGTTGTTTGATGACAGATGATAACTACACTTATCGTGGGGAGCACTGTGTAATATATAGAATTGTCAAATCACTATGTTGTACACTTGAAGCTAATAGAACTTTGTATGTTAATTATACTTCAATAAACAAAAACGATTACAAAAAAAAAGACTGTAGGCTTCCTAATAGCAGGAACCTTATCTCAGTTCTATTCCAACAGTTAGCACATTATTTGGCATATAACAGGCACTCAGTACTCTTAAATGCCCATAAACACTAATCCCCTGGATTTACAATGTATTTTAACTCAACATTTCCCAAAGCTTACTCTGTTGCCTATTAATTCAAAGAGATCTTATTGCCTATTACAGGTTAGTAGGACTCTGCCATTCCCAAATAAGTTTGTGAACACAGTGTGAAGCAAAGCTAGTATCTTGGTCCACTGAGGCTTCAAGAACACAATACCACAGACTGAATGGCTTATAAACACAAGAAATTTATTTCTCACAGTCGCAGAGGCTGGTAGTCCAAAATTAAAGCGCCAGCACAGTTGGGTGGGGGCCCTCTTCTCACTGGATCCTCACAGAAGCGCAAGGAGCAAGGAAGCTCTCCGGGATTTCTTTGATAGCAGCATTAATCTCATTCAGGACAGCTCCACCCTCGGGACCTGGTCACCTCCCAAGGGCCCCACCTCCTACTACCGTCACTTTGGGTATTAGGATTTCAACAGGTGAATTTGGTGGGGGACAAAATTTTCAGACCCATAGCAGCTGGTTTCTTCATTGCAGAAAATAAAGCTCGCTCCAAGCTTTTACAATGTGCTTGAAGAGAGAGAGTTGCATTCTGCAGCATCATTTCAACAGAGATGACTAGAGAACACTCCTTTTCAAAGGACTAACATTATGCAGGTTCATCAGAAGGAGACATTGCTTCAAATGCCTTCACATTGATGGCATTATTTTATTTCATCTCTGAAATAATTCTGTGAAGTAGGGAAGAACAAGGTCAGACCTTAAAGATAAAAATGTTGCTAATAAATAATTGAAACTAAGTAATACATCAAGTGTTCACTGAACATAGAAGATGTCATTTACTATTCTAGTTACTGTAGGACTAGAAGAAAATTCTAAATCTTAGTTCCTGTTCTAGTTGACGACATAAGACATACAAGAAAAACGGAGAACCATTTTTATTGGTCCCCCGATAATTAGTCAGCAATATCAATGCACCAGAACCAGAGCGATGTTGAATCTAACCTCCTGATCGTCTAAAAATAACCATTCAGAAGTTTCTGGGAAATCCATAGAGCCCATCCGAGAGATCTAGATAGAAGTCTATTTGTTTCCATCACAAACACTTCAAAGACGAAGATTGACAACGTCAACATTATCTTTCATTTCTATAGAAAGACACAAGGTCTTTGGTTTTGTTATCTAAGAAGTGTGTGCTCTGGAAATAACATTATCTTTAGCCTTAACAAGGGATTATTACAAAGGCTTCTAACAATGGGGTACTTACACTAGAAAACTCAGCCAGCATGTAAGAATGAAAGGTAGCACTCTTCTGTTAAATAATTGTTAAAAGACATCGGTCAGATGTTTTGGCACTCTCCCCTAATGGCCTCTCTACTGCATATTACATTATTAACAGTAACCTGTAATTGTTTTTTGAGAATTGGCAACAAGTTGCTCTGTCAAATCTACAGGTGGTTTTATTGTCCTACAAGCATAAACAGGACAAAGGAAACAAGAAAAATATTCGCCTATGTTAAGAGATACACTAAGCAAAACGGTCAGATATTCTGAATTCTACATATAACACAGGGTGGAATTTCAATTAACACTTTATTATGGCGACAGCCTTCACAGCACAAACAATAACTGATGGGTAACTTTGGGTGTCACTCTCTAAAATTCAGTTTTCTCACAAAAGAATGAAGAATAAAGAATAAATTGCGAAAAGAATAAACCGCCTGCCTCAACACGGTAAAATGAGAACTGAGTAAGTTCCAGAGTACTAGTCCCTTCAGGGTGCTGGGTCCCAGTGAGTTAGCTAAACACTTAATACTATACCCTCCGCCTTCCCCTCGGGAGATTGGTAATAGACAACACGCTGAATGCCCTGTGATTTCTGCTGTACTGAAATGGATTAACTCTCCATAACCAACTGTTTCTCAAATCCACGTGTTCCTATTTTCTTTTTCCTGTTAACCTCTATTGGAACACCCAGGAATCAGTGTCCCTGAGAACACACTGGAGGGCAATAACTTAAGTAAAAAAAAAAAAAAAAACGAGTTTTAATGACATCCGCGAATAAATTTTGAACCTGATGCTGGTATTCTTTCTGACTACAACCACCACACACAACAAGGCAGTCTTGCCAAGCTGGAGGTAGCTGGAGAGGTCAAGTGCTCACCGTGCACTAATGATAACGGTACATACGGCGGGCAATGTATTTGTGATAACATGTAGGATGACAGAAAGTTCTCCAGAGTGTGTGTGTATGTGTGTGTGTGTGTGTGTGTGTGTGTGTGTGTGTGTGTTTAATAGGAATGGTTTTGAATCCTTTTCCTCGGCTTGCTTTCTTTGTGAATAACAGCATGCTTTTTACATGACAGCTAACCAATCTGCAATCTCCTCGTTAGAGAGGCTAACTAACCCATACTAACCCTGGCCTCAGTGTTGTCTAGCTATGGCTATGTTAGCTGGGAAGGAAGTTAAAAATCAAATGACTCTCTTAGAAAGACTCTACTCTGCGTAAAGTAAATGAAGATTTGGACCCTGTCGAAAACACCAATCTAAATAATTCTAGGGAAAAAGTCTAGTGTAGCGGCTAACATGATAGACTCAAGAGCAATGGACAACTCCTTATTGCGTCATTTTAATGAACTGTTATCATCAGTATTTTTTTCCTCAGAAATACAAACTCAGGAGATAAAAACCTGTAATTCAAAACAGGTAACAACCGAGCACACTTGTCAGTAAGGAAAGATTTTAGCACACCCAGCAGAACACAAGCCAGCGACAACGCGCTTGTAGGCCGAAGGGTGCAAACGCAGCACAGGAGATGATAGCAGGTTCCTAATTTGCAGGTGGAGTCACCAGTGAAAATAGTCCTCATCTAAGCAAAGCGTGGAAAGATTTGGTTTTTCTGCTTTCTGAGTGTACACGCGGGGCTGACTGTCCACCAGGAACACCAAAATCTGTGAGATCAGGGAGAACACAGCTATAAACTGGTCTGTTCCTACACTACTTGTGATAATTTGCTGCTCGTATCATGTTGTCCCCAAAATAACTCTGGATAGAAAGATTGATCATTCATCCTTAGCTCGATGGTGGATATAAGTCTATGCCCCAATACTAGTATCACATGAGGTCTGAAGTGAATAAAATTAGCTCATGTTTCTCAAAATGTGGCCTGGGGACTGACCATGCGTGTTCTGGAACCTCTGGGGAGTCTGTTAAAAGTGCTTCACCTGGACCCCACCCAGACCTACCAAATCAGACTCTCTGGGACAAAGAAGGACCCTCCACAAGAAATAAAAGTCCTGGGGCACCTGGTGGCTCAGTCAGTTAAGCGTCCAACTTCGGCTCAGGTCATGATCTCGCGGTCTGTGAGTTCAAGCCCCGCGTCGGGCTCTGTGCTGACAGCTCAGAGCCTGGAGCCTGTTTCGGATTCTGTGTCTTCCTCTCTCTCTGACCCTCCCCCGTTCATGCTCTGTCTCTCTCTGTCTCAAGAATAAATAAACGTTAAAAAAAAATAAAAAAAATAAAAAAATAAAAGTCCTTAGGGAATTTTAGGCCCACTAGAGGATTAAAAGAATATTGTATTGAATTTTGATGTCAATTATGGATATGGAAAACTTGTAAGCTTCACAAGAAAGTCTGAAAACCATGAAAAACTTCCCAAATTAAGCCTTAAAAGACGTGTTCTTCTGGGGGTGGGGGGGCAGTATGTAAAACAAGAAAACTGGTGGCAATGACAATTTTAAAATATAATCTTAAAACATTAAATGCAAACATAAAATCTGGTGTTTTAGATTTTATAAAAGACCAGCTAATTCACTGACATCCCTGCCTGCAACAAATCCAGGGCTCAGAGTAGATGGCCCCTGTGGCATTCGTTTTGGCCCCTCGCTCCTTCCCGGTGGCAAAGCCCCGCCCACGCCGCCGCACTGACTAGCCTCCATCTGGACCTTGTTGGTCTTTAAGAGCGATGCATGTGGGACACGTGATTGCGAGGTGAGACATGGCCTGTGGCCCTGGAAAGTACTACTCTTCAGCAAGAGCGCATCATCTTTTTCCCTAGAGATGCCTGAGACCAGGAGAACTTGACCTTCCTCACAGCCCATTGGGGCGCCATCTCGCCTACGGGCAGAAGCTCTTACTGGCTGGTTCCTGATGTCCTCCTGGCCTAGTCTTTCTGCTTTTGCAAGAAATACACAGCTTTATGGAGATGGCCAAGGGCTGTCTTCGAGCATCTCTCCAGTCTGCAGTAGAGCCTTCACGTCTTTTTAATTAGCAATTCATTACTGAGAATCTACCGCAGGAAAACTACAGAGGGTGTATTGAGTTCTTACTTTGAGTTCTCCATCTATAAAATCTTGGCATATGGCAAAGGTAAATAAGTGAATATATAATATATGTACATATTATGTAATGGACATATTGTAATTATGACATGTATATGCATTAAGAGAGAACCTCAGGAAAATAATTTTCTGTGACAAAAACACAGACAGGTACAACAAGAATGTCCTCGGCCAATACCACGCTGCAGAGGTAGTATCTTTCCATAGCCCAATTAGAGAGGTTTATATCAGATTATAACATAACTAAACATTAACTAAGTTCTGGGAGTCAAGCATCTACCAGAATTCACATTTTTCTAAAGTACGAAATGGTTAACTTAGAACAGGGTTCTCAAGATATAGGCTCAGAACCAGCATCATCTGGAAACCGGATAGAAATGTAAAGTATCAGGCTCCCCACCAAACCTACCCAAATCAGGAACTCCTGGGCGGGCCCCACCGATATGTATTTAAAAAAAATTTTTTTAACGTTTATTGATTTTTGAGATACAGAGAGACAGAGCACGAACGGGGGAGGGTCAGAGAGTGAGGGAGACACAGAATCCGAAACGGGCTCCAGGCTCTGAGCTGTCAGCACAGAGACCGACGCGGGGCTCGAACCCACGAACCGTGAGATCATGACCTGAGCTGAAGTCGGATGCTTAACCGACTGAGCCATCCAGACGCCCCCGTATTTTAAAAGCCCTGGCTGATCCTGATGCATGGTCAAGTTTGAGAACTGTAGACTCAGAACTCAAGACACCTCACCGGGACTTTACAGTGTTGGTTGGGGGTGCTGAATGGAGGAGTACGGTAGTTAGCAACCCACAAGGTGTAACTTAAAGGACAGCTAAGAGTCCTGCCTGCTCCCTGAGCTGGGCTAACAAGTCTCTGGATTTCTTAAAATCAGAGCAGCTTCTTTCAGTTAAGACTGTCACTAAAAAGTCACCATGCCCATTAATATGCCAACACTCATCATGTATCTTATTCCTTAGCTGTCACTAGACAGATAGCCCTAAAGCAAGGAAGGCATGATGTGGCATATCGTAAGACAAGTCAGGTTCAAGGTGGAGCAAGGGAAGGAGAGTGGCAAGCCCTCATCCTAAAGGGTGACAGACAGGTCCAGGTGGAACCCTATCGTGAAGAGGCTCCGGAAAGGCAATGGTGCTTTCCGCACACAGAGAAAGGGACACTCAAAGAAATACTTCGTCATCATTACTGTCTTCAGCAGCACTTAACTATCAGTTAGCTGAGAAGATGGTCTCCCTGGCTTCTCGGAAAAGAACACCTGCCAAACCGTTAAGGTCGCTGCTTGCTACTGAGGAGCACTCTATACCCACTTTACACACAGATGTGACGTGCATTCAAGCTAAATGTGGCCTGATATAAATTTGGGACTCCCTTCGGTGCCCCTTCGGTACAGCAGCAGCAATTTCCAAAGACAAAATCAACACACTCAAATCTCGACATTCACAATCACCTGTTACAGAATCTTACAGGCACACCTAACATGTCTTTACGATGCTCCCCCATGCTTCTATTCACAGAGCGCGTCAATAAGGTATTTTCCTGACACGTGTATCAAAAAGTGTGATACTAACGTTTAAAACTTCGGTTGAAGTACTTCATGACCACCACAGTATTGAGAAGCAAAGCACGTAATTTTATATTCAACAACGAAACCCAACACGAAAACGTCTCTTTTCTCATTGCGCCATAACCATCCTGCATGCGTGGAACCATTTTTATTATACATTATATTTCTCAAGGGCTCTCTGCATGCCTTTTAAAAGCTCGAGTGAGGGCGAAACTCGACCGAGACCAGGCTTTAAAAATCACGACAGAAATATGACTTAAAAATGGAAGACGACGATGTGGCGATTCAAGTTTATGTACAAGTTGCCATAAGAAAAGCACAAGTCATTGATTCCTTGATGTCCTCCTCCTATAGGGAGCAAATGTCGTACGCAACAGTCCGATCTTGTGTTGCTCTCGCAGCTGACAGGTGACATTTGAACCTCTAACCAACCGTAGCAAGACAATTCAAAATTAAGGTTGACACTTTGTCCTTTAACGAGTTCCAAAGTACTGCAGGGGTTTTACTGCCTGATGTTACACCATATGTGCAAACTCCAGACACAGCAGGCAGGGTGAAGCAGGACGCCTCTGTACTTTGCCATTCTCCCGCTTCCTGTTGTTTTTGGAGCAACCCTAACTTTAGCTAAACATAACCCTTCTGGGTGAATCATTTTCAGTAACAGAGTCCGCCTTATAGCAGAGCACCCTGGATGCTGACTCTATTTCTGAAGCGCGGCCGTCTATGGAATTGAGAGAGCCCACTGGCTTGGGGTCTGGCAGTCTTTATGAAACCTATTTCGTGAAAACTTTCATAAAATAAAATTACTTGCCACTCAGGTTTTTATGAATAAAGCCCCAAACAATGATGGAATGAGTAACAGGAAAAATTGTTTTTGAAGCTTTTTTTTTTCCCCAACTAGCCAAATATTAAGTGATAGTGATTCATGCAGTTTTCAAAACCTTTTCCATCCCTCAAGCTGTTTTGTAATTCTAAACGCACTGTTATCTTGAGTAATGGGATGTATTTACTTACTTGTGCCCTCAAGAGGTTCGAATCAGAAAAAAAACTTTTAGGTTTTACGTTCATAATTATTTTTTTTGCCAGATATGAGAACCATATATGAGAAACGAGAGAGTACCAACTGCGAACTATATCCTTAGCTTAATGTCAGTAACTCTTGCCATGCAGAGTTCATGAAGAGCATGTACAAAGTGTGGGGGGAGAGGGGAGGTCCTTTTAAAAATACACATAACTTCTCCAATGATCTTTCCCCTGGAGTTTTCTGTAAAATAGAACATGTAGCTCTATATCATTCCAAAAAATCTATATGGAACTTAGAGAGGGAAGCATAAATCATGGGTCTCAGATTCACTTCCTGTTGCCTTCCTTCATTATACAGTTAAAGCTGATCAATAAAAACTGATCTGTCTTTGTAAGCATTTTCCTGTTCTCCCAGAAATAATTGCAGTCCCTGCCCTAAAATGAAGGCAAACTGAAAAGTAATATTTACTTTACTAATTTACTAATTAAGCCTATAGCTGTATCTGTAGCATAGTGGAATCCAGAGTTGTTCATGTTAAACTGATCTCTCGTGTAAAGCAGTAATCATTTATTTAGAAATACAGTTTAAGATTGAGCAAGGGTCAGTTTTACACCCACCGAAGAGTATTGAAGGCTCATGACAACGATGTTGAATCAAAAACTTTTCTACTTTTCTGGGAAGTCTTCAACTCTAAAGACCTGAAGATGCCAGTAAGACATATAAGAGGAGAAAAAGAAGCTGCCAAAGCATTTTTCCTGAGCCAAGTGAAACACAAACAGCAAATCAAGTTTATTCTTCAAGAAAAAAAAAATTAAATACTCCTGGCATTAACTCTATCTTTGAAATCTGTAGTATCAAAAAGTTTTCAAATTCAGGACTTCTATCTCAACTTTCAACAACTTTCTCATCATTTTACGGTATTACTATATGAATATCTGTATGTATCACGCGTAAGACTTCCGCTTGATGTTGAGAACTGAAGCACTAAAGGAAAAAACAGCTAAGCCTCCCAAACTGCCTCCCAGGGCAGAAGGAGATGCAGAACTACAGGGGGAAAAAAAAAAAAAAAAACAGATGAGAACAAAGTTACCTCCAGTAGGGGAATAAAGAACTGCAAACAACTCTGTCATTTGCTTCAAAATGCAAAACTTGTTTGCCCCTTGCATTTTTAGCTTGAGAACTTTCTCTTTCAAAATGTGACTTCAAAGTGTAATATCAAACAACTTGCAATAATCTGTCGGGGTTTCTCCAACATGCAGATTCTATCTCAGAACTACCCATTTAATTTTTTTTTCTTCTTCTGGATTCTTCACAAAAGATTATAAGAAAGCACCAAATGGGAAAGTAACAGACTTTTACTTTGTAATGAAGTTACAAATAGTTTCTATACGTTTTCCTGGCTTCCTATTTCCCTTCATTCTGTACTATCTACAGGTTGTCACATTTTACCAGGACGGACTATAAATCAGACAAGTTCAGCCTGTCAGTTTGAAGAATGGAGGTGAAAAGCGCAGTGGAAAATATATAAAGTATAATTAAAACCATATGACCAGAAATATTGAAGTAATACTTGCTGGAGGAAACCCAAGTAAAAATCAAACCTTTTTCTGGTGTTAGTGAGACTATGCAGTCCATTTTGGACAAGCAAACAGCATTTGCTATATTTTTTTTTTTTCTTCACAGCAAGAGCATCCCACGAAGTTAAATCCTAGTGAGATAATTAAGCCTATAGCTGTATCCGTAGCATAGTGGAATCCAGAGTTGTTCATGTTAAACTGATCTCTCATGTAAAGCAGTAATCATTTATTTAGAAATACAGTTTAAGGGGCGCCTGGGTGGCGCAGTCGGTTAAGCATCCGACTTCAGCCAGGTCACGATCTCACGGTCCGTGAGTTCGAGCCCCGCGTCGGGCTCTGGGCTGATGGCTCGGAGCCTGGAGCCTGTTTCCGATTCTGTGTCTCCCTCTCTCTCTGACCCTCCCCCGTTCATGCTCTGTCTCTCTCTGTCCCAAAAAAATAAATAAAAAACGTTGAAAAAAAAACGTTGAAGAAAAAAAAAAAAAAAAAAAAAAAGAAATACAGTTTAAGATTGAGCAAGGGTCAGTTTTACACCCACCAAAGAGTATTGAAGCCTCATGACAACAATGTTGAATCAAAAACTTTTCTACTTTTCTATGAAGTCTTCATCTCTAAAGACCTGAGGATGCCAGTAAGACACAGAGAATCTAATTGTTGACTGTTGAACAAGAAAAGCAGGAAGTTACGAAACCTGAACGGTCTCCCCTACTACATTATAAACAATCCCGATGTTACTGCCTCATATAGGTTGTACTTAGTGGGCCAATGATGTATATATGCCTAAGGATGTACAGAAATTCAGAGCTCTCGAAGGTGGAAAGCAATTCCAGTAAAAATCTTTGACTTCGGCAGTCTATCACCAAAGCCATCCCACGCCTATTTCTCCAGAGCATTCCATGTGCCAATTATCAGGACTTCAGTAGACAACTGCAACACGATTTTCAACATTGCTTTGGGATTCCGGGAAATGAGTCAAATTTAACAAGTCACTTACCTCCCAGAAACTGAATTCCTCCAGCCACTCTTCCCACTGTCCTGGAGATGAGCTCTGACACACAGCAACCCATGAGGGCGGTGAGAGCCACCAAGAGGAGGAGGCCACAACCCAGGCCTGTCACGACGGTACAGATCCTCCATTCTGCACTGGGGATGCCCTGGAAGGAGGCGTAGCGCCCACATTCCTCCACCATCACCATCATCTGCCGGCTTTCATCATGCACAGGGTAGGAGCATCTCCGGAAAGTACCGAAGGACACAGGCTTGCCCAGCTGTGATCCCCAGAGCCAGTAAGGCATAAAGAACCCCACACAGGAGGTGGCAGCACAAAGAAAGGAGAGCAAAGCCCAGATCACCCCAGTACAAGTCAGGCTGGATGCCATCTTTGCAACAGATAGGGCAGCGAGGACCCAAAGCAACTACTCTGGGACTGCAGGAGTGAGTGAAGGCGTGAGACCACCAGGGAATGGCAGGCAATCCACGTTCTGTAACGCGTCTAGCAACACAGTGAATCTTCAGTCTTACTGGCCGTCAACTTCCCATCCTCTGTAGTAAGGATGATGGTCCCTGGCAAAACAATAAGAAACATTAAAAGTTAAATGTTTTCAGGGAAGTGAAACACCAGCTCAGTTGGTCTACAACCTAGTTAATAAACATTCAAACTTGGCTCAACACTGCAAAAAGTGGGAAGAACTGATTCTATAAACGCTTCTAAAATTCAAGTTTTGTCAAACTAGCTCAAAGCTTGTTCATGTCTTTATCTCCTATAAATGCTCCCAAATTAACTCTGACAGCTATTTACTTAAAGAAATCCATGGCTTCTATTTGCCAAGCCAGTGAATTCATTTCACATACTCGCAGTAAAAGTAATGTAGCATTTTTACTGGCAGTAAACATAATTCCAAATATTAAAACAAAGTGAACCGTACCATGGTTTGTTTATCTGGCTTGCAAGTTCATGCTTATAATTTGGAGCAACTTTTCCGTGTCCCTTTAGGTGCATTAACTCTGCATGAGCCCGAACAAAATTATTAGGATAATTTTCACAATTGCAGAGCACTATAAACTCAACAAATATTACAGACTGTCTAGGCACACAGACTGGATGCAACTATTAGGCACGCCCTGTACTCAGTCCGTAGTATTTGTGAATCCCTTCAGTCTTAACCACCTTCTTTCTCCTAGTGTAAATGAAAGAAAGCCTGTGTGTGACTTCCTTCTGATTCACTGGTTCCGACACAACGGCTGGGACCGTCTCTCCCACTGAATGATTGTCCCTGTCTAATCTGAAAAGTAATCCACACTTCCCAGTCTTCTACATGGAACCCCAGCCATTCAAAGAGTTCCACGCGCATTGACTTTCCACCCCTCCCTTCCTTTCAAAAGGAGTTCTTGAACGGTTTCCCACACTTTCCATAAAGAAGGGAATACAGAAGCACAGAGCCCATGCGCCCTACAGTTCCATTCCCAGAACCCTCAACTCCAGCCTTCAGGGTCCACAGCAAATCCCCTCTCCCTCACCTCTCCCCTTCCGCCAGCCCCCACCCCTACCGCTCCCTCTCCACACGCCACCCCATTTCCAGTCGTGTGTCACTCCCGGGGAACTTCAACTACTTTTTTGTTGTTGTTAATCTTGTCAATTGCGGTCAGCGTCAGCGTCAGCGGCTGAACTTGGTCTGCCCGGGCCCTGAGGCTGGGGGCGACGAGTGTGGGGGGCTGCCTGGGGGCAGGAGGGCCCTCTTCTGGAGCTGAGGCGAGGCGCCCCGAGGGGAGGCCAAGACGAGCCCACAGGCGGCCCCCTGCAGTGGCCTCACCCACCCCGCCACCCACCCACCCCAGCCTGGACGACACCCGATGACCCCCGAGCCCCGAAGGAGGAGAGGGGCATCTTGCAGCCGGCCCGCGCCAAGGGAGGGGAAAAGCACGGGCAGGCAGCACCCCCCGGAGGCGGCCGCCGACAGCGGACGCCGACCGCGCCGCGGGGCTCAGGAAGTCCGGCGCCCGGAGCAGCCCGACTCCGGCGGCCGGGGACGAGGGGGCGCGGGGAGAGAGCGAAGCCCGCGGCGCCGGGCGGCCGGCGCTCCCTACTCACACGGCGGGCGGGCGGCGGCCGGGGCGCGCGCACAACTTGCTGTCTTCCGCGGGCGGAACATCCACGGCACAGAAGAGCGTCCTCCCTCCCCGCCGCGGTCCCCGGCAGCCGCAGCCACCCCGGGCCCGCCTCGGGGCGGAGAGCGGCGTCCGGCCGGAGGCGGAGGGTCTCCCGAAGGCAGGGCTGCGCCGCCGGCCGCGGAGCCCCCCCTGCTGCCCGCGCTCTCCGGCGGCGGCTGGGGCGGTGCGCGGTGGCCACGCGCGGGGAGCCGGTGCTCGCACGCAGAGGAACAGGGCTCCCTTTGGCAGGCGAGGCACGCACCGCCTCCTCCCCTCGGCGGCCCGGCCCTCCTCTTTCTCCTGTCCCCTCCCCTCGCGCCCGGAGACCCACGGCCGGCGGAACGCGGACGCGGCGCTGCCGGCGGGGAACTCGGAAGACCCCGCCCGCCCCGGGGGCCACTCCCGCGCCTCCCCCCAGCCCGCGCCCACCTCCCCCCCGCCCTCCCCTCGTGGCGACTCCTGCAAATGGGGAGGGCGTGGAGGCACACAGACCCAGGAGTAAGGGACAAAGTTGCTGGTTTTCTCGGTGCCCCGGAGGCGCCACGGAAGACCAGACACGTTCCCTGGTTGCCTTTGAGGATTGAGGTTTAAACTCCCGTTTCCTGCCGGAGGTGGAGAAGGGGGGCCTTAAAACTGAGTAAAGGGACCCTTTGGAGCTTTGAGGAGACTCTTGGGATGTAGTCACTTTGGAAAGGGTGAACAAGGCCAGTGTGGACGCGAGCCTGAGACATAAGAGCGGGAAGCGCAAGGCTGGGGGATTCTGCCTGGCAAAGAGTCTTTCCAGACAAGCCAGGGAGAAGGCGCGGCGGGGCGGGGCGGGGCGGGGAGGGGGGGGGGGGGGGGACTTCCAGCGCGAGCCTCTCCCCCGAGAAACCTTCTTTGGGAGCCTCCTTCAAGGCATTGTATTCTCTCTGGCTCGCTCTCCCTCCCTTCTCCCCCTCCTTCCCTTCCCTTCCATCTCTCCATCCAATCATTCTTATGATCAATACCACCATCAGATTTCTTGTTATGCTTGTCATCGGCGTTTACCCCTTTGGAAGTTTAGAGCTACATTCAGTAGAGGACTGTGGGAGCCTCTGCGGAAGACAGTATTTTAAGAATCCCGCCATCTGGGAATAGCAGTGTTGGAAGCAGATACTTCCCCAGATACAGTCTGTGAAGTGCTTTTTCAAAGTAGTTGAAAGTTACAAATGGGTAGGTATGTATAATATTTCATAGTAAATTTTCAAACTGCATCATTTTAGTTAGCCATAATGGTGTACATTTTCCCCACAACTACAGCTGGAGATATGTGCTCTCTCATTATCATATTGAAAGGATTTGGGTAACTGGTTCCAACCTTTTTGAGGTCATAACAGGACTTTTTCAGAATATGGTGAGACTGATAAGCCTTTCAGGAAAAAAAAATACACGTATTAAACTTCATCTCAGCGGTTCTCAAGGGGGAGAAGGGAGATTACCCCCCCCCCCCCCCCCCCCCCCCACACACACCCCAGGGACACTTGGCAAGGTCTGGAGATGTTTGGATTATCAGGAGGAGAGAGGTGCTACTGGCATCTAGTGGGTAGAGGCCAGGGATGCTGCTAAACCCTACAAAGCACAGGTCAGCCCTTCAGAATTACCTGGCCCAAAACATGAATAAATAGTGCTAAGGTTAAAAAAAACCTGTTTCAGTGAAATGTCAGGTAATTCCCTGTTCCCCTGTGGTCCATGCATGAAGCCCAGATTCAGAACCCTGATTCAAGTGATTTGAATGGTCTCAAACAAATCACTGGTTACTGAGCTCCGTGATGGCCCAAATGATGGGTTTGGCTTCCAGTTACGCCCTTGGCTATTACCCAGAGACTTCAGATCTATAGAATGTAAAGGCAAAAGATAGAACTGTATAAAGATCAAATTATAGTCACAAGATTTGGACTCCCCCTCCCCACAACCTACTGGGGAAATTGGTCCAGGACATTTCTGAAGCCTGGAGGAGTTTTAAGCACTGAGATAGATGGCTGGGATTACATTCTTGCTGTGTCAATCACGCCGCTAACTTTTCTTAGTAGATTTCTTTAGTCCTCAAAAAAAGAAGCAGGAAAAAAAAAAAACTATGAAGAAGGTGTAGCTATTATTTTACAGAGAGGTCAAGAACTTTGCCCAAGACCTTTCAGCGAAAAGGTGGGCTTTAAAGTATCTCATTATCTGCATTCTATTAAATAGAGTATAGTGCTATTGAAAAGAGTCTGCCCAAAAGGAAAAAGAAGATAGAGGAAGAGGTCGAATCTTTAAAAACTCTATTAGGATGTAATATCAATTATTTGTGGAAGCATAGTATGTCATATACTAGGACTCAAAGTTCTAACTTAGATGAATGAATCTGGACAAATGGTAACCTTTCTGAGCCTGAGTTCTCTCATTTGTAAAAAGACATTGTAATAGATGGTTTCTAACATTCTTCTAACTCATGACTTCTAGCATCATGATTATAGAAGTATTCATGTATTTGAGAAGATCCTAGGAGTCACCTAATTTTGTTCAAGTACTTTTTACAGATGAGGAAGCAGAGGCTCAGCATCCTTCCGGTGCGTTACCAAAAGCTGAGGCTAGAACCCATGTATCCTGATTTCTCTTCTCATCCCACCGTGTAATTATCTTCCCAAACTATAAAATCCTCCAAATCACTCCTTGGGTTCCTATATATATACTTTATAGGCAAAATGCGTTATAATATCTTTAAAACCCTAGTATTAAATTTGCACCTTCAAAGGATCTTTAAATTATTTCCCAGCCAGAAGTTCCCACATAGCAGATACTGCTTGGACCTCTGATTCCAGGTTTGAGTTTCTAGTATGTTTGGACTGTAGTCCCATCGAGTCATAAGATGAAATCATGAATATAAAAAGCATGTAGGAAGCTGTAAAGCATCCATGACAACACACTTGGTTCGCTACCCGGGATTAATTCCCAACTCCTTCTCCTTGTTCACTAGGGAAGCACCTCCCTTCCAGCCGCCCTTAAACCTGGTGGTGACTGTATGACCCTTCTACCCAGTAAGTCTGCTGAGGAGGCCTTCAGGGAAGATTGTGTCCCCTGATAAAAGAGAATGGCTGTCTTGGACACATTCTTGAAGGATGAGATGTTTGGAGCTGTGGCAGCCTTCTTACAACAATGAGGGGAATCACAGAGACATCATCCTTTTGAATTACACCTCCTTTTGAATATTTTAAGAGTAAATTACAGGTTCTTAATATGGGGTAAATCACTGTTGCTTGAATCTTCTTTTAGTAGCTAAAAGCATTCCTAATCGATCAAGCACTGTGTAGATAAGACATATGCTCAATGACAGGAAACACAGCATTGTATCCCAGCGCTCGGCAGTTAAAGATAAATACTCAATACCTGAACATTAATACTCAATACCTGAACATTAACTGAGGCAATTAGTGAACACATCAATACCGTTGTGATTATTATCCTTGTTCCAGTGCAGCCTACAGAGTGCATATCTGATTTCTATTTTTTTTTTAATTTTTTAGTGTTTTTATCTGTTTTTGAGAAAGAGAGAGAGAGAGCACAAGGAGGGAGGGGCAGAGAGAGAGGGAGACAGGCTCCAGGCTCTGAGCTGTCAGCACAGTCTGGGGCTCGAACTCATGAACTGGGAGATCACGAGCTAAGCCGAAGTTGGATGCTTAACCGACTGAGCCACCCAGGCGCCCGCATATATGATTTTTAAACTAACAGGGGGTGCTATGTAAAATTAGGGGAAGAGTATGATCGTGGAACATAGGAAACAGCATGGGCTCAATCACCTCTGACCATTGGGGAGAGGTTGGAAAGGGACTTCTTCCACGTTTGTTATAAAAACCACAGTGTGGCTGACACAATGTCCATTTCCATCCCCTGTTCTTTTATATCTTTCTCTCCACTAGAAGCAGCTAAAATCTCCATTCCCTGGCCTCACCTGGAAGCTTGAGTGGTCACGTGACAGTGCTGGCCAATGAGATGAGAGAGGAGAGGTACAGGCGCCCTCGTGACCGCTTGCTGTTTCTCCCAGCCTAGAAAACTTACGGGATGGCACTGGAATCACAGAAGCCGTTCTTTGGCCAGGGAGTGACGTGCATGATGACAAAAGCCAACACACTAAGAACAGTAGAGTAAAATGGCGCTAAGAGTCTAGATCCGAGGTATTTTCACTAAGCTGCTGTGTTATCCTCAGACATCTTCTGGGTGAGACCAATAAGCCCCAGCTGTTTAAGTCCCTGTTACTGGCAATGGCTACATGCCCGCTAGACTATTGAAACTACCTGCTCTCTTGCAGCACCCCGGGGGCCAGCACCCCAGGAAAGCGGATTAGACACAGAGCGAGGAGGCACTAAGCAGAGCAGAGAGGACAGAATAGCACCAGGGGAGAATTCTTTCTCTAGCAAAGGGTGGCTACGGTGGGCATTCATCGTCTGTAGTGTGCGTTGGCGAAGGTGGATGGACCCTTCTTAAAATCTGGCAAGAGAAACAGGAACCGCGGTGAAAATAGCTTACAAAATACCACCCCCCCCCCCTTAAAGTCGTAACTTTGAGGAATTAAAAAAGACAAATTCTCAGCATTATAAAATGACTGCCACAAGAAGCATGTCTGAACACGGGCCAGCAAGAATGAGATGCAGGAAGGTATGAGGTGAGAAGGAGAAGCGGCGGATAATAATACAAGTGAGGCTCCAAATAGAGCCCGGAGAAGAGGGACTTTTCTTTTAACTGCTCCTGGCCTGGAGCTTATCAGTTCTCCATCAGAACATATCATTTGCTCCTCCACACATGCAGTGAAGTACCTTACGAGATGGTTCTCAGGACACAGGGTGTAAAACAGATAATTGGAGACCATGGTAGTTCGTCCTTTTTGCCATTTCCTTCCTTTGTTCATTCCTGAGCTACCTCTTTCCCTTCGGGAATCTCTTCTAAAGACAAATTTAAATGGGTGTTGCTTCCGTATTTTACTGCATTGTGTGCATCTTATAATGAGGGAAAAAAATCTCACAGGACCAGTGAGCTCTCCATTTCAAGTAGTCTCTGAGTGAGATCATGTGTTGCTTTTGGAATGCCCTTTCTCTGGCGAACATGTTTATGCATACATTTACCAGAGCTGCCCTAAGATCCTACTCTAGGACGGGTGCCCATTTCATTTTCTATGAGCTTTCTGTCATGTGTTTGATACACTCAAGGCCCCCTTCTCCCTGTAGAAACTGTGTATGCGCAGTTATGTTACAATTTCTGAATACAGTGATTTGTGTGACTCTATTCCCCAGAAACTCTCATGGAAATAAGGTGCATAGAGCCCATGGCCTGTTCCCAGGGGTGCTGTCTGCATTATTCATTTAAAGTTTGCAAACTACTTTGGCAATGTAAAGTGCCCTATCATTTCTCCATATTATTCTTTCATGAATTAAAGCAGCATACAAATTTTAAATCAATAACTTATTCATAAGAGGCAAAAAAATGTGAAGTGTTAAATTGCATTTAACGTAGCAAATATTTCACATTAGGCCATCAAAATGGAAAATGTCCATAATACACTATATATATATATTTTGTTAAATGACCCAGGTAGCATTTTAAACTAGTACATAATTATGTTTAATATTGAATCAGTGTCATGCTTTTGCTACTTTTAAATTCTTTTTTCTTTTCATGTCAAAAATCATCTCAGGCTTTTTCAGTGTTATGACTATGTTTTACATTTTTTTTTTTTAATTTTCCCAGACTATGTAGAAAGATAGGTATAATGAGTTCTATAAAAAGAGATAAGAATTTTTTTGTAATAATATTTGCTACCAATCAGTCATAACTCCTGAGACAATTCACAAAGATGTGTTTCAACAGTATTTTAAAATTGTAAATCCTCCCTTCACCAAACTAAGATGCACTGCAAATACTGAATATACTAATAGAATGATCTAAAACTTAAACAGTTAATTTAGTGTTATAATACTAAGAGGGGCTAACAAACACTGGTTTTTCTGAAGTACCTAATTTCATATTACAGCCATTGTGAAATGGTAGAGGAGAAATGCTTTTTCCCAATTCTCTGGTTTTCCTTAGGAGAAATTTTTCTTAAATGCACCTGGTCTCTCTCCACACATCTAAGCAGCTGGGGTAATTGGAGGCTCCAGGGGAAACCCCGTTTAAGCACTAGGATAACTGCCCTTCTCTTGGGGTGAATCTCCCATTACAGGGCAGGACTGTCCAGAGGCCACGCCTGAGAGAGCCAGTAAATCTGCCAAACCCTGGGGCCCAGTTAGCAGACCCGTTTGCCCCTCACTAAGCTACATCTTCTACATTAGCCTCTGTCAGTAATAACCATGATATTTTGATCTCCATCTTCCATTTTTCCCTCTCAATTTGTCCAGATTGCATCTGGGGAAGAGAAACACTATTTATTGGCCCCCATCAGAGATAGTAAGTTTACTACCACAAACTGGATGGAAACATGTTGAAATATTAATTAAGTATTACTATTTTGTGACCGATACGGCCGCAACACCAAGCCTGTACTAACGGGGTCGGGAGAAAAGATGGGAACTGACCTCCAGCAGTTAGCATTGAGTTGAGCTGTCAAAGGTTGTGTTTGGTTGACTTGCCAACTAGAGCGCATGTGTGGATGAAAAGAGAATGCTCCTTGGCTACGTATGGCTTCCAAAGATCAATGTCTTTGTGGCTTAAAAGCTAAAAAGCATGGGCTAGGTGACAAGAAGCAGAAGATACAAGAACAAAAAGAGAATTAAGAGCAGTATACAGCATCAGCCATTTCAGCAGACAGACACTAGAAGAGGGGGTGGGGTGATAACAGCAGGGAGCAAGGAGGAGGAGAGAGAGGAAGAAGCTGGGGGAGGGAAGGAGGAGGAAAGGGAGGAGGAGACGTGAAACAGACGGGGATGGGGGAGGAGATGAAAAGGGACAGACCAAGACGGAGAGAGAGAAGACAACTGTTCTGTTTTGGTTTTTGTTTGTTTTGCTTTGTTTCCAAGGAGAGAGGGATAAATAGCACGTCTGTATCTTCTACCTTGAAGGCACAGACACAGGGTACTTGCCATGTCTGGTGAGGGATGGGAAAATATGGGTCTAGTGGCTCAATTGTTACTACATGGGGATTAGTATGCCATGAAAAAGACATGTCCACTTGGAAACATTAGCAGTCAAAGGGACATTCACTATGTGCAGGGAAATGAGAAGCTGTTTCCCAGCCCTCTGTCAGCTTCTATGGTAACAACCCGGTATAATAACTGATGTTTGAGGGGCACGTAGGTGGCGCAGTCGGTTGAGTGTCCGACTCTTGATCTCAGCTCAGGTCTTGATCTCACAGTTCGTGGGTTCAAGCCCTGCCTTGGGCTCCGCTCTGATGGTGCAGAGCCTGCTTGGGATTCTGTCTCTCCTTCTCTGTGTCCCTCTGCTGCTTGTATGTGCTCTCTCTCTCTCTCTCTCTCTCTCTCTCCCCCTTTCTCTCGAAAACTGAATAAGTAAACTTAAGAAAAAAACAAACAAAACTGCTGTTTGATATGCTGCCTTTTCCAAGTGCCCCAAGCAATTAGCCAGTCCTTCCCCTATACTTCTAATCGATGGATACCTCTTCCATAGAGCTTACAACAGTGCATTGTAATTATTTGGTTGTGGATGTGTATTCCAAACTTGATTGTTAGCTCTTTAAGAGCCGCCTTACTCATCCTGCTAAGCACATAGCAGGTGCTTACCTCGTCGGGCCTAAAATTTCATGGGCTGCCTTGGCATCTTTGAACCTCAGAAGGCCCCAAAGGCCTAGCTGTGAGTCCTGTACTCTTGCCAGACGGGCCCCCCGCCCAGAAGGAAATGTGCTCACCTGCCTAGCTTCCCCGTTTGCCACATCAGCTACACCTCATCCGGGTCTGAGCCCGATGGGTTTTGTTCCTTTCCAGCCCACACAATTATTCAAACAAGTCAATCCCATCCTACTGTGGGAACCGAGGGGGCACTTCCTCCTCTCATTACTACAAACCTTGCCTCCCACTGCCCCTGCTGGTTCAGTCTGCTCCCGCAGCGCCGCCCAAGTGTGGCCCTGCCCTCTGTACAGGAGCCACCCTTCCCAGGCTGTGAGTATGTGTGACCAATAAACTGCTGTCAGCTCATCTGTCCAGTGTCAGGTGTCATGTTTTCAGCCATCTCATGCTACTTAGGGTGGGGGACCCCTCTCTCAGAACAGTGCTGAATAAGCACTTGGTAAAAAATACTTGATATCATAATTGGCACAACATCATCACATCACCAAAAAAGACTACATTACTCTGTTTTTTTTAAGGCACTAAACTACAGGATGTCCTTCGGATCCATTTCCATTCAACAACAGCTAAAAGCCCAGAATGTGAAATCCTTAGATACCTACAAATATATTAATCAAGTCAGCCCACTCCTTGATTGGTGCTGGTAAAGTTTTTACTGTGTAATTTAAACATGCAGTTATTTATAAATTAGTAAAATTAAAATGTGGTAAGACCGAGAGATGTTTTTCTTTTGGCTTATCTGTATTTCCTAATCTACCTCAAATAACCTGGAGTAATTATATACTTAAAATGTTTAATAGACGTATAAGGCAATTATCAACTGAACGAGTTCTCTGAAACACAAAATAACTAGATCTAACCCACTGGATAAAGCTGCTTAAAAAGAACATATTTCAGAACAGAGTAAGGAAGGGTAGGATTTATCCCTGAATGGAACATGCGTTTCAAAAATTCGTGAACCGCAACACAATAAATGTACATCAAAGAGCATATCTGCATGTCAGGAACATTGTAGAAAGCAACCCAGATCTGGTCTGAAGTTCTACTAGATTCTTTTCTCTTCCCTTGTAGTGTTCTGGGGTCAACTTTCTGTTGAACGCTTCTGTAATAGCTCAAAGGCATATCCAGTGAGGCCGCTACATTTCTGCAAATTGCTTGGGGCAACTCTGGTCTCTTCTTGCTAAAGCTGTGGGTCTCACCCCTGTCTCTCCCCAGGATTCTCTGTAACCCCAAGTGGTAAAACAACAAAACAAAACAAAACAAAACCCCTTCTTTAACTCCTCTAGGTGGCAGTGTTTTGAAGGGCTTCAAGGAGGACCAGAGAGGAGGGTTCCATTTTAGCAAGGCAAAAGAATTCACCTAAAATGAAATATTGGGCCTCCTAATTCTAGAACTCCCTGCTGGGGACATTGCTACCTCCTTACTAACTACAGCCATCTGTCATTGCCAATTGGGTCCCTTTTCCTGGACTTCCTTTCCTTTGCCCCTTCCTCCCCACCTAAACTTTTTTTGAACTATTGTATTAATCCCTCTGTGTTAGTACAGAGGAGCTGTAATAATCCCTCCTCCCTGGTATCCGATTAAAAAAAAAAAAAAACCTTCTCTTGCTCAGGGACTTAGATTTGTGCTGCTTTCCTCAAGGTGGTCATTGGCTCAAACCTCAGTCTGCTTTTTAAAAAATAAAACAAGTTTATTTAAAATATATTAATAGACTCTGTTCCAAAGGACATTTCTTTAAACACAACTTTTTACCCATTTAGCATGAGCTCCATATCATCTTCAAGATGCTTTGAGCCAAAATATTAAAATAAAAAGCCCATGTTAGTGGTTTAAGAAAGAATATATAAGGTACACCACCCCGCTGCCTTAAAAAAATATACGTATCTTTTTCAAGAGGAATCAGAGCCAGCTTAAAACTATCAAAATCAAAACCCACAGTGTCCAGCTGCAACACTAACTAGGAAGCCAAAGACCTGGGTTCAAATTCAGAGTCAGAATCTTGATAAGACTAAGACCCAGATATCAGCTCTCTCTCACAGCCCACTTACCAAAGCTTTGGCTTTGCCTAATAAGGCTATTCTCTGTCATCTGACCACTTGCCTGAGGTGAAATGAATCAATCAACTTATCTATTCCAGTTAGGGGTAGATTTTGAATTAATAGTAGTGCTTGTGTTACAATGTGATTTTCCCGAATGTTAAGGATTTGTTTCTTTATCCTAGAGGCCTCCTAGTGGTGGAAAGACAGCAAACCAGACACAGGACCTTCAGTAGTTTTTCTTCTAAGGTATTTATGCGCAAATTAGATTGTAGCCCAACCTTGTCTGACTTTCCTGTTAGAAAATGATTAGCATCCCAGTGTCTCCACTACTAACACATTGACATGGGAGCTGACTTGGTTTAGTTATAGGTACAATGAAAATGGCATGAGGCCAAAAGAAGCCCGAGGTCTATCTTTGCTATAAACTCCCTGCTAGTTTAATTGTTTTTCTTCATCTTTTGTTTTTACATTTATGGCTATTGTTTCTTTCATTGCCATCATGCCTAATCAGAAATTACATATAATGTACTTACCGTTAAATTTTAAGTCTTCACTTACCACCTGCTTTGGACCCAAAAGTGTTGTAAGTCTTATTTGATCCCGAGTGTTGCTTAGAAAACAAATAATTATGGTGTAGAGAAGAAAGGAAAAGACCTGCTTCCTTGATTCACAGGAGCCTTTGAGTTCAACAGAAGAGACAGAGAATAAACATCCGGTTTTTGACTGATATTCCTAACCTTCATTTTTGTCTGTAAAGAAGCAGAAAAGGGAGAGGCAGAAACTTCGCGGGGGTAGAAATCAGGAACACCCAGTTCTGGGCTCAGTTTAGCTGTTAAACTGGTGCTTGACCTTGGACAAATAACAATGTAAAATGAGGGATCTGATCATCCTATTGTTTTCTTGCCCCCCCCCCCCAAATGGCACGATTTTGTAATGAAACTGAGAACACGATTACCAGTAGCCAATCAGGCCAGTATCTGGAAATGCCCTGCTGTAACATGTTAGCTGAAACTATATGAGGTAAGCTTGTCGAGGATTCAACAAACCTCAGCAGGTATACAGGTGAAAAGATGCATCATTTTGCCAGGAATTAACTTTTCTTTTTCCTGTTCTTATATAAAAATTTACACCCTTAGGCCTTTGAAACAATTCTGTTGCACTAACCAGTGCTGGATAATGACAGAGCAACCTGATGTCAAGCTTTCTGATGTGATAAATTAATCTAAGCCATCAGTTTTGAACCATTTCTTTTCCCTAGACAGATTCTGCAGAATTTCTCTTCTGCTGTCTTAGAATTCATTAAGTAACAAAAAATGCAGCATGTTTAAACCTACAATAAAAGTCTGGCCTACCTTTTGAAGATGAATTTCAGTGCATGATTAGTTTGCCAAGGACCGTGCAAAGATCAAGACCCTTTTAGGGGTCATAACGAAGAATAATGTACTGAAAATCCAGTTGCCTTTCTTTTTTTACATTAACGAGAAAAGGTTTTTCGTTGTTTTCGGTTTTGGTTTTAGTTTGGTTTTGGTTTTGGTCTAGATATTTTCCAGAGTTATTTGGATTAAAGGTTGATGTATAATAAAGGTAAAGAGAAGTATAAGATATAGCATAATGACTTGCTGTCACCAAGATAGGATTGATCTGAATTTGATTTAGCCATAGAAATACCTCCTATAGGGAGGAAGGACCATTATGGTTTAGAGCAGGCAGATTCTGGGCTTCGCTACTTAACTGGTTTTCTCATCTTGGATAAATAATTTACTTAGCCTATCTAAAACTCAATTTGTTTAACTGTAATATGGAGATAATAAGATCTTCCCATAGTGTTATTCTAAAGATTAAATGAGATAATATATATAAAATATTTACCACAGCACCAAGTATATAGTAACTGCTCAATAAATAGAAGCGATTGAAACTATTATTTTAGTGAACTTTCTTTCCTATCATCTTAGAATTCACTTAGTAACAAATAATCCAACACATTCAAACCTACAAAAAAAGGTCTGCCTTTTTAAGATAAATTGCTATATAAAAATTAAAGTGAGCTTTCTTTTTTAGAACTGATTATTCAATATGCAATCTGTTATGTTTGCCACAATTTCTTTCAAAAGAGAAGACAGATTCTGACCAAGTTTTCCATATAAATAAAATTATCAGAAGGTGCCCCAACTTTGATGCTATATAAAATTCAATTCAGTATGCTATATAAAATACCCGCAAAATGGTAGCCCAAAACAGTTTTCCAATGGCAATAATGTTTGCTACTTTGATACATTAAATTAATGAAAACTGAATACTGGGGATGTTGTAGAACTGCACATTTATCCTGAACTCGGGAAATTTGAGGCTAAAGCCCCCCAAAGCCAGCTTCTGTGCATCTATTCTCTTTCCTCTAATCAGGTTCTATGCTATGCCCTCCCCCTTCTTTCTTTCCTTTTTTCCCTCCCCGTCTCTGAGTCTTTCCTGACAATACAATTTAGCAGGGACATATACATGAGAGTACTGTAGGGGTGGTTCTGTAGGGAAGACACGTTAATAATCCCAAAGTCTTTATTAAACAACATCAGCTCATACGTGGTATACCCCTCCCTGATTTACATCAGTTCTAGCTAACAACAAGTAATGACCTTCATGGGTAAAATACAAAGCATATTCGTTTGCGAAAATATCTCTGCTATGCTCATTCTTTACATTGTTGACCATTGTGACAATGGAGATGGATATCTGAGTACAAACACACGAAGAGATGGTTTCCACAAAGACAGACTTCAGACTTTAGAATTCCTGTAGAAACACCCAGACACCATTGTATCTTGACCAGTTTTAAGAAAGAAATAAATTTTATTATTAAAAATGAAAAATATCTTTCTATGGCATAATTAAAACAATGCGTAGAGCACACAGCCAGTTTACTGTTTAGACAAAAGCCCGGTAAGCTGGCAACTGCATGGTTGTTACTCAATAGTGACATCTACCGGTGACCCAAGAGTATGGGTTACCACAGGAGAAAGCTCTGGCTCTTTGGCCCTGACGTGGCCAGAATTATAATTAACTCTCAGGCATAAAATGGCTTATTTTCTAGTTTGTGGATTTTGTAGGTCTTTGGTAACTCTTCATGACCTCACCCATTATCTGCCAGTTGGCTTAAAAGTCTAATCTTAGCATTCTTACCAGAGGCTAAGTGTGCAGGAAATAAAAAATGAACCTCACATCAATCAATATTGTTTCTGTTATTTGATGATTTAAAAAATAGTAAGTTTCCTTAAGAATTACAAAGAATATACATAGACACACCCCACCCCTATGCAGGAGTGGAATTTTTCCCTTCCTCCACTCTTGTGAGGGAGGGCTGGACTCAGTGGCTCAGAGACAGAGTACAGAAAGGAAAAAATGGTAACTTACAATGGGAGACGGCTGGTGGACGACACCGTATTTGGGTGACCAAGGTGAACATTACCAGTGATGTGTGGATACCAGATACCCCTGACATGATGTGAGGAAAGGGAGCGTCACCTCTATGTGCTCTCTCCAAAAATCCACAATCCCAGTCTAATCACAACAGACTAACCCAGATTGGGGAAAGTTCTACAAAATACCCGATTAATACTCCTTAAAACCGTCAAGGTTATAAAAAACAATGGAAGACTGAGTAATTGTCAAAGACCAGAGGAGACTAAAGAGACACAATGACTAAGTCAGTATGGGTTCCTGGGAGGGATCCTGAAGAGAAAAGGGGCATCAGCAGAAATCTAAATTAATCTGGGGTTTAGTTCGTAGTAAGGCACCCATGTTGGTTTCTTACTTTTGACAAATGTGCCACAGTAACGTAAGATGAAAACGTTAGTGGAAAACTGAAACCGGTTGAGGGGTATATGGAAATACTCTGTACTCTCTTTGCAAATTTTCTTTTTTTTTTTTAATTTTTTTTTAACGTTTATTTATTTTTGAGACAGAGAAAGACAGAGCATGAATGGGGGAGGGGCAGAGAGAGAGGGAGACACAGAATCGGAAGCAGGCTCCAGGCTCTGAGCCATCAGCCCAGAGCCTGACGCGGGGCTCGAACTCACGGAGTGTGAGATCGTGACCTGAGCCGAAGTCAGACGCTTAACCGACTGAGCCACCCAGATGCCCCTCTTTGCAAATTTTCTATACATTTTCAAGTATCCCAAAACAAAAAGTTTATTTAAAAAAAAATCTCGTGTACTTTCTGTGCATCCATTTCTATGCTGGACACTCTGCAGGATCACACCTCGTGCTTGAAGAACACGTCGCAGATGGAAATGGATTTTCATATACTTTCCTTTACCCTCCCAGAGCAGCTCTGCAAGACAGGCAAGATGAAATTTTTCCATCTCCAACGTATAGACGAGGAAGCCAAGACTCACAGAAGTTTCATCCTGAGTAAAGTCACAGAGGGAGAAGAAAGCAATGCCAGGACCCACCCAAGGGACTCTTTCTACACCCTACAAGTTTGTTAGCTTGAAATTCTAGTTGAGGTGATTCCGTTGGGTGTGACTGATTAACACAATGTTGTTGGGTGTTAATTTGTCCATGGTATCCTGCCCCTTTTGTGTGAGGACTTTTGTAATTGTAATGAATGCCATAAGAAAAAAAAAAAATGGGAAATGGGAAAGAATAAGTCAAAGTTCTAATATTTATTCCCAGGCTTCATCATGAAGTAATAAAACTCTCTCTGCCAAGAAAAATCCCTCTTATCCTTTAAGGCTTGCCTCAAGAATTACTTTGTGAGTCCTTCTTCCAGGCTCTTCTCCCACAGGGAGCACTTGCCTTCACCTCTGAACTTCTGTAGCATTTTTACGGCTTCTTTTTCTTTTTTCCAGTGGGGGGAGGGGAGAGCATAAATATTAGAAATATACATTCATATTTTTGCTATAGATAACATGACTCTCTCACCTCTTCTTTTCTTACACTTTTTTCTATCCAGTATGTTTATTTCTCAACCCCCCCCCCCGCCCCGCTTTTTTTTTTTTGGTCGAATGTGGCTAGGCATGTTAAATTACTTAAGTTAAAAATCTCAAACTCAAATGTCTGCAGAGACCTGCAAATGAGTCTAAATGGGTAAAGTAGGCCTGAATATGGGAAAAGTCAAGTGGCCCTCTCTGTCTCTTATTTTTCTACTTTTGGAAATCCCACGAAAACTGATGTTTTTCTACTGTAAGCAACATGGTGCCCGATGATGAATAGTGACAGTTGACCTCAGCATTTGTATGGGAACAAGGGTGTGACGTGTATTATGGCAAACAGGAAAGTTCATGGCCTGTTTAGAGGGGTAGGACTGTTTTGTTCCAAACGACTGTTGCCTTGTGGAAATTTAAAGACAGTTTTTATAAACACCCTCTTTTCTTTTTCTTCTTCTTTTTTTTTTCCAAGAGAAGCTGGGAATTTGAATTTAAAATTTTTTTAATGCTTATTTATTTTTCAGAGAGAGACACAGAGCATCAGTTGGGGAGGGGCAGAGAAAGAGGGAGACACAGAATCCGAAGCCGGCCCCAGAGCTGTCAGCACAGAGCCCGGAGCCTGACTCGAACCTTGAAATCATGAGGCTGACCTGAGCCGAAGTCGGTCACTGAACTGACTGAGCTACCCAGGCTCCCCAAGGAAATTCAAATTTTAAAATGTTAGGTTTGGGCTTGGATTTAGTTAAAATTCTGTGCTGGCTAAGGGAGATGTACATGGCCCAAATTTGGCCCATGTGTGCCAGTCTGCAGCCTCTGATTTAAATAATGTGTCAAGACTAGTATCAAAATAAACCTGCTTTGAGAGTTTTTGAGAAGAGACTTTTGTTCTCCAGCCTCGAGCCGATCTCAGCAATTCCAGTGCTGAACATCCTTCTTCTGAATTAAAAAAAAAAAAAAAAGTGTTCTCTCTATTTAAAATGCAAATATCTCTTAGAAAGTGACATATTAGATTATTATTAGTGATGTCAACCTTAACATAGATGATAGCATTGGCATCCTTTTAAACTACTGGATAGGTAAGGTGTGAGGATAGGAAGAAACTGAAGAGAGCATATCAGATCAAAGTAACAAGCCACCCAGGAAAGGAATGAACTGAAAGCTGTGTTAGGTTCTAAAAATAAAACTACTTCACGACTTGATTTTGAGCAGTCCTTGACTTTGACTTCTAATGATAGTTCCAATGAGCAATCATTGTTCTTTTCATAAATCCCCAGACAGAAAGATGGAGACTGTCTCTCTTTGATGGAATGTTTTTTTTCCTTGATTAGTTTCTGGTTTCCAGATGACAAGATGTTGAAGATGATTACTTGTAGGTGAAGTTCATAGATGTCGTTCATACGAAAGCCCCACCATATGTATCTCTCCGACAGCTAAAGAGCAATATTCCGTCTCATCCTTGGTTAGTCACAGAGTCCTGGTTAAGATGCATCCAGTGAGAGGGATAATGTCAATCCATTAGGATTTCAGCAGAAGGAACTTGAAAAAATGAGAAATGGCCACTCAGAATGGGATGTGGGAGGGGCTGGATTTCCCTGAGAAGGGTCTAGCACTATGGGAGCAGCCCTACCTCAAGGCATTTAACTTACTTATAAAAGGGGAAAAAGGAGGAAGCTCCAAACTAGAATTAGAGAATTGGAAAGGCTGGAAAGTCTAGTTTTTGTTATTGCTTTGCCTGTATTTACCTTTGTGAGTAGATATGATGCTATTATTTCCTTCACTGGAAGTATCCTCCTCTGTTCTCCCACCTACTCTTACCTAGCTGCTTCTCTGATGCACATCGTAAGTGCTTGAATGATTCTCTAATTACTTCTGTTTGGTAGATTTAAGAAATAATCTAGGCAGTATTTGAGTCTTTCAGAAAAGTTGTCTATAATTCTCAAGTTATTCAAGGATTAACTTCATCATTAGAATATTTTTCTGTTCTGAATTCCTTTTATGGAAACTCTGTTCCCTGGCAAAGATTTTTAGAGCCAAACAAGGAGGGAACTGACCATCATCAAAGCATTTTGGGAAAAGAATGATGATTTTGGAAAAAAAATGGAGGTTTATATATTGTTTGGATTGCATGATCTGGGTATTTCTCTCAAGCGATTTTTTTTTTCCAGTACTGACTGAGTTTGATTTCTCCCCTCTGGTTCTTAGGGTGTATTTTTCAACTAACATCACTTCATTGCTTTCGGCTGATTTCTTTATCACCCAATTGTTTTCTGTTTTCCTTTCATTATTCTTCTTGTCTAGATTTTAATGAGAGGTCCTATTTCCCCTCACCTTTACCATACCAGATGTTATCATTATTTTGCCAATCCGATAAAGAAAGAATATATATCGAATGTCTACATTTCTTAATTTGCACTGAGATTGATTTTTTAAAGTGTTTTTTATTGTATGTCTTCTTTTGTGGATTGCTTGTTCTTGACTTTTCTCAATTTTTCTTTGGGAATGACTTGGTTCTTTATAGAATACATACCATAGGGAACAAGGGATGAGACTGGATAAATAAATTAGGACTGATTTAAAAGGCCTTAAAAGCCTGACTGAAAATGTAAATCTAATATACTATACAATAAGACCTTACATCACTCATTTGCATCTAGGAAGGGCCAATCAATTTTGAACCTTTTTAAATTACAAAATATGTCTAAAGAAGATTGCAAGAAATAGAACATTTCGGCATTCTGGAAATGCCCCCTTTCCTTCCTTGAATACAGTTCTCTCCTTCATCTCTGCAAGTTATTCTAACTTACTTTTACCACCTCTGTCAACAATATTTAGTTCTGTCTTTTTTTTTTTTAAGTTTGATTATTTATTTTTGAGAGGGGGGGCAGGAGAGAGGGAGAGAGAGAGAGAGAGAAAGAGAATCCGAAGCAGGCTCCACACTGTCAGCACGGAGCTGGACACAGGGCTCGATCTCATAACTTGAGCAGAAGTCAAGAGCGGGATGTTAACTGACTGAGCCACCCAGGTGCATCTAGTTCTGTATAGCTTTTGTAAAACCTTGTATGATGCCATCGTTTAAGGCTATCTTTTTTTGCTCAATTCTATGTTTGTGAAATTCGTCTATGTTATTGGATATCTCTTGGAGTTTGTTCCTTTTTATTGCAGTGTAATGGTAATGTTTCTTATATAAATACACCACAATTTATTCATGTATTCAGAAGCTGATGGACTTTCAGGTAGTTTTCAGTCTGATTCATTACAAAGATCCACTACTCATTACTCTTTGGAATGAATTCCAAAGTCTTTTCCAAAATGGTTGTAGTAATATATACTTGACTAGCATAAAGTGATGTTATGCTCTCTATCCTCACTCACTTGGGTGTGTAGTGAAATTTCATTGTGGGTTCAATTTGCATTTGCTGTTTACAAGTGATGTTGAGTGCCTTTTCTGATGCTTCTTGGCAACTAGATATTCTCTTTTGTGAACTGCCTGTCTAAATCCCTTGCCTGGTTTCTACTAGGTTACATGGAACAGATTGAACAAATAAGTAAATATATTAGGGATAAAGGATGCCAAGTGTCTTACTGTTTGAGAAGGGAGCTATCAAAGAAAGGAAGAAAGCTAAAATAACTCCTGAGGGGTTGATTGGAAATACAATGACTGATGTGAACTCGTGGTTTTCAAAATATGTAAATGGATATGTAGATATCTATGTAGGCATGGAAAGTATGAGCTAAGCCTGGATATATTATTAGGACAGGAAGCAAGCAAAAACTCTGATGGAGTTGTATGAGAAACAGAAGCCAATTTGGATGGCCTCCCACTGGGCAAGCCTGAGAAAATTTGAGCACTAAAATAAATAATAACAGCAATGGATTATGACTCATTGAATAAATAGAAAACCCTGAAGTCCTACACAAACAAGTTTAAAGTTTGATGAAAAGTGGAATATATACATAGTTTTTATATGTCAAATTATATACAAATTACTTCCCAATGAAACATTTACTAAATAGAAATGAGGAAAGTGTAACATTGCGTGAAGAATCCTCTCTGAAAACACCTTAATCAAATGATCAAGATGAACATTGGCAGTATGTGCACCAATTAAAATTCTGTATCACCTGATGAGATGCAATTAGAACACAGGTCAACGACAGTGATATTCCTACCAAGAATGCACACTGAGTCTCATTATGAGGAAAAACAGAAAGTGAAACTGACACGCATTCTATAATATAACTGGCCTATAATCTTCAAGTGTCAAAGTCATACAAGTTAGAAAAGGTTGAGAAACTGTCCCAAACTGGAAGAGAACAAAGGGACTGGGGGAATAAAGACATGATGTGATTCCAAACTATGTCTTTAAAACTTGAATGGGATCTGAGGATCTCTTTCAAGACCATCCAATAATTTACTGCCTGAAGGGCTAGGAGAGCGCTGACAGAAGAGTAACCAGCTAAGGGGTGCTGGTGGCGTCTGGGACAGTTCGTAACAGCCTGTGCTGAGCGTCCGTTAGTGGGAGGCTCTGTGGTCACCTGGGTCCGCAGTCCCCGGGGCTGGCCGGGTCTCCAGAGGCACTTCCTTCCTTTCCTCTGTCCTCCGCCCTCCACCTGCGCCCCCTCCCGGCACCCGGCACCTCCCAGCTCGCCTCCTGGGCCGCGGGGCAGGCCTTGAAGGTCCAGCCGACTGTAGAGGGCGCGCCGCGGCTGCCTTGGGGCCGACCTGTCCCGACGGACTCAGCTGGCACACCTATGCTGTCCCATCTCCCACCTCGGCGAGTGGAAGGCGTGTGGTTCTCCACGCCAGCTCCCGAGGCCGCGCGTCACAGCTGTCCCGGGGGGCCCGCAGTGTCCCGGAGCTGGAGCTGGAGCTAGAGCCGGAGCGGCGGCGCCGGCGCGTCTTGGCCTCTGTCTCCACCCAGGGAATGCTGCACCAGGGTGCAGGCGGCCGGGCCACCCCTGTTCCCCACCAGCACCACGGGCGTCTTCCAAAGTCTTCACCCACTTCACCTACTCCCTGCACTGGTGGATGTCCTCAAGGGACTCGGTGCTGTTGATGGTGAATAAACAGTACATTTACGGGGCCAGTAACATTTTAACGTCACTTTCCTGATTTTGATGTTGTTACTGTGGTTATGCTTGTGGGAAATGGACACTGGAATATCTGATGTGGTGGGTATCACGTTGGGATTTGATTTTACTTTATTACAAGTGATAGGTTGGCCTGTTGATATTTCACTGACACTGACAGAAGACAGAAGACCTCTGGGTCAGAGACAAAGTAATTTATTACTCATGCCACAGGATGCAGCATGAACATCCTTTGTGTCTGCCCCCCTTTCCCCCAAAGCCCCACGGAGGCAGCACAGAGGGCCCAGATGGCACCTGTGCAGTGGATTGAAATACAGAGAGAAACCCTGAACTTGGGGAACCTATTACATAGCAAACATTAAGCAAGACTGAACTTTGTCCAGAACATTACCTCATCCCTCAAGGTTGCTTACTGCCAACAGAACCTGGATACACACAAATGGATAGAGTGTGTATCCATCAAAATGCACCAGAGTTTCTGTGGCGGTATTCCTATTACCCTGACTATCTCAAGATTGTGAGCAACTTAAGTGTCCATCAATAGTAGAGAATATAAGTGAATTACAGTGAGAATATATTCTTATACACAGAATATAAGTGAATGAAAAGGAATAAACCACCATTACGTAAAGCAGCATGGATGAATCTCACAACATAAGGTTAAATGACCGCATCCAGATACAGAAAATATATAGTGTATGGTTTCATTTACACTAGATTGAAAAGCAGACAGAACCAATTTACAGAGATAGATGGCGATCGAAAGAGATAGAGGTCCTGGAGGTTGTGACTGGAAGGTTTGGGGAAGACTTCTGAGATAGCAATAATTTTTTTTCCTTCACGTGTGGCAGTTACATGCTTGTGTTCACTTTGTCATAATCCATTGAGCTGAATACTCAAGCTATGAGCTGTTTTCTGGGTTGTACTTTAACAAAAGATTTACATGTGAAAAAAATTGTTGTGTATGTATGTTGTATAAGTGAAGTAATAGAAAGATGTGTACAGGAAATGTGAGTAACTTTCCCATCTTCCTAGTCTCCTGGGGTATTCTTTTTTTTTAATTAAAAAATGTTTTAATGTTTATTTATCTTTGAAAGAGAGAGAGAGAGAGAGAGAGAGAGAGAGAGAGAGACAAAGTGCAAGCAAGGGAGGGGCAGAGAGAGAGAGAGAGAGACAGAATCCAAAGCAGGCTCCAGGCTCTGAGCTGTCAGCACAGAGCCCTATGTGGGGCTCAAACCCACGAACTGCGAGATCATGACCTGAGCCAAAGTCGGTTGCTCAACCAACTGAGTCACCCAGGCGCACCTATCCGTTTTTAATAGACCAGTAGGTACCCTTTTATATCTCCTCCTAGGTAAACAGGCGAATATGGTCATTTATACACAAATATCTCTGGTTTCTCTTTTTTGTTTTGTTATTTGCATTTACCCATTATGTGATACACTCTATAAACTTTAGAATCTAATTTTTATTTGGTAATTTGTCATGGGATTTTCTATAAGTTGATAGCTAGAGCTGGAACTTTTATCTCTAATTTGTCTACCCACACAGTCATAATTTTATAGAAATAAGAATACATACTGTTGTTTATTTTTAGTGAAGCCTTTTATTTTCTATGCATTTCCCCCTCCCCCCACACAATCTTTCCCACTTTTGGAACAACCTGGTACTTTTCTCCCTTATATAATCATTTATACATATATAATGTATATATACAATCACTTCTGAGGGCCCAAAGAGAGATGGGTCTGGTTTGGGGCCCCTGCCTGGGGTTGCAGGATCTGGACACTTTTTGTTCAATAATTTGTTAATTAGGCTTTGGGATCATCTCATCTTGATCAAAGAGAAATCTGTTTTCTCTAATCTGCAATTATTAGAGCACACTGTTTTTGCTGTTTCAGAAAGAGTATGTGGTTGGGCTCAATAATACATGGCCCATACTTTATCAGGCCCCTCACACCAAGATGCTGGGACTTCACAAAGGTCACCGTTCACCTATTGTCACCTTTTCAATCTCTTCTCTTCTCCGAGTACAAAGCGCCAGCTGTTTTGGTGGCTCTGTGCCTTGGTCTCATGATCAAATTTCTCGTTTAGAAGGAACCACTCCATCCCCGACACCAGGCGGTTCTTTAAACAGACTGGCTGTATATTACAGACCAAATAACCCCAGGGGTCAGCTGTTCATTACGAGGGACCTAATTGTTCACAGTCATTTGCCGATTGCTGGAGAGCACAATTCAAATTTTGCTAACTGGTCACTGTTGACAGCTTTGCTATCATATCTCCTACAATAGAATTACACCTGACTTATGTCTTGCTGTTTCTGTGCGGTTATTGCTTTAAGCTGACAAAAAATTGCCATTGCATTAGTATTTAAAAGTAAAATCAATGATTACTCTAGCACAGTGACAGAATGCTACTGCTGAATGCTATTGAATTTCTCATTAATATTAATTTGTAGTTTGTAGAGAAATGGCTTAGCAACCGAGCTACACACATATATTTCAAATATTGATTAAGTGAACCATAAATCTGTGTTCGTGAAAAAAATTGCTTTTAACCATCTGTGTTTGATTTTATGGTCTGAACATTTTCAAAATCCATATTTCAGTAATAACATGCAATGTACTTTTTCTAGTAGGCTAGTTATTAGTAAATATTTTCCAATTTTCTGACGAGCATAAATTTGTTTTAGATTGCCAAGAATGATATAAAGTTTTCTGATGAATTTTTACTAAAAGGTATGATAACCCTGACATCAATATTATTATTATCATTATCAACCATGATTTACTGACTATGTTTTAAGAACCTAGATCTGAACGAGGAATCTGATTTTCCTTCATATAGGAAAATTATGCTATCGATTCCAAATTACTAGGAAATTTAATTTGAATTGTTTTTCTTGACTGTGGTAATTAACTTCCATTATGTTTAAGTTATAAATACACAGGGCCATGTGTGCAACATTTGATGAGCATGTGCGCACAGAACAGAAATGAAAGATTTGCCACCTTAACTGGACGCATTTGTAAATTCCAAACAGAAAACTTGCTTTTTATAAGACAATAGGTTATTTGTTCATTAACAAATATTTATGAATGTGTAAGGCATTATACTAATTCTTGCAGTGGGGTATATAGGTGAACAGTGCATGTTCTTTAACCCAAGGTACCTTACTATAAACTAGGAAAATTGATGAGGCATGTATACAATGACCATAATATAAATTCTATTTTTTATATGTTCATTTATTATTTTTACAGTCTCCCTAAGATTGTGAGAACCAGAGAGAGAGGGAGAGAGAGAGAGAGAAAGAGAGAGAGAGAGAGAGGGAACAAAATTATTGCAGTGACAAAGTTTCTTTTGGGGGCCTGTCATATGTGGATATGCCTTCACTGAAAAATACGCATGCTTTAGGCCAGAGCAGTAGAACACATGCTTTAGTGTGTGTGTCATAGAATCGCTTGGAAAACTTGTTAAAACACAAATTGCTGAACTCCCACCCCAGAGCTTCCATTACTGTGAGTCTAGGGTGGGGCCGGAGAATTTGCATTTCTAGTAAGTTTCCAGATGATGCTTATGTTCCTGGTAGAGGAATCACACTTTGAAAAACCACTGGATTAGAGATTCCCAAAACTGGTTAGTAGTAAAAATTACATGGGGAGTATTTCCTGTCCTTCCTCCTTTTAAAACCTTTTCTTTTCTTTCTTCCCTCCATTCCTCCTTTCCTTTCTTTCTTCCTTCCCTGTTCTTTTTTTCCTTTTAACATGGATATTCCTCCTCCTCACTCTTAAGAGATGCAGTGGGTCTGTGCCAAAGATCAAAACTCAACACTTTCAAAAAGTAATTTGAAACAGTGTAATTTGCTGAATCCTGGGTTAACTAATTTTCCTTTCTGCTGTACTTGGGTAAATTAAATAGGGGGAGAAGATGGAGTGAACATGGCAGGTAAATATAATATGAAGAGCTTGGGGGGCGCCTGGGTGGCTCAGTTGGTTAAGCGTCCGACTTCGGCTCCGGTCATGATCTCATGGTTCGTGGGTTCAAGCCCCCGCGTCGGGCTCTGTGCTGACAGCTCAGGGCCTGGAGCCTGCTTCAGATTCTGTGTCTCCCTTTCTCTCGCTGCCCCTGCCCCACTTGTGCCTCTCTCTGTCTCAGAAATAAACAAACTTTTTTTTTTTTTTTTTTTTTTTGGGACAGAGAGAGACAGAGCATGAATGGGGGAGGGGCAAAGAGAGAGGGAGACACAGAATCAGAAACAGGCTCCAGGCTCCGAGCCACCAGCCCAGAGCCTGACGCTCGGACTCACGGACCGCGAGATCGTGACCTGGCTGAAGTCGGACGCTTAACCGACTGCGCCACCCAGGCGCCCCTATAAACAAACATTTTTTAAAAAGGGTTTGGTTAAATGAAGTGGAGAATTGTTTGTATTCTTTAATTTGATTCTCTGATAGGTTAATTTTCTGGTGTCCAAAGGTGGCAGGATTTAGAACATTCTAAAAGGCCAGTTCTAATTGCTAATGGGCCATGCACTCTTGGGGCCGGGGCTCGTTAGGAGCTAAGGGTGGCCAGGCATAGGTGTAATGGTGATGGACGACTCTGAATTAATGTGACCTGTTCTCCATCTCCTTCACATCATGGGTGTTTTTCTATTTTTAAGCAACTTGAAGGTCCTTTGTCATTTTTCACTCTTACCATTCTTAATCCAGTAACCCGCTGTTTGTGTTTCCCAAGTGGGACTATGAGAACACCACAAATAAGTATGGGGCACATTCAGGGAGTATCACCTTCAGTTAAAAATAAGTGCAGTGCCACATTATCTCCCAGAACAAGACTCTAATGACCAGTGTTTCAAGCACTGTAGATGTGTGTGTGTGTGTGTGTGTGTGTGTGTGTGTGTGTGTATTTTATCCTTTTGTGCTGGTAGGTTATTAACAGTCTTAGTCACAAACAACGTTTGCAAGTATTTTTTCCAATTGTTAAATAGTCAAAACTGAGTGTAGAAGACGATAAAACTAACCCTGCAAAATATGATGTAACCTCCATTACCTAAATTGCCTTCGCTGTCTGTGCCTACGGAACATTGCTGGATGAGATCACACTGAACTAACAGATGTAATAATTCTTGTTACCAATAGGACAGCCAGTCCTCCAAAATCAGCTTGTTTACAATCAATGACTGAACTGGTTAATAGGTAAAATGAGTTAGCGACCAAGCCTATCAAAACTTGAAGTCACCTCTTGTTTTTAAAACGGTATCCTATATAAGTGTTAGTCAATACATAGGAATGGAAACGGTCGCTATAATTGAGATGTGGCAGATGACTTTAAAATACAACAGCATTCGCCTTGGAAATGGCTTTTACAGGTTTGGGATTTTTTTTTTTCTCCTCCAAATCACAGAGTCAGAACTTCAATTTGACGTTTCACCCAATGGAGACGTCTCTTCTCCGCCTCTCTGAGGGATTTTCAGTTGGCTCCTGCTTCAATACTTCCAGTGAGAATGAAGGCATAACCATTCTCTGATTGGGCAGCTCTCAATGACAGAAGGTCATTTTCTTTCCAAAATCTTCACAGAAATGTTCATTCTTCTGTGAGACAGGTCTGTGTGATTCCCAACTTTACATTGGGAATCTTTCCCGACTTTACATTGTTCTACAGTATCACACTGCCTGCTAACACATGCCTGCTGTGTGCCAAGAAATTTGTAGGATAATTGTTAGGAACTGAAAACTTAGTGACACCCAGTGCCTTTTCTTAAGGTGTTTATACTCTGTTGATAGAAAACATAATACATGTGCGTAACTATTTCTAATTCATAGTGCCAAAGAAAATCTTCCAGTTCTATAAACTTATGCTCAGATGAGATAAAAAGGAATTATACCCAAATGGACATTTCATGGAGGAGAAACCTGACAGGCAGACATGCTGAGGTAACAACGAGGAAAACATTCAAGGCAGAAGGGAGGCCATGTGGCGAGAGGGGAGAAAGACACCAGGCATGTTTAGAAACAAGGAGCATAATGCCTGGAGTGCAGCATAAAATAAATCTGGGGCAGCAGTGTGAGTGACACAGAAGGATTTATTTCTCAGATGGCTTAGGGTCGAATTCTAGAGTACCTGGAAGCCAGAGACAGCAGTCTGGATTTGATTCTCTACACTCGCATTCCCCAGAGTGGGGTGTAAACTCTGGGAGGTATGTAAGAGAACGCACTGGGGTGTGAGGAGACGTCAAAACTTCAGTCAGTTTTATTTTATTTTATTTTATTTTATTTTATTTTATTTTATTTTATT
>NW_026057576.1:17042631-17160034 GCF_023721935.1 Panthera uncia
TTTTATTTTATTTTATTTTATTTTATTTTATTTTATTTTATTTTATTTATTTATTTTGATAGAGACAAAGATAGCACTAGCAGGGGAGGGGCAGAGAAAGAGGGAGAGAGAGAATCCCAAGCAGGCTCCACGATGTTGGCATAGAGCCTGACATGGGGCTCGAAGCCACAAATGGTGAGATCATGACCTGAGCTGGAACCAAGAGTGGGATGCTTAACCGACTGAGCCACCCAGGCGCCCCAAACTTCAGTTTGTTTTAATTTTTAATCTTAAAAACTAAAAAAATAAATAAGCATTACTAAAAATTTGCTCTACTGACTGGTTCCCTCACTGACCATGTTTCAAGGTCACGTGTCTTATTTAATGCACAGTGTGGGAGGCATCCCAAAGGAAGAGTGGGTGCTCTGGGATGCTGAGAGGTTGGGAGGGACCCCTCACTCTCTACTAGTTTTCAGTGAGCTGCTCACGGCAACGTGCTCCCTACCTCTCAGTGAGTTTGCAGGTTTGCGGGGCCGGTTAGGTGGGTTTATAGCCTATGCCGCTCTCATTTTAACTAAAGGCATGCCCACGAAATGGCAAATAATTTTAGTGCGTGTGCTGCCAAAGCAAGCACTGGCAAGCAGTTTTACAGGATATCTTCGGAGAACTCACAGATGAAGATGATGCTAATAATGCCGTCGCAGGTCAATAAAAAATGGCAGAGCTGACATTCCCTTTACACTAAGTACACGGTGTCTGTCGACCACATTACAAAACGAGCACAGGGGCGATTTGATGAGACCTGAAAAGAAATACTGTTCTAAAAAATGACCTTTGAAATACGGACATAGATCCAAAGTTATTTACAATGAACCTTCTCATAAATGGCATGCTATGTGTCATGCCTTTGTGAAATCTTGGGGCTTTTTATGTCTTTTTGCCACAATAGCCCTTAGAGTAGGTACTGAAATAAACCGAACTTGGAACAGGAAGAGCACCCTCAGCTAGTGCCTCACAAAGTATGAACCCACGTTTTTAAACATAATGACCCCTGTACATATGCCATAAATACGAATAAATACACATAAAATCTATTCATACCAAATTACATGCTATGGAAATAAACATATATAACATTAGTGATAAAAAGCTAGAGAGCTAAGAAGTTCTTTGAAACATTAAAAATAAAATCATTCAAATACTTTTATTTTCTATCTCAACTTTTTTACATTTTTATGCCTGTTTAAATTTATTTTTTAATCTTTATTTTTGAGGGACACAGAGAGAGAGAGAGAGAGAGACGGAGTGCAAGTGGGGGAGGGGCAGAGACAGAGGGAGACACAGAATCCAAGGCTCCAGGCTCCCAGGCTGTCAGCACAGAGCCCAATGTCGGGCTCGAACCCACAAACTGTGAGATCATGACCTGAGCCGAAGTCGGACACTTAGCCGACTGAGCCACCCAGGCGCCCCTTTTTATACCTGCTTAAGAACATATCTAATGTATTAGTACAGTCATAACTTCAGTATACATTTATAAATATGTGTGTGTACACTGTACATTCTCAAAATGTTTTACCTGAGAGGGGGTGATAGGTTTTCAATTTTTGAGGAACTACTGCTTTACATTTTTGAATTGGGAATCATTAAAGATTTTGATCCAGGAAGGGATACGTGGAGATATACCAAGAACTGTAGGGGAAGAAATGGCACGAGTGTGCTATAAAAGCAACTATTCGATGATGAATTGTGACGCAGAAAGAAGGGAGGTGACTCAGAAATCAAGGCTTCAAGAAAGGAGCGAGTGGTGGAAACAGGAAGGGGAAGCTAGGTAGTAGATATCGTGGGGGTAAGATCTGCAGGATTTCAATAAATGATTCACTACTAGAGAAAGTGAAGGGAGTAACGGAGGCAAACCAAAGGTAACGAGGAGTTTCTCCCCTGGATAAATGAACCAAAGGCAAAGACATTGATAAAAATACAAATGCTGTCTTCAATTTGGTTTAGAATGGAACAGATGATGTACAATTTGAGTCATGGTTTATTTAAATAAATCAGTCTATTTATTCATATTAATTTTTAATTTACTCAACAAATGCTTAATCAACTCCTACTACATTCCAGAAACCGCGTAAAGTGCCAAGGATTCAAAGATAAATGAGCTTGTGTCTAGCCTCAGGGAGCTCACGGATTAGTGGGAATAATAAAAATGTATTGATGATGATATATAATGTGAGAAGTGCAATTACAGAACCATCTGTAGGGGGATATGCAAACACATGGAGGGACACCTGGCCCTGCTGGGAACATTTTTGGAAGATGAGGCTCTGAAGAAGAGTAAAAGAATGACAAAGTGCGAGCCAAGGGGAGAAGAAAGGGATGTGTTCCAGGCAGAGGGTACAGGACGGCCAAGGCACAGTACAGGTTCGTGGGAAGCTCAAGCAGGAGTTCAACAGAAATCAGATTCTCTGTGACAGGTGGACTGCTTACTTCTGCAAAGAGGCCAGGGGCTCATATATTCTGAAAAGAGAATCAATAGCAACCAATTAAAAGTGGAAGGCTGTCAGGTCTATGCAGAATGGCTACCGGAGGAGGGCAAATAAAAAGAGAGGGAAATTTGTGGTTTAGATCATAGAAGTTGAACAGTGAAAATATTAACTGCGGCGATTTAAATTGGAGACATTACTATCCAGTGATTAAACGTGGTAAGTGTTACATGACAGAGGCTGGCTGGCAGCCCTGCAGATGAGAACCGCGAAAATAGAGAAGAAACACAAGTAGAAGCTTGCACAACCAGATACAGGCATCCACAGAAGGAAGGAGGCCACAACCAGAGCTTCAGGAAGCACATGGATGCTCACACCTTACTATGAAAGTGCGCGTGTGTGTGTGTGTATATGTGCACGCACGCGCCAGATGAAGCCTGCAGCTGAAAGAGGGTAGGGAATGTGAGAAACTCTACGTGCTCTGCCCGAAAATGAGAAACTGTTGCATGAGATGGGCAAAAATGAAAGATTATCGTTTGGTTCCACTGATGGTGGTGGGCAATAGCTCCGACGAATGTGGCAACGACGCGTCACTTTACGGATTATATGCTACATGTTGCACACGTTTGATTCCATCAAATCCTCGTGATTCAACAATCTGGGTGGCATTACTATGTTTTGCAGATAAGACTCAGAATGGCAGGCGAAAGGTGAATGGCCCAGTGTCATACTGTGGCAAAGCTGAGACTCAAACCACAGGACCAGAGCATCGACCACTTCACTAGGGGTTTTCAAATGGGCTCCACAGAGGCCCAAGCACCTTGCAGGGGCAAGTGTGCTGGACATTTGTAAATTTGTTCTCCTTTTCCGCGGTGACGCTACATCAATCCTTCTGGAAAATTATCTTTTGATAATGGAGGTGCTTTTTTCTTAAATGTATATGGATAGCTTTTGTATGCAGAAAGAAATCCTTACATCTGCATTTATTTTCACTGATAGTCAACATATTAAAATTTTAAATATAAGTTGTACATACAACCTATATGTCAAATAAGTCTACTTACTAATCTAGTGATTGTTAATTAATACTCAGCTAGTCTCTGAAGTTAAGATACTAAATTTCCCCAAGCATTTAAGTACAACTCCTAAATTTAAGTCGTATGTTAAACATTTCACATTAAAATCATGCAAAGTGTACGTTCTCCTAAATAATTAAAAGTCTTTGTAAATGCAATTGCTTTGATTATCTGAAACTTTTTAATTTAAAATAGATATTTAATACATCTGGTTTTCTGAAGTACTTCAAACAGATAAGCAAGTGGAATCACAAATCTTACAAAATTTTCTTTAGTACTTAAATGATACTTATAAACCTAACGATAAAGATTTGATAATTCAGATTTATTTAAACTTATAAATACTGTTAAAAATTTATCAAATAAGATTGCATCTATTAAGTTTAAAATCACAAAAAACACTATAAATGAAAATTATAAATTTAATATGTCATATTTAACATCAAGATTTTTTTTAATGTTTATTTATTTTGATAGAGCAAGAGAGAGAGAGAGAGAGCCCGCGTGCAAGCGGGGGAGGGTCAGAGAGAGAGAGAGGAAGAGAGAGAATCCCAAGCAGGCTCCACACTCAGTGCAGAGCCAGATGCGGGGCTCAGTCTTACACCCATGAGATCATGACCTGAGCCAAAATCAAGAGTAGGGTGCTTAACTGACTGAGCACCTAGGCACCCCTTAATATATTAGATTTAAGAACAAGGCAACACACATTTTTCAGATGGTTATATATTGTTCAAATTTCCCATTTTCTTTTTTATTTATTTCCTGCAGCTGTGGTCACCTAGATTTGCCCTTAATGTTCTAAATTTGGTATAGAAATATTGATTCCAAGGATTTGATTTTATCATTATTTTTCCTCTGGTTATTTTTGCATTTTCCTGGAGTTGCTGTCATTTGTCCATCTCTTTACTCAAAAAATTTCAAGTGATGATCAGAGATTTTGGACAGGGATTTGGAACCTAGTGGCAATTTCCAGAATAGCGATACCTGAGCTGCCTGTTAACATACCAGACCTTTTCGGGGGCACCTGGGTGGCTCAGTTGGTTAAACATCCAACCTCCACCCAGGTCATGATCTCACAGCTCATGAGTTTGAGCCCCATGTTGGACTCTGTGCTGGCAGCTCAGCACAGAGCCTGGAGCCTGCTTCAGATTCTGTGTCTCCCTGTGTCTCTGTACCTCCTTCAGTTGTGCTCTGTTTCTCTCTCTCTCTCTCTCTCTCTCTCTCTCTCTCTCTCTCTCAAAAAAAAAAAAAAGTTAAAAAAATACCAAGCCTTTTCATATAGAAAGGAGGCTTTTCAAATCCTTGCATTTTCTCACAAATGGTTTCACCCTGAATCATTTTAGCTTTACTATAACTTCTGACACAGCTCTTACCATGCCACCTTCATAAATATAATTGCCGAATTATACCTCCTGCCCCACCTAGCTGCAGTTAACCTCTGCTGTCTGCTCAAAGTTAATTGGAATCTTCAGGACAGTCTCCCACCTCTCCCCTGTGCTGGGGTTAAAACTAATCTCTTTCCTACCTAGTTGATTTTGCACCTTTCTTAATAGATTGCTTCCTTATCTGTCTCCCAGACCACAAATTTATAGCTATGAAGTTGACTACAATTACCTTTCTGGTGTTGCATGCTATCAGGTTGGGATTGTAAATCATGATGTCCTGACCAATGGATGGGCATGTGGCCAAAGTGGACTTGCTTCAGGACTTTTAATGTTGAGAAAAGGCAAAAAACCAGAAACCAAAACCAAAACCAAACAAAAAAAACAAACAAAAATAAACCTAGCCGGAGTGCCCTAAAACCCAAATAGTGGTTCTAGCCGCTAAGATCTCCCATTGCTATCTGTTCAGTTGAGCCTTCAGTCTTCCCTTCAGCCCTTTGAGCCTTCATAGCCTTCCAATAAATTACACTGTCAGTTACTTTGCAGCCTCAAAACTCCAAGTGATACAGGCAACTAGAGGAGGCTGTACGGATGAAGAAAGGGCCGTCCTTAGTGGAGAAAAGGCAAGAGGCTTCAGTCAGATCAGCCACACTGTTACCCGTCCCGCAAATTTCATTTGAAGAAGGTTGGAAATAATTTTATTGCTAAAAAATTTGAGACCATTACATCCACCACTGCTAAGGTGTCAAAGAATTTAAACGGAAGGATGAGAACTACTGCAGAAAATGTCTGAATAAAAAAGAATATGAGAAACTGGAAGGCACTTTCAAAATTCGTGAAGTCACAGGGAGATCAGAGAAATCAGTATGTACTTCAATGTGAGAAGCTTCAATGCCTAAAAACTGAGGAGCGAGTGGTAAAGGCAAAAAATAGGAGGTGTGAAAAAAGGGCTGGGAAGTTGTGATCCAAGATGCATAGGAAACATGGGATTACTACTCCAAGTCCCTGAGAGAAATATGCAGCAAAGACAGAACGTGCTACCAGGACCTCCACAGACAAACAGCAAGAAGACAGCACCTCATAAGTTTTATGCATGCCATTCTCCAAACCGGAGATCAGTATTTGTCCTGTTTCTCCTGCAGCCAGAATATACGATCTACAGATAAAGGGCGTGGGTGGGAATGGCATCTCCACGGTATTTATTACCCACTTGCAAACATTTTGCTCTTGGTCTCCAAAAGTCTGGCACTGCTGCTGATGTTGACTCTGGAATTCTGTGTTGGTTGCACTTCTACTGTCTTCTAAAAGTATGAGAATAGATGTGTGTTATTGCAGAGCTTAGATCTTGTCATTAAAAGTGTCAGGGCCCTAGGAAAGAGAACTAACATATTCCAGGAGTAATAAGAGTTGTCCGAGTTGAACCAGATGATGAGACTCCTTCCTAGTGGAAGTGGGTGAACAGACGAAAAAGGGGGTTATATGGTTGTGCAGAGTGACGGATCCTGACCATAAAGGGGAAGCTGGGTGTTGCTATATAGTAGACCCAGAAAGAAGTAAGGACAGCCATCTACAGAATTCCCTGAGTACTTCCTAGGACTTCCATGTCCAGGGGCCAAATTAAAAGGAAACCACAGTAACTTCATACAGCCAGACCCATCAGAGGCCCAGCTGCTTTTGGCATGGCAGTTTCGGTCACCTCAGTGGATAAAGAACTTTGGTCAACTGATGTGTTGGCCAAAGACAAAGGGGTCATGGAAAGAACAGAAATCCTGTGTTCCAATAACAGCTCTGTGAAGTTGTAGAAATAAAAACTCTGACATTACCCCTGTTTTCTGACTTTTCTTTCTCAAATAGCACTTTTTAAAAAACTGGTGCTCGGTGGTTACTTTACAGTTTAATCCATAAATTACATGATATTGGGGGGAGCAAAACTAGAGAGAATTCTGACTTTGAGCTTTTGACTTTGGAATAGAAAAACAGATTCAATTTTGGCTTGTTACCTCACGGGATAAAGTAAGTGGGGTTTTGGTTATGTGGTAAATAAATTACATTAAATGAGGCAAAAATATTTTTTAAGGATAAGTATGGGAAGAAGAGTACATGTTGATATTATCCACTTAAAGGGGCAAATTGTGAGGGGCGCCCGGGTGGCTCAGTCAGTTGAGCCTCTGACTTCGGCTCAGGTCATGATCTCATAATTTGTGGGTTCAAGCCCCGTGTCAGGCTCTGTGCTGACAGCTCGGAGCCTGAAGCTTGCTTCGGGTTCTGTGTCTACCTCTCTCTCTGCCTCTGTCCCACTCGCACTCTGTCTCTCTCAAAAATGAATAAACGTTTAAAAAAATTTTGTTTAAAAGGGGTAAATTGTGGTAGACATTTGCAATATACGTATGTGTATGCATGCATGCATGTGTGGGAGAGGGAGTTGCATAGTATATGAATATTCTTTCTAGTTTTGAGCAATTGTGCACTTTCTCAGCTCCCTGACAATGTGCACAAATCTGTTACCTGAGCTCTGCCGATGGGAAGCACTTGTCCTAGACTTTGAAACAAGAGAAAGTGGCACAAAAAGCAGAGACAGTGGAGAACTCCTCAGGAATGGTAAAATTTTAAGCAACATAGTCTCCAAAGAGCATTGGCAATTGTGCCACGGAGGCATCCTACGTCCGGGGTCAGGAACGTGGCTACAGTGACCCGTGGATCCCAGGCTTCGGCAGTAATGACAATGGGACCCACAGCGAGCTGCTGTGTGGGGTGATTTTGGCAACTGTTCCATGTGGCCCATCTCCTTTTGTTTCTGCCTCTTTTCTGAGCACGGCTCTTCATCCTTCCTGTTGATTCTGAGATTTACCCAATATCCTCTTGTTAAATAAATTTCTCCTTAAGCCATCCACAGTCAGCTCCTATTAATTGCAATTAAGAACTCTAACTTAGGGGCACCTGGGTGGCTCAGTTGGTTCAGCACCCGACTCTTGGTTTTGGCTCAGGTCATGATCTCACGGTTGGTGGGTTGGAGCCCCACTCGGGCTCTGCGTTGGCAGCACGGAGCCTGCTTGGGATTCTCTCTCTCCCTCTCGCTCTGCCCCTCCCCTGCTTGTGCTCTGTCTCTCCATCTCAAAGACACATTAAAAACAATTTTTTTTTTTAAAGAAAAATAATGCTGGTGTCAATGTGAAGGCAGTAAGAATGGTGTCAAGTCAATGCCAGCATAAAATGCATTTGAACGTTTAGTTACAAAATTTTAACTACGTTCCAAGTAAGAAGTGTACACAACTCAAAACCAAAACAAGGAAGCAGTAATAGAATTTGGCAACTAATTACCAACTTAGCTAGAAGTAGCTATGCGATCTAAAGTTAGCCATATAGCCTTGGAAAGATTGTTAGTCTTGGATTACTCATCAGAGTACTATTTACATGATAACATGGTAATGATCCTTATGCTGCAGGGTAGTTATCAAGATAAGGATAGTATATTAAAAATATCTAGCACTGAGTCAGATTATCAGTACATTTGAACGCTAAGCGATAGGAGCTATTGCTATTAATACAGTGAAAAGTACAGAGGGCTGAAAATTCTATGACTCACCAGATATGGCTTTAATAAATGTCATATCATATTTTAATGAAGCCACACCAGTATAATATGATTCCCACTTATTTCAGAAGCCAAGTGATTTCAACCATCACTTGGAAGGTAAGAATCTCTGCATTTTACTCTACAGCACATTTCCCCTGTAGTTATGTAAGAATGCTTTACTTTTTTTGTTTTAAGTTTATTTATTTATTTTTGAGAGGGAGAGAGAGAGGGAGGAGGGAGAGAGAGGGAGGAGGGAGAGAGAGAGAGATAGAGCCAGCGGGGGAGGGACAGAGAAATAGGGAGACAGAGAATCCCAAGCACGGCTAGGACAAGGGGCTTGGACCCACCAACTGTGAGATCATGACGTGAGCTAAAACTAAGAGTCTGACGCTTAACCGACTGAGCCACCCAGGCACTCCAAGAATGCTTTACCCTTTTATGTGCATGTTTTTATTCTCCCATTAAACTGAAATATTTAAGCCAGAGCCTGTGTTTTAATTCTTTTAGTGCTCTAGTATACTAAAGAGCTCAGTATACAAAATTACCTTTCACATTTTCATGAAAAGAAAACCTTTATGTTCAATTATATACATACATATATATAAATACATGTCTGACAAGGCTCACCAGAACATTTATTTTAACATTTGAAAAATATTGATTTTAAGCATTTAACTTATAATTTATAGTTAGCCTTATAGGACATATGATAATTAAAAAATATACAAATGGCTTTTAAGTATGTTTAAATTGTGCAATAATTTGTTTTTATACAACCACATAATATTCTAATTTTCAAATGATTTTGCTTCCTTTTTTTACAACTGCAAATTCAGAGAAGTACAAGTGAGCAAAGAAAAATAGACCATAATTACCCTACCTTAATAATCTCTGTTAATAATTCAGTGGCACATGGGTTAAGATAGGAATTTTCAGTCCATTTAGAAACGTACAAAATGAAAAGTAAAAGCCTCCCTTCCACAGGAATGCCATCCTGAAAAAAAAGAAAAAGCTAAAGTTTAAGTGTATCTGTCTCTTTCTTACACACAGGGATCACACTATATGCACTATAATGCATGTTGCTTTTTCCATATATTGTATTTTGGAATTCTTTCTACATGAGCATTTAAATTTCCTTTGTGGTAGATAACAGTTGCATAGTATTGTTTGCTATTGTTGTTGTTTTAAGTTTCTTTATTTTGAGAGAGAGAGAGCAGGGGCAGAGAGAGAAAGAATCCCAAGCAGTCTCCACACTGTCAGTGCGGAGCTCGTCATGGGCTCGAACTCACAAACTGTGAGATCATGCCTTAGGTGAAATCAGAAGTCAATCGATTAACTGACTTAGCCACCCAGGCACCCGCATTGCATAGTATTGTGCTGAGTGAACGAACCATAATTTATTTGTTCAGTACTTTATCAGTGGACACTTTGGTTGTTTCTAGTTTCTCTTTCTCTTGCTCCCTCCCTTCTCTTTATTTTTCCGTCAATAACACTTGCAAGTTTTCTTCATCTAAGTCCTATGTATTTCTTATTGGAGTCATAGGGACTTTACAGTCGTTTCTTTTTGCCAGTTGAGCCATTTCTTCACTTGCCGGAACCGGGGTGAGTGTCTTGGTCAGGTATACATATATGTCTATGTCTATGTCTATACATACACACACGACAACGCAAATTAGGACAAAAGCTAAATGGTTAGCGTTTCAGAAAAATACTAAACAAGAAGTTCAGAGATTTTGTTCTGATCCAATTTTTTTTTTAAGTGAGAAAAGAAATGTAAAAAACAACAATACTTGTTATCTAGACCCTCTGGGGAATTTATTTTTCATCGTATTACTCCCTCATCTGTTACTCTGCAGCCGCACTGGCTTTGGCCAATTCATGGACCGCCCCCCCCCCCCCCAATGTTTCTTCTTGTCTTTGGACCTTTGCATTTATACACTCTGGGGGGGGGGGAACGATTTCACCCCATGTTTCAGACTGTCCTTCAAATCTCAGTTTAAATGGGAACTCCTTACCAGACCTTCCTGGGTGAAGTAGGACCCTCCCTTCACTATTCTCTTTCAACTCTGCACTTCAACACCTTCAGAACACTCATCACAATCTTAACATTTAACTCCTCTGTCTCAGACATCCCCTAATGCCTACTCGAGTACCTAGCATGTAATACACCTTTAATAAATACTTTACAAAAAAAAATTCAGGTAGAATTAAATGAATTAGGTAAAAATTAAGTGAAAAAAGGTAAATTAAATGAATTTAATTACTGTAGAATTTATACGCCAGGCACGGGTGTCAAGTGTATGTTACTCAAGCTTAGCTTAGATTTTCATTGATTCAGGATTCTGAAATCCTTTTAACCGTAATCCCCAAACTTTAAACACGATTCGATTTTCAGACCGTATATACGAAACCTCCCCTCAGTCTCCCCTTCCCTAAGGGGACCCTCAGGATCTGCCCACCTACCCCTCGCTCTAACCCCGCCTCTCCAGCAGCATGGCTCAGCTGAGCAGGGCTGGCGGAGCCTTCCGGGACCCGGGGCGCATGCGCGGCAGTCCGCGCACATGCGCAGTACTCGCGCGGCCGGCGCGGGTCCTTGCCGAAAGCCTAGGGGGTCCCCTCGGAGCTGGGGGCGGGGTCTGCGACACTATGGCCGAGAGCGGTGGGGAAGTGGTAGCAGTACCCGCGTCCGCGGCTGCCAACGGCCTCAGCAATGGGGCAGGCGGGGGCCCGGCGCAGACCAACAACCCGCTGTCGCGGAAGCTGCATAAGATCCTGGAGACGCGGCTGGACAACGACAAGGTAACCGGGGCTGTCAGGGCCCGGGGTCCAGAGTCGTCCGCGGTGTTGACCCTGGCCGGGGGAGGCGTTTGTCGACACCCACTGCCTCGTGCCTCCATGCCTCCAGATCAGGCGTGGGGCGGGCAGGAAGAGGGAGGCCAAGGGCCCCTGGAAAAGCGAAAAGGTGTCTTGGGTGTCACCCCTTATTTGAAAAACCTGTCCTGGAAGACTCTGGATCCGGGTAGCCAACCGTGGAATCTCCGTACCCCGGAGGTGTTCGGGGGTCTGAGCAGGGGGAGAGCAGAGCCCCGGGCAGGCTTAGACGCCCGCCCGTGTCGGAGTAACTTACAACGCAAAGAGGGTAGGAGGGACTGGGGAACCCGGATAGGCATAATTGAGCGTTTCCACTTGACGAGTGAGAACGACTGGAGTGATTTGCAGCGCGAGAGAACTACTGCTTGCTCAGAGCTCAAACGGAATAATTTGTATCAGTTTTTGTTAGCTAAGCACTGTCTGTGATATCTGGGCTCATGCTGTTTTTCTTTGCAAGATAAACTGTCCACATCCTCTCCCGAGTAGCACCTGAAACTCCTCCGTTCAGCCCCTGACCTAGATGATGATCTCTTCTGTATCTTTGAATCTTTAGGTAAATTCGTCATGCCAGTAGACATAAAGAAAAAGTATATGTAGCAGTGAGAGAGACCTTTATAGGTAAATTTGTAGGTAACTGAAAATAAGCCGTCAATAAGAATGTGTATAAAAAATAACATTATAATATAGTAAGAAAGACGGGCTCTGGGGCCACCGCTTATTGGATACAGCCATCAAACCGAAGCACTATGATTTGAGTAAGTTCTTTAATTTCTCTAAGCTTGTTTCTCATCATTTCTAAATTGGGACTTCTGCTGGTAACTTTCTCAGGGTTGTTGTGGAGATTCACCAAGAGAGTCTGTCTGGAGTTCTCAGCACAGTGCCTGGCCCTTACTGTTTCTTATTAAATGTTCATGTTATCATACAGTTTATTAAGTGTTTAATGTGTCTGATACTGGCATGTATGATCTCATTTAATACAGCTACTATGATGTAGATAACATTATCTCTCTTTTTACCCAGGAGAAAAATAAGGTATGGAAAAAGTATAACTAGGTTAAATCATATCAAATAAATAACTGAGAAAACTGTAATTTGCACCTGTGTGTGTGGTCTTGTCCATTCATGATTTACTAACCACTTCTGAGCCAGGCCTAGGAAATTTCAAGGTTGTAGTCAAAAGAAATGGCTTCATTCTATGGTTTTCTTTCTTTTTCTTTCTTTCTTTCTTTCTTTCTTTCTTTCTTTCTTTCTTTCTTTCTCTTTATATGAAATGTATTGTTAAATTGGTTTCCATACAACACCCAGTGCTCATCCCAACAGGTGCCCTCCTCCGTGTCTGTGGTTTTTCTTCATCTTTTTCTTTTTTGTACAGTAAATCTTTGTAATGGTCTTTTAAACATAGAACTGAATTTAAATAGCTTTACTGTTTTTGTCAATCCAGCCAATATCGCACAATACCATTTTAACAGAAACACAGAAACCTGTTAGGATATATGCTAGTTCAGCTGTAGGAATTTATATCTGGAGTTAGGGTACTATTGGGTATCCTGGGCTTGGTCTTCTTTCTCCCTTCTGTCCTCTATGCAGACTGTCTCTGTAAGAGAAGTCTCTTTCTTTCATGGTTTTAAATAGCAAAAAGGGTGGTGATTCTCAAATTTCGAACCCTGTTCTTGACATCTCTGCTGAACTCCAAATTTGTAACAGTCGGTTGTTCATATGACAGCTCCAATTAGATACCTGATCGACATCATAAAAACTTAACACAGCCAGACCCTTAGTTTTTCCCCAAACTGGTTCTACTTTCCACTGTTAGTAAAGAACATCAGGTACCCACAGAAACAAAAAGTGTATAAATAGTTTTGATTCCTGTCATTGTTTTCACATCGTGCATTCAGTCCATTAACAAATCCTATAGGCGCTACCTTGAAAAAAAAATTGTTTTGAATCATCTCCCCTTCGTCTGCAATGCTACTGTCTTCTTCTAAGTCACTGTCAAATCTTGTTGGGATTATTTTAGTTTCTTCTTCTTGCCTGCTTCCTTTCTTGCCACCCCCCCCCCCCCCCCCCCCATCTGCTCTCCTCACAAAGTTGGAATAAACTTTTGAACATATAAAGCACATTATATTACTCCTTTGCCTAAAACCTCTAGTGGACTGGTTTGGTTCCCATGGATGCCTTTCCTGTCACTCAGGCCTCTGTTCCGAAGTCACCTCAAAGAGGCCTTCCTCTCTGCTGCCAGTTACTCAGTTCTCTGCCTGGAGGCTACAGGTGGTGCTTACTTCTTACATACTATATCCTTCCAGAGGTAGTTTATTCACTGGCAAATATGCATGCACCATAGTCCTTTCTCTTTTGTAACAGTTGGTATTATAACTGTTTCTATACCTTGTTGTCTCACTTACCGTATCTTGAAGTTTATATTAAGTACATAAAGAATTTTCATCTTTCCTAAAATGGATATATCATAATTTCTGTAACCAATCCTCTTTAGATGGGCACTGAGGGTATTTCCAGTCTTGACAATTCCAAACTATCCTGCTGTGAATAATCTTGTATATATGCTACAATACACAAGTAAGTAGATCCTTACTGTGTTCTGGAAGTAAGTTTACTATTCAGTACTGTGAAGGCCATCCTGTATTTTTTGATTGTTTAATGCAAACATAATTTGAAAATGATTTCATTAAAATTTGGCTTGAGATTAGGAAAACATTTGAAAATCAGTCCCAGTAATTGTCTTCTGTTATCACTTGTGTAGGAAATGTTGGAAGCTCTCAAGGCACTTTCAACCTTTTTCGTTGAAAACAGTTTGCGGACTCGAAGGAATTTACGTGGAGATATTGAACGCAGAAGTTTAGCCATCAATGAAGAGTTTGTCAACATTTTCAAGGAGGTGAAGGAAGTATGTAAATTCTTTTTGTTTTACATTTATTGAGAACTTAACTGTATGCCTGACTCTGTGCTAAATATTTTTATGAATTGGGTTGATACGTTTACTATTCATGTACCGTGTTCAAATAGAAGATTTAACTACTTACTCTCGCAGCACCTAGGTCCTTCACTTAGTGTGATTTCTGAATCTGTGACCTCCACTAATGCTGCTTCTTAAGAAGTTGTAACATTTGTTCTAGGATATTCTCTTAGAAATTTTTTTAAATGTTTATTTTTGAGAGAGAGAGAGAGACAGAATGAATGTGAGTAGGAGAGGGGCAAAGAGAGAGGGAGACACAGGATCCGAAGCAGGCTCCAGGCTCTGAGCTGTCAGCACAGAGCCTGATGCGGTGCTCAAACTCACGATCCCTGAATTCATGACCTGATCCAAAGTCGGATGCTTACCTGACTGAGCCACCCAAGTGCCCCGAAATTTTTGCTTTTTTAGCAACAACAAGAAGAAACATTTCTTTAAATGACTTTCCAGTGAAATTTTTCCTTACTGAATAAACCTCCTTGCATAACCACTTCTCCATTGGAGATTAATTAGGAGTGAGTTATTTTAGTGCATCATAAATTATGAAATTTTCAGATTAAGATCAGTTACTTCAGTGCATAAATAATTTATCGTATTTGAGTGAGCAGTCTACTCACCATGGGGTAAAAATGGATTTTACTTATTATGTTGTTATATTTATTATGCAATACTTTGTTAATTTTGTTAGTATCATGTAATTATTCTGTGTGAGGTGTATGTTATATATAATGTTAATGACTAATTAATAAACAGATTATATTTAACAGTTTAGAAAGATTTCACTAAGGCTAAAATCTGGAAGGTTGAAAGGAATGTTTGGTTAAGTGTTCATAAAAATAGAGTAGGGATGCTTGGGTGGCTCAGTCGGTTGAGCTTTTGACACTCAATTTCGGCTCAGGTCATGATCTCATGGTTTGTGAGTTCGAGCCCCACATTGGGCTCCATGCTGACAGTGTGGAGCCTGCTTGGGATTCTCTCTCTCACCCTCTTTCTCTGCCCCTCCCCTGTTCACTTGTTGTCTCTCTCAAAGTAAATAAACATTAAGCAAAAATAGAAAGAGTACTCATGAGCACATCCAGATTGTGGTCTCTAAACACTGTTTCCCACTGCAAGAGACAATGTTGCACATATCAGAAAGCAGGGAAGCTAAGACTATGGGGAAAGTGGCAGAAGAACTTTGGAGCTAAGTTAATGAGGCTTCCACTGGCCAGAGGTAGGACAGTTAGAGCATCAATAAGAATAACTGAGTGGGCTGAAACCTATCAAACATGTTTAAATGCATGGATTCATACTGATACTAAAACCCAAAAAGAGCCCTCGTTGGTTATATCTGGTGGATATAAGGGAACCAACTTATTGTGAAACCTACTAAATAAAAGGAAAGGGTCCAACATTTATCCTGTCTTTTGTTCCAACTACATAGAGTTGTTGAGGGGAAGCTGCTCTTTATAACTTTATTCTGTTGAAGAAATGAAGAGGGATTGATAGAAGATTTTGGCACTGCTGTTGAATTTATGGATCTAGTTCAAGGTTTCTCAACTTGGCACTGTTTACCTTTTGGGTCACGCAGTTGGGGTCGCACTGTTTAGGGTGTTGAACAGCATCCCTGGGCTCTAACCACTAAATTCCAGTTGTACCACTTTTTCCTTGGTTGTTCCACCCAAATATTTCTCCAGACACTGCCATATGCCACGGTGGGGGACCCAGTTGCCCCAGTTGAGCACCATCGATCTAGCCATTGGTCATCACTGGCAGCTAACCTCACAAAGAGAGAAACATCCATATCTATCACTTCTAGTAAAGGTATACAACACCATCTATGAAAAATTCTTGCCAGAAAAATGAACCAGAATACGATCAAGCTTCTAGACCTAACTGCCCGTTTATAGAAAATACTGAGGTCAGAGGAATATGTTAACACTACAAATATGCAGTCAGAAAATGCAGACTGTTGGGAACTATACAAATGAATTTCTTCAACAAATAAATTGTAAGACAAAGAGAAATAGGGAAGAGTGAGACTCTGTTGATTAAAAAAAAGAAATGAGAAGTAGCAACCAGTAGCAATTTGTGAGTCTTTGTTAGTTCCTGACTTGAAATAATTATTTAAAATTGAGACGGTTGCAGAGACTGGAATGCTGACAAGACATTTGATATTAAGAGATTATTGTTAAATATTTGGATGTGAAAGTGGCATTTTTTAAAAAGTTTATTTATTTTGAGAGAAAGAGTGTGAGTGGGAGAAGGGCAGAGAGAGGAAGACAGAGAGAATCCCAAGCAGGCTCTGCACCTGCCAGCACAGAGCCAATGCGGGGTTCAAACTCATGAACCATGAGATCATTACCTGAGCCAAAATCAAGCCCTGGACGTTCATCCGATTAAGCCACCTACGCCTCCCAAAATGGCATTTTTTAAAAAAGTCTTCTTAGAGGGGCGCCGGGGTGGCTCAGTTGGTTAAGCCTCTGACTGCGGCTCAGGTCATGATCTCAGTGTTCATGGGTTCACCTCCACATCAGGCTCTGTGCTGACTGCTCAGAGCCTGGAGCCTGCTTTAGATTCTCTATTTCCCTTTCTCTCTCTGCCCCTCCCTGCCTCGCACTCTGTCTCTCTCTGTCTTCTCTCAAAAATAAATCAACATTAAAAAAATTTTTTTTAAATCTTGGAAGTAGATATTGATATATTTATGAATGAAATGATATGACATTATGCATTCAAAATAATTCTGTTTGTGGGGGAGGGAGAAAGGGATGAAAGAAAGATAGAAAGTGGGTAGAGAGGGGGCGCCTGGGTGGCTCAGTCGGTTAAGCACCTGACTGTTGATTTCAGCTCAGGTCTTGATCTCACGGTCTGTGGGTTCTGTGTCAGGCTCCGTGCTAAGGCTGTGGAGCCTGCTTGGGATTCTCTCTCTCTCTCTCTCTCTCTCTCTCTCTCTCTCTCTCACCTCTTGTGCATACTCACACACTCTCTGTCTCTCTCAAAATAAATAAACTTAAAAAAAGAAAAGGAAAAAGAGAAAGTGTGTAGAGAGATAGATGAAACGAGTGGTTATGGGTTGGTAATTGTTGAAGGTAGGTGGTATGACATTGACATTCATATTATCTCAACTTTGAGCTATTTTTGAAAATTTTCCATAATAAAAAGTTTTTAAAAAGCTTATCATACACCAATTATATTTCACAGCCTGTAACTTTATTTAATTGGGGGAGAAAAAGTCGACTCTAAGTTCAAATACTTTATAAGTAATGTAAAGGTCATTCAATTACAGTAATCAAAACTCTGCATTTAGGTCACATATTCAGAGATGTGATTTATATTATTTGACAAATCAGATCCATTTGGTACATTATGGTGGCTAAAGTAAATATTACACGTGGTTGTTCTTGACCTAGCTGGCTGATAATGGCAGTGTTGTTCATATGAGATTACACAGATTTAAGGGAATGGTGAGATGAGTTTACTTAGGTCTCTGCTGTTGCTGATATTAATTGATATTTTGAAATCATGCTTTTTTTTATTTTTTAATTTTTATTTTTTATTTGATTTTTTTATTATTCACTTCAAAGTAGCTTAGGACTTCATTTAATAATTTGATTTATATCCTATTTATAGTGAAATGTAGGAACATTTAAAAACATTGGGTACTCTGATAGTTATATTTCATTCAAAGCACTTTATGGAGAGAAGGGAGAAAAATCTTACTTCTAGAACTTAGATTTATGCTCATATTCTGATAAGTGATTTTCTAACTGGTTCATCCTCACACTTTGTTTATAGCCTCACCTGGCTGCTTTCTTATTACTTGCCCTCTGACTGGCTTGTCCCTTCATAAAAACTGTCACGTTTCTATTTGAAGGTCTGGGCATGGTGCTGAAAGGGATTGTCTGTGGTCTGCCACTGAAACTTCCTTGTATATCTTCCTGTTAAGTGACACCCAATTGTGAAAAAGAAGATAGGAGTGCAGTATGAAGCTAAATGTGGTTTTGTGATACCATTTTTTCAAATCATATTTTTCATTGACTCAATAAAGACTAGAGAATGGTTTGGTAAAAAGTATAGAGCCTGGGAGACCTGTTGAAAAAAAATGATCAGTTCACCCAAGTGGTACCAATAGACCTGAACCAAAGTAGTAGCTCTTAGAGTAGTAAAAAAGAAACAGAGAAAACATATATATTAAGGATATAAATGACCGGACTTAGTGGCCAGTTAAATTCACATGTATCTGGAGGGGGCTAGAGATGGAAGTACAGAGGGAAAGAATGTTACTGAGAAAATTACCAGGTTTGTGGCATGATCCAATATGTGATGATGAGAGAGAGGAGGCACTATTTTTAGTTTATTGGGTTTTCATATTTGCTTGTTATTAATTAAAAGTTACAAATAATCCATTATAGAAAAGTTAGATAAGGTCAGAAATAGAACAATTGTTTATGACCCTATCACCCAGAAATAACCTTGGTCATTATTTTATTGCCTGGTTTTCCTATGTTTTTCTATATACATATATGTACTTTTCTTAAAAAATGGGGGATATTATATGCATTGTTTCATAGTACTTTTATTTTTTTTACCTTATATAGACATCCCTCCATGCCAACGAAAATACACACACACACACACACACACACACACACAAACGCACAGATTGTGCATTGTTAATAAACGCACAGATTTCCATTGTGTGTTTGGAAATGTTTCACATTTTCCATTTGTTTTAGGCAATTCTGTTGATCATCTTACATATATTGTTGCACACTTACCTGATTAATTCCTTAGGATAAATCTTAATTTTAAAATTCTGAATGACGAGGTAGTCATATTTTATTTGCTGTTTCCTATTGTCACATCTTTTAAAAAGCTTATACTAATTTCTTTTTATCTTTTCTAACATTAGATGTTATTATTTTAATTATTTCCAGTCTTAAATATGGGATCTTTTGTCATGCTCTGCCAAAAAAAAATTCGTGAGATGAAAATAAGGATTTGGCTAAGAGAATTTCTTTAATAATATATGTAGTGCTTATTGTTACTTTTTTTTCTTTTCAGGAACTTGAAAGCATAAATGAAGATGTTCAAGCAATGAGCAGTTGTTGTCAAGACATGACAAGTCGCCTACAGGTACTGTATAATGGCTGGATTTTAGCATAGTTCCTGGCTCAAAGTAAGCTTTCAGAAATTGTTAGCTAAGTCTGTCAAATATATGGATGTCTAATATATCATGCCCAATAGGAAGTTTGAATATAAATGTTATGCTTATTTTTTTTAACTATAAATGGGTTTCTTTGCATGATAATTTACTGATACTGTTCAGTTAACTCCTGAAACCTTTATATTTTGATCTAGCCAGCGTAGAGCTAACATAAACCTTTCAATCCTATAATATCCCGTAAGTCCAGCAGAAATGAGTTCATTAGTAGAAAGTCTTAGGAGTAAGTCGACACTAAAGCTATGCTCAGCAAAGACCCAGCTTAATTATGATTTATGTTCAGCACCCCCCCCCCTCCAAACACACACACACACACACACACACACACACACACACACACACACACAAAACCTCAGGAAAATATCTGTGGTTCTATGTCTGTTTATTAAAGCAGTTTCAGGGGCGCCTGGGTGGCTCAGTTGGTTGGGCATCTGACTTCCGCTCAGGTCATGATCTCACAGTCCGTGAGTTTGAGCCCCGCGTCGGGCTCTGAGCCTGCTTTGGATTCTGTGTCTCCCTCTCTCTCTGCCCCTCCCCTGCTCATTCTCTGTATCTGTCTCAAAAAAAAGAAAAAAAAAAAGTTTGAAATGTCTAGTTTGGTTGCATTACCCTCATTTATGTAATTTTGGAATACTGAATAGACTAGGATTTCCCCATGAGAGTCAGTCATGATTGTATTTACCACCTTCACATTCATATTTCACTTATACCTTTAAGATTCTCCTAGAACTGTTGAGAGCGACACTGATTCTAGGAAGAATCATTAATCTATGCATATTCCCCAAATTAATCATAAGCTACTTACATGATCTGTCTCTAGAACTAGCCAGTTTCCTGTTTCTCTAAAATTTTAGCTTTCCTAGCCTTATCTAAATTTCAGTACTCTTACTAATATATCAAATATTATTGGCATATCTATTCAATCTTTAGATCTTTATTAATTATATAGCCCTTAAATAGTCATAAAATCTTTGCTAATTGTCATTTCACATTTTTTGCAGTATTCTGTCACTTAGTATTACTTTTGTTGTTTGACGATTCTGTTTCTGTCACTTTCTCTTTATTTCCTTTTCTCATCTTCTAGCTTCCTTGATTTAATGCCTTTTCTCAAATTACACTCTATAAGGTTTTCTATACTATACTCTTGGATTTGCTTTGTAATACTAATTTTATATTTTGTGTTATACAGGATTACTCAAGTTCCTCTTTTTAGTGGTTGTATCTCATTGCCTAATTCTTATCCTCAATTATATTTTTATTCTTTTTATTATACCTATTTGTAGATGGAAAAGATCAGAGTATTTTTATCCTTCGTGCTGTTTTCAAAACAGATTATAAGTATTTTAAATCAGAGTATCCTCTTCATTTTGTCCTCGATATTTTCTTTACATCCACCAACCCTATTTTTTTCCCCTATAATGGCATGGGCCCTTCTTCCTTTCTTTCCTTTTTTATATCAGTTTTACTGAGGAAAAATTTATGTGTAGTAATAAACTGCATTCGTCTGATGTGTACAAATCGATGTGTTTGACAATTATATGCCTATGAAACAGCTACCATAATCACGGTGCAACATTTTCGTCACTTGCAAAAGATTCTCCTCTAGGCTTTTAAATTGCATGTTTAAAAATATTTTGTACTACTTGTTGTTTACATTCGATTTTGACTCTTGTATTAGCAGGGATTAGATCGGTGACTTTGGAAGTTTTCATCCATTGGCACTGATTTATTTTTTGAAATCTTAATGGTACCCACTCAGACTGTCAACTCTAGAATAAGGTTTTCAGTTTATCCATGGAGGAAAGTATTACTTTTTCATTTTAGGATGTTATACACAGGACTAATTAAATTAGCTCATATTTTAAAAAGTATTTTGGATTGGGGACATTTTAGAAGTTATTATTACAAGATACTGAAAAAATATAACCAGTAATTTTTTATATGCTGTGGCTTTTCCCTTTGTGGATTTGCTTGGATAAATTACATTTAGAGGCATATGTTTATTATTCAATGAGAAATAATCATCCTCAACGTTTAAGATAAATTGGAAATTGTTTTAGGATAATGATCTTCACTGGTATTATTAAACATTAGTTTGGGATTGTTACCACAATTTATAAATGAAGAGTCAAGAAATATGCATAATTCTTACTGCATCACATTGTAATCAAGTATCTTACGTCAGTGATTAACAGGTGGTGTTTTTTGTAAGATATGCCTTCAATTTAATAATGACTACAGCTAAAAAAAGAAGCTAGGAAGCACTTTTTGATATTGATTTTGTGTGGCATTCCTTTTTCACAAATATTAAAATGTAAACATATTTTAGAATTTTTAAAATATTTTAAATATTCTTAAATATTGTATTAGGCAGGAGTAAGGTGGCAGTGGATCCTGAAAGTAAAATGGGATTAGGAAAGATGAGGAAGAATTGGAAGAAATTAGTAGATTTAAAGAGTAATAATTTTAGAGTAGTACCATGGAAGTCATTTTGTTCGACTCCATTCCTCAAAAGTTATTGATGTGCTGAATTATCTAGGTTCAAATCTATTTTCTTAACAAATACCTACTGTTTGCTAGGCATGCGATCTGGTTGCAAGGAGCACGGACTCAGATGGAGGTGGGGCTGGGGCTCTTATTGATGGGATACCTGTATGAAGCAATAAGGCAGAAACGTTGCTGACAGTCTGAAAGATTGTAGAAGGCTTAGGCCTCTAAGAACCCAGAACTTGCAGGGGGCTGGGGTTTCCTGTGTAGATCTAATGCAGCTCTAGAAACTTAGCAGCAGAAGCTTGCTCTTTATGATCGTGTTCCAGCATGGAAATGACCCCGTATCTGCCCATATTTGCTCTGGTATCCTATCTTTAAGAGACTGACCTTCTATAATATGTGTTTGTATGCTTTATACAGTTGACCTTTGAACAATGAGGAGGTTAGGGGAGTTGACCCCCGTGCACACAGAAATCCATGCCTAGTTTTTGACTCCCCAAAACTTAACCATTAATAGCCTACTCTTGACCAGAAGCTGTTACCATACACAGTCAAAACACATTTTGTGTTTTTTATATATATATATAAATATATACTGTATTCTTACAATAAAGTAATCTAGAGAAGAAAATGTTATTAAGAAAATCATAAGGAAGAGAAAATAGATTTACAGAACTGTAATGTATTATTTAAAAAATTTTTTTTTACATTTATTTATTTTTTATTATTTAAAAAAATTTTTTTTTCTTTTACTTATTTTTGAGAGACAGAGAGAGACAGCATAAGCAGGGGAGGGGCAGAGAGAGAGAGGGAGACACAGAATCAGAAGCAGGCTCCAGGCTCCGAGCTGTCAGCACAGAGCCCGACGCGGGGCTCGAACCACGAACCGTGAGATCATGACCTGAGCCGGAGTCGGACGCTTAACCGGCTGAGCCACCCAGGTGCCCCTATAGTGTATTATTTTTAAAAATTCCTTGTGTAAGTGGACACACACAGTTCAAATATGTGGTGTTCAAGGTCAACTGTAATTTCCACTTACTAGTGGCTTTATTTATACATAATTCTAGCCCACTCCATGTCCCTCAAGGGCATGGACCCCATGTCTCCAGCTGCAAACATCCACTTGTTTCTCCTCTCTTTGCTAACCACCTTTATGTTTAGGTCTTTGAGAATCTGATTAGCTACACTTTCTTTTGTTTCAGTCTACTGTAAAATAATTGCCTAATCTTAGGATAGAATAGTCTTTCATCAAGTTTTCATTCCTGATCCTTTCGACTCTGGCTTGGGGAAGGAAGGATTGCTTAACACAAAACTTGTCGGTAACAGCCCTGTGTCCTTTAGATAGGGCTATCTCTGATCTTCCCCAAAACCCTATATGAGGGGTAGTTTGTGTATTCCACCTCTCAAATGTTTATCTCCATCTTGGGCATTTCTGTTCAGTTCCACACCAGCGTTTCAGTGACTTAACTTACAACTCTATTTAGAGGTCTCATGGTATGTCAAGTCACATGTTCATAACGGAAGTCATGATTTTTATTCCGACCCTGCTTTTCCAGTAGTTCTGTTTCACTAAAAACATCATGAGTTGTTGAATGCCTTAGCGTCCTCACACCATTTTCTTTCTTGTAAGCCTTGGCGTTGTGTCTGTTGAGAACTCTGAGCTTCTCTTAGTAAAGGTAGTATATGAGCCTGGCAACATCTAATTCAGTTATTTGGCCTTTTTAAAACTTTTGAGCTCTGGAGTGTGATCTCACATGCTGTTAAGTTTGAGCTTTAGTAAGTGGTACTGTTAGTTTTCTGAAATATAGAAAAATCGAAATGTACTCATGTTGGATATGTTTATAATTTTAGGCGGCAAAAGAACAGACTCAAGATTTGATAGTAAAAACCACTAAGCTTCAAGCTGAAAGGTAAGTTTTCTTTGTATAGTTTCTTCTTCGTTAATTTGGAGATTAAGTGGAAAGAAAATTATAGGTAACTCCAAATCAAAGTTAAAATAATAAAAAATATGATTCAAAATTCATACAGCATGTAAGGTTCTAAGCTATTATCCAAGAGGAAAATAAACAAAACAATATTTTAGGAGTATCAAACTTGATTGGGGTTGAAGGATTATTCACTTTTTGGAGATGACAATGTGTTGTTTATTGTTTGCTACGGATTTAAGAAAAAGATTGCTTTTTAAAATGTAGATGATTTTAGATTTTTGGTAGTCTTATTTTTATTTTTTCACATTCATTGTCTCTTATTTTTAGCTATGGTCTGTCCTCTCTAATATAATTAAGAGTTAACTGCATAAGTTCTTCTTGTGGTAGTTTACAAATAGGTATGCTAATATTTGTTGACTGAATAAATGGGTGAATGAAAGTGAGTAGAATATGGATTCATGTATTTTATTGTGTATTACAGTCTTTTGTAATCAGTTGTTGGTTTGACTGTCTCTCTTACTAAACTGTGAGCTCCTTGAGAACATTGACAGTTTTTTAACTCTCTTTGTATCTCCAGTGCCTAATGCATTGTAGATTCAATAAATAATTTCTGAATAAATGAATATGGAATACAGCTAATCTGATGCCAAGAAAGGAACATAAAATAAAAACTGAAAACTAAGCATTGTATTGGAGCTTGTAACATATTTGGGACCCCGATTAATGTTTATAGGAGGCAACATTAGAACATTGTGTTTCTATCTGTATATTCTCAAAACTAAGCAACGTTGTTCATGTTTATTATTTTAATAAGCCGATGAAAGTGTTTTGGCTGGGTATGCTTTTGGGAGTGAAAATTTCTGACATTCCAGTATCCCAAGAGCTAGGGATATGATGTGCCAAGTAAACATTTGTGGAAAGTATTGTAGGAAAATTACACAGCAGAAATTATAACAGATTCCTGGAAGCTGGCCGACAGTTGTTTTTCCATTTTTAAGTATTACCTTATCTTTTTAGCAAGAAACTTTGTCAAATAAGCAATTAGCTTTAAAAATAGAAATTCTGTGGGCTTATTTGGATAACATGCCATTCTTATTAAGACAGATGTATAAATGATATGAATATTTTTCCAACTACATTAGAAGTTCAGTCATTGTGATAGCTGACGCTCTAATAGGTAAAGTTTGATGCAGAATTGTCTTCACAGGACTGCGGTTAATATTTCTTTGTAATATTTAGTTGATAGAAGATGGGTTTCGTTGATAATCAGGAAGTGATATCCACATAAATATACTTCCATATTTTTTTAAAGTTTATTTATTTATTTTGAGAGAGACAGAGAGAGGGAGAGAGAGAATCCCAAGCAGGTTCTGTGCTGTCAGCATGAAGCCTGACACAGGGCTTGATCTTATGAACTGTGAGATGACCTGAGCCAAAATCCAGAGTCTGACGCTTAACTGACTGAGCCACCCAGGTGCCCCTACTTGCATATTTTTTAATGCTATTGAAGTCACTACTTTATATATATACATATATATTTTTTAAGTTTTTAGGTTTATTTATTTATTTTGAGAGAGAGGTCAGGGAGCACGAGTGGGGGAGGGGTAGAGAGAGGGAGAAAGAGATTCCCAAGCAAGTATTGCATAGCGTGGAGCGGGACGCAGGGCTCAAACCCTGGAACCTTGAGATTATGACTTGAGCCGAAGTTGGATGCTTAACCAGCTGAGCCACCCAGGCGCCCCATATATTTTTTTATCTCTTGTGAAGGCCCACCAGCCAAATTTCTTTCTAGAATCAGAGAAATAATTTCTGGTGAACGTTTATGTTTCTTTTTGAGGTATAGTATGTTAAAGTGGAAAGAATGTAGGCTTTGAAGACAAAAACCTGAATTCTAATCTAAATTTGGGGTAAGAGTTCATTAGATTTTTAATTTTGAGCAAGTTACTTCTTAACTTCAGCCCCAGTTTTCACATCTGAAAAAAGGGAATAGCTGATTAGGTGATTTACACAGGAGCTGAACACATTGCCTGGTAATCCGTCAAGGGACACTATCCTTCTCTCTTCTTCCAGAGCTTTCATTAGACAAAGCTATCGGCACATCTTGTGTCTACATTGGCTTTGATGGCTAGGAAGCTTAGGTTATAGTTTTCCTCAGCTATGTTATTTACTTTCTCATCCTTCCTTACTATTTCTTACTATTTTATCTTTTAATAGTTTTAATTGTATTTTAATTGTGCTATTTGTTATAAACTACTTTAATTCAGGTTTTGCAGTTTGTAACAAAAATACAATACTTTATTTTGCATAAACATACATATAAAAATACATTACAGAAACATATTTGTTCGGGCAGGAAAGCTTAGAGACCTCTTTTCTTCTTTCTTACTCTCATTTGTATGTATATAATTCAGAGGAAAAAAAAAAAACTAAAATCAGCTACAACTTTACTACACAGGCATAACCACTGTTAACGTTTTGGCATATTTCCTCCCAGTGTGATCATATGTGTGTAGTTCTGTTTTACTTTGTTCACTTATATTTTATGTTCACTTTTGGGGTGCCTGGGTGGCTCAGTTGGTTAAGCGTCCAACTCTTGGTTTCAGCTCAGGTCATGATCTCACTGTGAGTTCAAGCTCCCTAGTGGCCTCTGTGCTGACAGCTTGGAGCCTGCTTAGGATTCTCTCTCTCCCCCTCTGTCTGCCCCTGCTTGTGTGTGTGTGTTGTCTCTCTCCTCTCTTTCTCAAAAATAAATATATAAAGTTGAAAACAAATTTATGTTCATTTTTCTGTGTCTTTTACTTAGAAAAACCATGCTTTTTAATGGTGAAATTATATTTCATCTTGTGAATGAACCAACACGTATGTTAAACATTCTTATATCACTGAATATTAGTATTGTTTCCAATACTAAAAATAATGGTTTGGCATATGTTTTTAAATCATTATGTGCAGTTCAGATTATTTCCTTAGGATGTACTAAGGAAATAATGTATATTGCCTAAATTGCTCTCCAAAAGGGTTATACCAATTTACATATTTATCAGCAATAAATGAGAATGTCTCTTTTATTAAACCTTTGCCAGTAGTAGGTATTGTCATGAAAATCTTTGGCAATTTCATAGATGAACAGTAGCATCATACTCCTAATTTATATTTTATTGAATGTTGTTGGTGGGTGAGTCAGCTTTCTTTTTTCATTTTGTCTTGCCATTTATATTTCTTAATCCTTTTTTTCTTTTGTATCTTTTGCCCATTTTTAAAATCTTTTTCTTATTATTTTGAAATTGTTTGGTGAAAGTGAATCTAGAGGGTAGAGTTAAAATATGGCAGAGGCAGATTTTCAGGAAAAGAAAAAGAAGGCACCATAAGATTCATACATCATGTTCTGAGAATGCTTGAAGGAATCATTATTAGGATTAATTAGTCTGTTTATTTTAAATATTTAAGTAATTTATGAATACATGTCCTGAAAATTCACTTATGGGTGTGTATATATATATTTTAAAAACTCGATGTTGTTGCTCAACATATTTTTTGTGGCTTGCTTTTTGTACCTGAGAAATGCTTTATAGATCATTTTGTATTAATAGGTCCAGATCTATCTCATATTTTTTATCTGCTGCACATTATTTCACAGTATGTATTTGCTGTGTTTATTTATGTATTATATAACATATAATACATCTCCAAGTGATTACAGTGATTACATGAACACATCCCAAAGAGGCTGTAATTTATAATAGCCATTTATATGTTTTGTATTAACATTTATTTCATATGATTTTATTTAGATATTAAAAACTCTCCAGAACATACCATATTTCAGTTGTGATTTAAGATGAAGGCAAGGTCTGATATGTATCTTTTGTCACACCAGACCCTGGCTTAGGGCTTTTATATATTGTAGGTCCCTGTTAGTGTTCTTAGATTGCACAGATACTCCCAAACCAAGTGATTGGACTATATGAGAATAACTTTCTATCAGAAAGGTTGTGCAGTTTTACCTGGGAAGAATATATAGGGTGAAAGCAAAGAGTAATATGATTTTAAAAATATATTACAGTGTATTTCATCATTACTTTAAAAGTTGTCATCTTGAGATACCAAACCCTTGTTTTAGCAATATGACCATTAAACATATTTTTGGACCAAATCTTTTGTAGAAATAGAGCCTCTGGCTTAAAGTCTTTTTATTTCATGGCTTTTATGTCTCTGTGTGTGTGTGTGTGTGTGTGTGTGTGTGTGTGTACATACACACTAGTCAAAACTACTATCTGGAATGAAATTTAATGATTAAGAAGTGTGATCAAGGGGCACCTGGGTGGCTCAGTCGGTTGGGCGGCCGACTTCGGCTCAGGTCATGATCTCACGGTCCGTGAGTTCGAGCCCCGCGTCAGGCTCTGTGCTGACAGCTCAGAGCCTGGAGCCTGTTTCAGATTCTGTGTCTCCCTCTCTCTCTGACCCTCCCCCGATCATGCTCTGTCTCTCTCTGTCTCAAAAATAAATAAACTTTAAAAAAAATTAAAAAAAAAAAAAAAAGAAGTATGATCAAGATAGGTAATACTAGATTTGGTTAAAGCAAAAGTAAGTTATAAACTAAAGAAATTTGTTTCCTTTGTGCCCAGTAAATTGACTCTAGAGATAGATCTGAAAGAAGCTCTGGAAAGGTTTCAGTAAAAATGATTAATCTAAATAATCTCGAATTTTATGAACTCTTATAATTATTTCAAATCCTGTGTGGTAACGATTGGAGCTTAAACACTGTAAAACAAAACCCGATAAAGTAACTTTTTGATATCCATAAGATGATTAAGGGCGTATGCCATTCATCTGTGTAGATTTAATTACACTATTTACATTATCATTTGAGATCATCAGAATGTTACTGCCACCTAGAGGACTTTTCCTTTCTAACTTGCTATATTATTTCAGAGCATTTGACTTTGACTTTAGAACCTCACAGCCCAAGCGTACCAACAAAACAAATATGGCAGATGCATTGTACTGTCTGCACATAGAATGTTGATGTTTATTTTGTCCACTCTAATTTGAGTATTATTAAGTTGTGGAATATTGCTGCCTTGTGAATACTGCTGGTGAAACCCAATTTTATGTGTATATCTTTAAATCTAAGATGGAAAAGCCAGGAATGGTGAATTTCTGCTCAGGACTTAGCCTTTAGACGGGGATGCGGCCCGGGCCTTCAGGTCACATTCCAAATAAGAGTGTGCCTTTCCTTAATTGTCAACCTGGTCTACATAGGTTGCATTCACATAATGTAACTGAAGACTCTTGTATTACCATAGTGTGCAGAAAAAGTGTGAAGGCACAAGTGGAGTGCTCTATGGATTTATGAGGAATTGGTAAATGAGTTCTCTGTTTCTAATCGAAAGTTAAAAAATAAAAAACCTGACTTTTGGTCGCTGTGCACTTCATGTGAAAACTTCAGAGGCTTAGGATTTTTTAGTGATTGAAAAGAAATTAGTTGAAAACGGGCATATTTCTCTCCTGTGAGACAACGTTGTTACCACCAGATGAACAATTTAAGTACATGTAAGTGGCTGAGAATTTGTTACGCAGGGACCATTTGTAAACCTATTTCTTCTTTTGCATGATGGTTAACTCGTTTTACTGTGTGTAGGTATCTGAGGTAAAACAATATCAGGTAATTTTGTCACCTACCTGCTGGACGAGCATCTGATGTTTGAGGCAGAAATGAGGCTTTCAAACATACTGAGACTCTTTCACATGGGTTTTAAGAAGTTATTATGTCAGAGATGTAGCTTGTTCTAAAGCTACGCAAATTCATAGCATGCTTGATTTTTTTTTTTTATTGCTTGGTTGTTTTTTATTATTATTATAGTCAAAGACTAGAAATAAGAGCACAAGTCGCAGATGCCTTCTTATCCAAGTTCCAGCTGACTTCTGATGAGATGGGTCTCCTCCGAGGTACCAGAGAAGGACCTATAACCGAGGTATGTTGCTCTCTTATAATCATTTAAAGCATAGCAGATAATGATTTATAGATAAGTCACTCGTTTTAAGGCTTTATTTTCCCATCACAAAAGTTTTATTTAGAATATTTTTTTAAGTTTAGAAACTAAGATACATATTTTAAATTACCTTAATTTGGTTTTTTTTTTGTTTGTGTATTTTTTTCAAAGCAATATGTATAATTTTTTATTTGAGAAATCGAAGAGTGTCAATTTTTTAAAAAAATCTTCATCACCTTTTCCACTCCTTCCTGTCAACCATTGTCCATTGTCAACCATTTTCAACCTTATTAATTGCTTCTTTTATAAATTCTGTATCCTGGATCCGTAGATTTAAAAAAAAAAAAAGGTTTGGTTATCTATGTTTCCTATTTTCTGTTGGTTTCCAGTCATGAAATATGAGATTTTAGCCTCTTAACCCTGCCTTCTCCTGCACACATACATGTTCTCTTTCCTTCCTACCTCACAGTACCGTTTTATGACATTTTCTCTTTTCATTACAGTAGCATTAAAGTGATTACACATTTCTTCCTTTATAACTTTTTGTCTTTCCTGGAATTTGCAATTCCTTATCTTTTCACCAAATTAGCTTCTGAATCGACGCCCTTCTTTCCAAACTGACACACAACTCTAAAACCTCTCAAAGTGCTAATTAACTGGGTAGACTTTTGTTTCTTTGTTTTTTCCTGAAGACATTCACTGTCTCCAGAAAGGAATCTTTCAGTTTCCTAACTGGGAGGAGCTATACATCTAAGACACTTGTCATCCCTCTAGGGTCTGAGGGCAGGAAGAGTTCTCAAAGGGTGGGTGCGACGTACTGGGCTGCTCTCCAGAGATGTCACCGCTTCTTACTGCCAGGCTAGAGCGGACCCAGTCATCTAGGAGTAAGGAGTTAAGTAGGTCGAGAATGGGTTTGTACTTTCCTTATTGGTGTTTATTGCCCTTGTAGATGGTGGAACTTTGCACATATGAAATATTTGGCATCTTACCTTTTCTCCACTTAGCAGAAATTGTCAACAGTATTGGAGGAGATTTTTTTTAAAATTTCATTCATCAAAGAAAAATAACTCATTCATTATTTTCATGATTGGAACACCATGACTGTATGGAAACGAAGGCTTCAGTGCCTCTTTCTAACAGGCAAAAAAATCTTGGAGTTCAGCATCAGTCAGCTCCTCTATTATCTATGAGCAGCTTTTATGTATCCAGCTTTACATTCTGCTCTTGGATTAGGGGGCAAGAACAGGTATATAAAAGCTAATGTAAAACATCATCTTCAGTGATAACAAAGCTATGCTTACTTATTAAGTCATAAGGTATGTCATATGTAGCATGTTTTCCTTTATGTAGTAATCTTCAGGGGTGCCTTCTCTATTACTAGACTATGCATTTCTTGAGGGACAGCAGTTGTTGTCTATAAATTTTGTGTTCCTGGCAACTAACATACTATTTGGCACGTAGTCGACATTGAATTAACATATGTTTTAAATGTAAGTATCTGTTGCACTTCCGATAAAAATTTAGAGGAAATTGTGGTCAGTATAGGAGCACTTCATTAGAGTAAGTGAAAGAATTTGTTTTTCCCTTGTAGTGACATTTCAATTTAGAGTAATGTAATTTCACCAGAAAACCTGGACATTTTAAAGTTGCGTTTTTAATTTTAAAGGATTTTTTCAAGGCACTGGGAAGAGTAAAACAGATTCATAATGACGTTAAAGTTCTCTTACGTACAAACCAACAAACAGCAGGGTGAGTTAACTTTTCACTTCATAATTGCATTTCCTCTTACATTTTGCAAATTTTAAAGACATTCTAGGTTCTTTCTGAAATTATATGACATATTATGAAATAGGAATTTAATTTCTATGTATCTTTGCATAAGGAGGGAGTTATACCCTGATATATTTAGAATAAAACAGTACTTGGATACCTAAGTGATGCTATTAAAATTTGACAACATTTATTTAATTATAAAAAAGTTATCAAAAAATCCTTCCATAAAATGATAAAAAGTTCTATGCTTTAACCAAAATGTGCTGTAATTAAGCAAAATAATTAAGTTTTTAGATGTAACTATTGTTTAAAACTTTAAATTAAAATAAATCTTTAATTTTCTTAGTTTAGAAATTATGGAACAGATGGCCTTGCTTCAAGAAACAGCTTATGAAAGACTTTATCGATGGGCTCAAAGTAAGTGATTTCTTTCATGTGGTCTAGATTTATAAATATTAGTTTTCAATTTAGTTATTTCATCTGACCTTTGAGATCATATTTGGGTCTTAGAAATCAGAAAGTATTTTTAAAAAGAAAAACGTGGGGGTGCCTGTGTGGCTCAGTGGTTAAGTGTCTGACTCTTGATTTCAGCTCAGGTCATGATCTCACAGTTCAGAGTTTGAGCTTCATATCACGCTGCACTCAAAGCCTGCTTGGGATTCTCTTTCTTTCTCTCTGTCTCTTTCAAAAATAAAGAAACTTAAAAAAAAGAGAAAGAAAAATGAGTTTTACTTTTGAACATATTGTGTTTGTGTTTGTATCACGAGTATTTGCCATCATTCAAGTTCTATGTATGATTAAGGATGGTAATAAAAAAAAAAAAGGTCATCACTTCTAAAGTCATTAAGTAATTGTTTTATACGTGGTGAATTGCTATTCTATTGTTGCTATAACAAATCATCACAAACTTAATGGCTTAAAACAACACAAATCATTACCCTATAGTTCTGCAGGTCAGAAATCAGACATGTTTCTCACCACACTAAAAGTGCTTAGCACAGCTGCAGTGATTTCTGGAGGCTCTGGGAAGGTTCACTGCCTGTGCTTATTCAGTTTGTGGGCATAATTTAGTAACTTGAGTCTGTAGGACCAACTGAGGTATGTTTCCTTGCTGGCTGTGACTGAGGCCTTTTCCCAGTTCTAGAGGCTGCCTACAGTCTTTGGTTTGTGGCCTCTTCCTCTGTCTGTATTTTTTGTTTATTTATTTATTATTATGTTTTTAATGTTTATTTTTGAGAGAGAGGAAGACAGATGTGAGTGGGGGCGGGGCAGAGAGAGAGAGTGACACAATCCGAAGCAGGCTCCAGGCTCTGAGCTGTCAGCACAGAGCCCCATGCAGGGCTAGAACTCACGAACCGCAGGATCATGACCTGAGCCGAAGTTGGACGCTTAACCGACTGAGCCACCCAGGTGCCCCTATTTATTTACTTTTCTAGAGTTTATTTATTTTGAGAGAGAAAAAGAGAGCGTAAGCGAGTGAGGGAGGAGCAGAGAGAGGGAGAAGGAGAAAGAGAATCCTAAGCAGGCTCCACTCTGTCAGAGCAGAGCCAGACGCAGGACTCGATCTCACGAACCATGAGATCATGACCTGAGCTGAAACGAAGAGTCAGATGTGTAACCACTGAGCTGCTCTAGTGTCCCATCATAAAATAGTTTTTGATTGGCATATTCTCTAAGTTTTTCCAAGCACTTTTTTAATGTAATATCTGCTACAGAATTTAGACTGCGGGTACACAATGGATATAATAAAGACCAAATTTTAATTTAACAGGTGCTGTAATTACACGGTAACTCTTTTCCAGGTGAATGCAGAACACTGACGCAGGAATCATGTGACATATCTCCAGTATTAACTCAGGCAATGGAAGCCCTGCAGGATAGACCTGTCTTATATAAGTGGGTGACTTTTTCCTAATTAAAAAAAATAAATCCACTTTTTCTTGGACGATTTATGCTAGCTTTCAGTGTTATCAAATTGATATACGATAGTTTAGTTTTGGTAATTAACTAATTTATTTAAAGTGATGCTTTTACCTGATATGTGTGTTGTTGGGGCATCAGCTCATTTGTGTATTGTGTATTATAGAATGCAGTTTGGAGGGGAAAAGCAAGGTGTCCCTATGTCTAGACTGCCCCTTATGTATGTAGAGGTAAGGGCTTTCCCCATCCTGTCATCTCACTGACTACCTTAGAATTGTATGAAGCTAAAATTCCTCTGTCAACCTGGCCCTGGAGAGAAGGAGGTCAGAAATATAACTTCCCCCAAATGAAAAAAGAACATTTAAAATCAAGATTCCATTAATAGGGTTCAAGAAAAGAAAGAGTTCACGTCTTTCATTCTGTAAGTTATGCCAGCTAAGAGATCTATGATGATGCTTTGGGTAAGAACCCTAGGCATTATTAATTATTGACATATTTTTTATTACTCTGTATTTTAATTTTACTCTTTTATCTTTCATATAAAACAGAAGTAAATGTTTTTTTTTATTTTTAATTTCTGCAATAATATGACAATAGGGACACCAAGTGGGGAGTTATGCAGGAAACAAAACCAGGGAACGTGTACAGAGGCATTCAGTCTTGCTCTGAGTCATGCCTTTCAGAGGCTTTTAATAGTTTTAGAGGATTTCCCCATTACTGTGCTTTCTGATTGGAACGTTGCTTAGCCTATAATAAGTTTCCAGAACACAAGTGCTGGGACAGCTGCATGAAATAATAACATTCCAGTACTACTTACTGAGTACTTACTATATGTTAAGCGCAGTTCTAAGTACTAGAGACACAGCATCAATAAACCTCTACCCTCAAATTGCTTTATTTTATGGGACTAGATATAAACACACCATTTTAATGACTAGATTAATTGCTACTTTAGAGTTCGTGTGTCCGTGTTCTGTGGTAGGGGAAAGGGATGAACGTTAGGGAAAGTTTCTTCTGGGAAATAGGTTTAAAGTGAGTTCTGAAGGTTAAATAGGCATTTTCCAGGAAGAAGAGGGAATTGAAAACATCCTAGGTTGAGGGAACAGCAGATGCGAAGATGTAGATTGAGAAAGAACATGGAGTTTTGGGAAATTGATTGCAAAATCTTGCACTGGTTGCTGGGTTGGTAGCAAGAGCTGTACTGTAATAGCCCTGAATGTTGTGCATGGACATATGATTAATGTTCACTACTGATCATCAGCTTAGCAGGTTATAGATGTACCTTGAAATTTCTTTCCCAGCCTTGGCACTTTACGATATTGGTGTTTGATTAGGAGAGTCTCTTAGTACTGAAAATATTTGGTATTTGATTTTAATAAAATGTTACATTGTCCACAGATTCATATTTGTTCACAAGGTTAATCTCTGTTTAAAAAAATTCCTTTGTGTGTTTTGGTCAGCCGACTTCTATCACGTAAATATATATTTAGTAAGTTTTGATTCTTTTATTTGTTTCAATATTTATTTTTATTTTGAGAGAGAAAGAGAGAGCGAGTAGGGAAGGGGCAGAGAAAGAGGGAGAGAGAATCCTAAGCAGGCTCCATGCTGACAGTGTGGAGCCTGATGCGGGGCTTGATCTTCCAACCATGAGATCACGACCTGAGCTGAAATCAAGAGTCGGACATTGAACCGACTGAGCCACCAAGGCGTCCCTAAATTTTGATTCTTGATAAACACTTGGAAACAAGCAGTATCGTATAATAGTTTAGAAGGCAAGCTCCGAGTTAGATTTTTTGACAAGCCCCTGTACCTTTATAAACCTCAATTTCCTTAAATAAAGATAAAAATAGTGCCTATCTTACAGGGTTTTTGTGAAGATTTAAGTTAGATTGTTCACATAAGGTGCTTAGAATAATGCTTTGCTCATCACAGAATTTTAGCTATTATTTTTATTTTGAAAGGAGATAAACTGGAAAGCTGTCAAATACAGAAGGGTATATTTAGAATCCATTGTTCCAGCCAGGAAAAATCTTGAAAGGCAAAGAACAGAACTATAATAGACACGATTTATCTTGAAGAGGCACAAGCCAGGGAATAGGGGGGGCAATAGTGCAGTTTGGAACATGGTGAGAGGCATTTGGAAGTTAACTTAGGAAGAAGGAAGTTTTAAAGACCAGTTGATTCCTGTAAGATGAATGCTAAAAGAGAAAGTTGGCCTTTCATTAAGTTATCATTTATTTTCAAAGTGGTGGTTTCTTTAAATTTAGGAAAAAATTAACAATGTCTCATGTTAACCACCAGATGGCACTGCGTATGCACTTTATTTAAGTAATGAGTAAAAGCTTTGGTGTCTTGAGCGTGTCTCAAATGTGTAGGTATCATGTGCCAGAAAAATGGTAATTATTGAAGCCCTTGGGAAGCGTTGCCATACCCAGCTTTTATTAGTTAGCTTGTAACTGGAATGCTAATGCATTATTAGCTTTTAATAAATCAAGTATAGCCATTTTTTCATAAAGAAATTTACTATAAGTAGAAATGAATAAATTGATGCCTTCCTTCCTTTGGTAAACCTTCAGAATATAAGGTGTTAAGGAATGTAGTAGTTTGCTGACTTTTATTCATTCTTTATGTATTTTCTCCATTTATTAGAGGCTTTTACACTATTCTTTAAATTTGTTTTGGACCCAGATCTTTCATCTTTTAATTTACTTTTTGACCGGAATTTTTCTTTTTTTTGCTATAGCCCTAGCTAAGAAAATGGGGATTTTAACTTTTAATTTTAACCAGAGGCATTTTAGGATATTTAAATAATTCTAACATTCACCTTATAAAGTTTCATTTTGAATACTTTTTTTTTCCATTTTGAATTTTTGACCTTTGTTGGGAAATAATCTCTTTTAAGTCAAAAAAATGTTCCTCTCTCTCGGGGAAAAGGTGTTTCACATATATAGATGTCATTGAAGGTTCATTGTAACTCATGCTGGTTTTGCTTCAAGTTATGTCTGTTATTAAAGGGAGATTAACATTAATATTAATGTGTATATATATTTCATATAATTTATACGGATCAGAGTCTAGTGTTTGTCAGGCTTGATAAGTCCCCTCACCCCTATTTAAATTGCCAGTGAATTCACTGGTTTCTAATATAACTTGTGGTCAGAGTGAATAGCCCTAGAAACAGAAGTTACATTGCTTCTGTTTATTGGGACAGATTGGGTCCTGAGGATGAGGATTAGTTTTACGTATTTGAGAAGTTAAAAGTTTGTGAATTTTGTGCTGTAAGTAGCCATTTAATCAGAAGTCATTTCATAGAATTCATGATCATTTAAAGGAATGCATTCTTTACACTAAACATATTTATAATCTAAGAGCATGAGGGGAGAAAAATCAAAGCATTTTGATTCTAATTTGTTTTAAAAAAAATAGAAAGTGATCGCAAGGTAATTGTGCACAACAGTATTTATTGCTTGAGAACGTTGTGTAAAGAAGCTGAGACAAGTTGCTTATCCCAGAAACCGCATGGATAGTTCGATGTAACCATCAGAAAGAAACACATCTGGTTCTCCAATAACTTGTTTCTCCCAGGTATACCTTGGATGAATTTGGAACAGCCAGAAGAAGTACCGTTGTTCGTGGATTTATTGATGCTCTTACGAGAGGGGGCCCGGGAGGCACGCCAAGACCCATTGAAATGCACTCCCATGACCCCTTGAGGTATCGTAATCAGACAGTGTTGGGATTTTTGAGGCTTTTCTGAAGGAAATCTTTACTAACATTCAGTTTCGGCATTAGATACGTGGGAGATATGTTGGCTTGGCTCCATCAGGCGACCGCTTCTGAAAAAGAACACCTTGAAGCTCTCTTAAAGCATGTAACTCTACAAGGTGGGTCCTCCAGTTGTTAATTGCTGACATCTAAATAGAGACAGTAACATAAGACTTCTCGAAATCTGTCATCTTCACGGAGATAAGCTGTTCACCCCTCAGTGGCACAGTAAGCGCCCTGATTAGTTTTCCTCTGGTTTCTCCCCTCTCCTGCTAATAGACTTCTGTCCTCCATCACCTTCCTGTCACACAGCTGTGCACACTTGTGCTCCGGTCCCTGTGACCTTCCCTATCAGGCCAAGACTCCTCTGCCTGACTTTTAAGACCCTTCTGGTGCGTGTAGCACACATGGTCTCAGATGTCCACACCACACTTTAAAGTGAGAGGTGAGAGGAAGTGAGAGAAAGTGAGAGGTGGTATATCCTCCTTTTATATGTGTGACCAAGTGTCTGGTTTAAGGTCGTTAAGCCACTAAGGCTCTCATTTCTTTCTACCACCCAGCCCCTTTATTCATTCTCATGTGACTGTTGTAGTTTTTTGAATAATTACCCATGTAGTACTTTATGTACTTAAAATTTTGGTCTTGATTTCAAGGAAGAAACTGCTGATGTGTGGTTGTTACAGGATTTCACGTCTTCTTAATGGCGATTACCTTAAGATGCCTGTTGTTAGAGTTTGAGGGATAAATGGAAAATTCAGGTACTCTGTTTTTGATAAGAAGTGAGGAGGAATATTGTGACTTTGTCGCACTGGTCAGCCCGCGCCGCTCTGGCTCAGATCCTGATCTGCAGGAGAGGCTAGTGTGCAAATCGGGGAGGGTACTTACCCTCTTGTTTTTCTCGCTCTTTGAAATTAAAATTAGACTCAGTGGGTATGCTGGATTGGCACAAAGTCTGCACTTTTTAAAGTGGGTTTCTGTTATCCTAATTACCTAGTTTAAAATAATGTATTTCTTAAAAGATGTTTTGGTAAAGTGTATCTGAGAGGCAGTGTGAAGAGGTTGGAAGAAAATAGATCGGAGTTGGATGAAACAGGTTATTCTTTGAGAATGACTTAATTCTTCTAAGCCTCAGTTTCTCCATCTGAAAAAAAAAGTCAGTCACAAGCAGTGAATGTCAAGTACCCAGGAGCTTGGCAAATAGTCACTATTTAGTAAATGTCAGTTTTTCCCTTAGGTTACAAGGTGTGCTTTGCATTTTTACCTCTCAGCTTCTGTGCTCAGCACCCCTGCCCAGAATAAGGTGTTTGTAGAGCAGACACTAATACATCTTTATATCACTTCCTTCAATTAATATGTTTCCCAGTCATTTTTTTCCTGTGACTCATACATTTATTCTTTTTCACAAAGAAGTTGTTTATTTTATTAATCAGCAGTGAAATAAATTAACCAGGTTCTAGACCCAAATATTAACATAATTAATAATGTCCTAAAAGACATTCAACTTAATAAAATATTGTTATGTTACTTTAAATGTTTGTTATTAGTGTCATTAATCATATACATTATTGTTCGTGTTTTGAACTTATGCGTAATATGGAAAAAACATTTTAGTAATGCTATAATTAATTGTAGGTGTTGAAGAAAATATTCAGGAAGTTGTTGGGCATATTACTGAGGGTGTGTGCAGGCCTCTGAAGGTAAATATTTTGCTTTTATATATGTTATATGGTATCTGGATAAATTATTGCCTTATTCCTATGAGTTTAAAAAAAACTTCACAGCTGGAAATCAAGCTATAATTTTCTCAAATTAACACATTAGTGTAGGATTGTAAAATACATTTAAAAATAATCATTATCAAAGCACCTGGGTGGCTCAGTCGGTTAAGCGTCCAACTTCAGCTTGATCGTGATCACGGTCATGATCTCATGGTTCACAGGTTCAAGCCCCATGTCGGGCTCTGTGCTGACAGCTCAGAGCCTGGAGCCTGCTTCGGATTCTGTGTCTCCGCCTCTCTCCGCACTTCCCCTGCTTGTGCTCTGTCTCTGTCTCTCTCAAAAATAAACAAAAATTAAAAAAAAAAAAAAAAAGAATTAATGGATTGAGTCTTTGTTTTCCAAGTCTATGGGTGGTAAGATGATGCTTCTTTTTATATGACTGTTCTGGGTTGCAAAGCGATTACTAGCTAACATTTGAATTTTACCTTTCTTAATAAAAACTTATGATATGCTCAGACCTTCATACATTCTGGTGGGTTCTATGAAAATAAGTTTATATACAAAGATAAATGGCATGGAAAATAGAGCTGAATGCTGTATTGCATGGTACAGAAATAGTGCCCTCAGATTGCTGATGTGTACTGGGGAACAAACGTCTACTCTAAGCAGCCATCTACGATGTTAAGACAAAGGTTTGTTATTATCCCTGTCAGTCCTGCCTCCTCCTTTTGTCCCCTCCCCATAAACACAGATTCTCTCCATCTTTCTCTTGCTTTCTGACTCTTGTTTGCTCCAGCTCTCTCTTTGGCACTGGAATGGAGAGCCGCCATTGGGTCTTTTATCTCCTCCCAAGATTGTTGTCCAACCGCCTGTGGCCCCTTTGGCTACTTTTAATTTCTGCCTTTATCATCTCTGCCACTTCCGATACAGTTACAGTTTCTTGAGTGGTTATTATGTGCCAGGGACAGTTGGAAGCATGTTATGTCTGAGCCATTCTTCCCGTCACTGCTGTTAAGCTTTGCTAATAATGCTTGTTTTTCTCCAGTGCCTTCTACTTTCTAGTTGGTTCCTGCTGCCACCACCTCCGTAGTCTCTTTCAGCCTTTGTACATTTGTGTTTTTCTCTCATCGCCTGTTGTTTTTCCTGGGACTGTTGGCCTTTGCTGAAAATGGTGGTCCTCTTATGTCACCCTCAGAAAACAGTGTGGCAAACAACCTTCGTGTATTGGACATAAATCCCCTGATTTTTCAGCCTTTCTCTGTTCTTTTCATCGTAGCTGAAAGGATGCTACTTTCCCGCAGAACCTTTGTGTGTGTGTGAAAAGAGGCGGAACTGGGTTTGTTTCCTCTTCTTCCTCTGTGTCTTCCCTCTTTTCCTTCCCTTTTTCCCCTCCCTCTTCCTCCTTTCTCACTTGCTTGACAGAGTTGGCGTAAAGAGTATTTTTTTGATGCCTGAACATTTTTGGAGAGACTTTGCCAGATAGCTAAGATGCTGTTACAAATCTACTAGAGAAGAGCTGTCTATCTACAATTAGCATCTATTATATTTTGTCCTGATAATTACATTAACATTCAGAAAATATCACTTATTGATATATCATTTAAATCACTATTGAGGCAGGCCTTGGACCTAGAAAGAAATTGTAATGTGTAAATCGTGGTTTTTGAGTTCACATGCTGTTCACAATTTATAATATTGTGTTAGTTAGCTCATCTACTAATGTCTAATGCCAAAAGATGTATAAATTTCATAAACATATTAATGTAAAGGTCATTTAATTTCTGTAATCTGAGAGGTATTTGTATGCTCACATACATACATTTATAAATCTATTTTAGCAGATCACATATGTTGGCATTATGACATATTCCAAAATCTAAGTACGAGAAACTTCAGTTTTCAAAAGCATGTATTAAGCATCTGTTGTGTATGTGCTGTTCTCCCAGATGCTGTGGAGATATAAAAGCAGCAGAAAACAAATACAAGGTCTGTGTTTAGAATCTAGTTAGGAAACAGGAAGACACAATGTAAGCAGTGGCTTAAGAGCAGATACAATATGTAAGGAAGTACATACCGGTGTAATTTAGCTTGCATTCATTAATTAGGGAATATAAAGTAAGGGATGGAATTTAATTAAGATTCCTAGTAGTTAACCTTAAGAGAGATCGAGTTAACTTTGAACTAGATCTGATATTGCCCTGGTAGTCGTAATTAGACATATGTGTTGGTGCTAATTTAAAAAAGGAAATTCGGCATAACAGTTTGAAGATAAGAATTCTTTAATTTTTTTTTTTCTGAATAGTTGATGATAGAGCAGTATTTGCACTGGTAATCTGCTCTTAGGGAGGTAACAGCTGATTTGCAAATAGTGCTGAACTAAATTCCATTATATACTGGTAAAGAACCTCACAATGACCTCCTCATGTATTGGTTATTTTTGGTAGTGACTGCCTTCAAGCCAAATTCTGTAGGTAAAAGATTTTTTTTTTTTTTTTGGTAGAGTATATCTGTGTTAAAATATTTCTGTTATTCTACTATCCCTTATAATTTAATATTCAGAGATTACTTAGAAGGAATTTTGTGATTTCTATAGAATTAAATTTTGTCTTTTTAAAATGCTGTTTAGACCACATGTGATTGTAGAATGAAAATTACGCCTTTAAGAAATGTTTAATTTTTTTTTCATGTTTTCACAGGTTCGAATTGAGCAAGTAATAGTTGCTGAACCTGGGGCAGTTTTGTTATATAAAATTTCTAACCTCCTCAAATTTTACCATCATACAATCAGGTAAGTGGAATGGTTAAATGTGCTTGTTAGACCCTCTGTGATACATTATTTCAGGTAGAAACACAGTATAAGGTTTTGGTTTTGTTTGCTTTCACCATTTGTTCGACTAAATATAAACCAGCAGAACCTCCACACCTTATGAATCATTATGTATGTGTTGTTTGTGCTGTATTTTAAGGTCCGCCGTTTCTTTTCCCTTTCTTCCCCAAACATAACTACGCGCATACACACACACACAGCCTATATAACAGTATAAGTTTGTAGTGTGAGTATTTTTTTAGTTCTTCTGCATTAGTAAAAGAGATCCATGGTACCTACAGTAATTAGACATTACACTCAAAGTAGAGCGCAATAAGTGAAGTGTCCTATTCTGGGTATAAATAATGTAAGTTTTTTTTTTAACATTTAGTTTTCTATTAATGATAAAACAGAACTATAGCTTTGTCTGCTTTCAATAAAAGCTACTTTATCTGATTAGGAACCACTTATTTTCTCTATAATTTGATCTTTGACTCCAAAAGATTCATTTATCTTCACTTTGCAGTGATGGTATACACTTGAGCTTTATTATAAATGTCACTATAAGACCATATTCTGTGTCTTGTGTTCCATGTAGTTGTGTTAAAACAATGACCTTTCACACTATATTTTGGATAGTTTCCATTATTAGTCCGTTAAAAATGATTTAACAATTATTCTTCATCCAGTATGTTAGTATCAGGAACAGAAGTCCAATTGTTAAAATCCAGGGGTTATTATAACTAATAGGAGAGGTGCAGGGATCTCTAGTTAAGGAAGCACCCAAAGACTATGGTGGTGACGTTCCCTACCTTCTAGTAGCTGAGGCTAGCCACCCAGAACTTCACAGTTAAGAGATGAAATTCACATGCTATTAGTAAATTTAAAAAAAAATTTTTTTTTAACACTTATTCATTTTTTGAGAGACAGAGAGAGAGCGCAAGTGGGGGAGGGGCAGAGAGAGGGAGACACAGAATCCGAAGCAGGCTCCAGGCTCTGAGTTGTCAGCACAGAGCCTGATGTGGGGCTCGAACTCACGGACCACAAGATCATGACTTGAGCCAAAGTTGGACGCTTAACTGACAGCCACCGAGGCACCCCGGTAAATTTTTAAACAAAACCAACAAGCCACAGGCTATATATAACTAATCAGTGATAGGATTTGGGTTAGTCCTCTAACATTTTAGATATAAATTTATTACCATCATTTGCCATGACTCAGAAGCAATAAATTAGTTTCAATTGTGATGTTGTAAGCTTCCTAAAATAAGAGAATGATACGTACTTAGAAAACACAACAGCAGCTGAAAGCAGCTAACACATAACTAATGCCGTATTAGGCAAAGGTAGTGGTAAATAATTTTTAAATTCTTTATGTAGTAATACCCATGATGGTACTGAACAAAATTTATCATTTGAAGATAAAGATAACTCAGTTTCTAATACAAAGAATGCTAAGAAAAAATCATTTGGATTCAGAAGGTAATATATTTATTAGACTCTGAGAATTATAATTTTTCTATCTTTGAAAGTGATGATTTTGAGGATGACAGTTGGATCTTTTGATCATTTTTTTCCATGTGCTTTTTTTACTTGTTCACGTATTTCCTCATTTAGTCAATTAAAAAATTGATTGCAGACGTCAGTCTACTAGATGCTAAAGATATGGCAGTGAACAAAACCGCTTAAACTTACATTCTGATGGGGAGAAAGACAAACAAGTATAAAATAATAATTTAGATAGTGCTAAGGGCAACGAGGAGAAATAAAGCAGGAGAAAGGAAACGAAGTATAGGGAGTGACCACATATGAGCAAGTGTATGTGCATGGGGCTGTTTTAAAGGCCTTGTGGTGGAGGTGATATTTGAACACAGACCTGCACAGCGTGAAGAAGTTGGGCATGTGAAGATCTTGGTAAAGAGCATCCTAGACAGGGTATTCTGGTCCTGAAGCTGGAAAAAGCTTGCATTTTACAGGACCAGAAGGAAGGCCAGTGGTTGGAATAGATTGAATGGAAGGAGTAGGGAGGAATGAAATCAGAGAGGTAAGCAAAGGCCAGATCATGTAGGACTTTGTAGGCTATGGTGAAGATTTTGATTTTATACTGAGAGGGTTGGAGAAGATGTATGTGTGTGGGGGTGGGTGGGGATGTTTCAGTGACTTGAGCTGATTTATGATATATCAGGTGACTCTGGACACTGTGGATAATGTAGTGTACTGGGGTAGAGGGGAACAAGGTATTTAGGAAGCAGTCTGTGTTCTGAGCAGAGATGGTGATGTGTCAGAGTGATAGTCTTGGAGGTCCAGAGACAATAGGAAATATATATGGACTAGGTAGGGTGACATGTGGGGAGTCTGGGACGAATTCTTGGCTTTTGGTTTGAACAGTTAGATGGGTGGTATTGTCGTTTGCTGAGAGGGAGGATGCTGGAGAGGAACAGGTTTATGGGAGTGGGTGGGTGCTGAAGAGTTCAGCCCAGTTTTGGCCATGTGGGATCCAGCATCCCTGTGAACGCGTGGTGGGATGTGTTGAGTGAGCAGACAACAGAGAAGTCAGGGCCGAACCTATACCTCTGGTAGTTTGCAGCATATAGATGGTATTTGAAGCAACAGGACTAGGTAAGATCACTTAGCAAGTAAGTACAGATGAAGAAGAGGCCTAAGACTGAGACCTGGGGAGCTCTCATATTTAGAGGTTAGAAAGAAAAGAAACCCACAAAGAAAATTGGGGAAAAATAGGGGATGTGCAAATTTTCAAAAAAAAAAAAAAAATGCCCCCTATACATTCAAACTCCCAGAGGATAGATTCCATCAAAAGGCAATAGTAAACGAGGCAAAGGAAGATGCAGAATCCATGAAAACAGGGAATCCAGCATACTTTGATTACATTTCCTTACTTGTAAACCTTTTTCTCTCTGTACTTAGTAATTGCTTTGTTTTTGTATTTGCTTACTTTCCTATGTCCTGATCGCTGTTTTAGACCCAAATTTTTTTTTTTTTTCTTTTACTATATAATTTATCATCAAGTTAGCATGCAGTGTATACAGTGTGCTCTTGGCTTTGGGAGTAGATTCCTGTGATACATCACTTACATACAACACCCAGTGCTTATCCCAGCAGGTGCCCTCATCGATGCCCATCACCTATTTTCCCCACCCCCCTGCCCCTCCACCCCCATCAAACCTCAGTTTGTTCTCTGTATTTAAGAGTCTCCTATGGCTTGTCTTCCTCTCTGTCTGTAACTATTTTTTTTTTCCTTCCCTTCCTCCATGGTCTTAAGTTTCTTAAATTCCACATATGAGTGAAAACATAAGATTTCTGTCTTTCTCAGACTTACTTCACTTAGCATAATACCCTCTAGTTCCATCCACATGGTTGCAAATGGCAAGATTTCATTCTTTTTCATTGCCAAGTAGTATTCCATTGTATAAATATACCACAGCTTCATCTATTCATCAGTTGATGGGCATTGGGCTCTTTCCATATTGTTGAAAGCGCTGCTATAAACATTGGGGTACATGTGCCCCTGTCCTGTATCCTTTGGATAAATTCCTGGTAGTGCTTTGCTGCAGACCCAAACCCTTAAGTGGACTCCACATTTTCTCACCGTGTAGTCAAGCACATCTACCAGTTCTTCCCAACTTCTCTCCCCTCTTCCCTTCCTGCATTCCTCTTGGAACCCTCATTCTCTTCCTCCAGTCTGGACTGGTTACTTTCTGGCCTCCTGCAAGGCTGTGACACTGGGGTTTGTCTTCTTCATCAGCCTGCTCATTCCCTTATGTTGAATTCCCTGATGCCTCAGTTAGCTCTGAATAGTATTTACATGCCTGTAATATTGTAAACGTTGAGTGTTTATTCACCAGAACCCTGTGATATAACTGTGTTAGAGAGCCTGGGAAAGCTGAAGTTTGGGTATATTGTGGTGGGGGATGAGCATTATGTTAAGAGAATTTGACTCTCATCTTCCATAGCAGGGTTTTTGTAAATAATACCTAAAATTGAAAAATCAAGTAATGGCAGGATAAGCATGTTGGGTATAAATATGGAGTGAAATGCAATAACCATCTGTAAGTACTTGGCCCAGTTACTGGTACCTGTTGAGTACTTTGCAACCATTAGTAAATTCTAGATCTGAGTAAGTGCAAAATATGGCCGATAACTCCAATTTTTTTTTTTTTAAATGAATGTAAACGTATGTTGTTATCTCTCCAAAGTTTTCATTAAAATGTCAGTTTCTGGGTGCCTGGGTGGCTCAGTCAGTTAAGTGTCCAACTCTTGATTTCAGCTCAGGTCATAATTGATCTCATGGTTCGTGAGTTCAAGTTCCGCATCAGGCTCTCTGCTGACAGCACAGAGCCTGCTTGGGATTCTCTCTCCCTCTCTCTCAAAATAAATAAATAAACATTAAAGAAATTTTTAAATATCAGTTTCTGTTTGTATCCATTCAGTTTTTTCCCCTGTTGCTTGGTATATTTTACTATTCAGAAGCATACTTATTTTTATTGTATGTATAGGCATGTGTGGGAATTTCTTTCAGTTTATTTTGGTGTTTAGCTTATACTATTTTTAATTGAAATACTTTCTTTTTTGTAAATATAGGTATTATGGCTACCTGTTTAGGAATTTGCTTTTATTTTGCTGTTTACTTTATATATATGTTTGTTAATCTGGTTTGCCTGCATTAGCTATATAAGAATTCATTCCAATTTGTTTTAGTTTCAGAATGTATTGAAGTAAATGGCATTAGTATTTGCTTTTATAACATGTCATGTGTAATATATCAGTTTTCTGTAAATTGGCTTTTTTTGTTTGTTTGTTTACTATCTAATGGTATTTAGTAATGCCATTATATTTATTTTCAGCAATCTAAATTTCTTTTAGGTATAGTAAGATGGTATTGTGCCATTAGAAATTAGGATTTCCTACTGGATTATGGTATATTTTCACATCAACAAAAACCTTTTCTCCTAATATCAAATTTTTAAATGACTTTCAGTACATGAATTAGAATAAAATTGGGAATTGTTTTATATACAGGCTTGTTTTACATTCTAGCAAAAATGAGAAAATTCCTTAGATAGGCCTAAGAAATATCCTTGTAATAGCAAATTGAGGAGTATAGAGTGTGCTAATAATTAGATATTTTAAAATATTACAAGATTTTTCACATTCAGTCTAAATTTGCTGCTACTTAGGCAGTCGTATAAAAATTGAGAAACTTTATAATTTATATATGATGTCAGAGGTTTTTGTTTTGTTTTACTCACCTTTTTTTAATGTTTACTTATTTTTGGGGGCGAGAGAGAGAGAGAGAGAGAGAGAGAGAGAGAGAACAAGTGGGGGAGGGGCAGAAAGAGAGAAGGACAGAAGATCCAAAGCAGGCTCTGCATTGTCAGCACACAGCCCGATGCGGGGCTCCAACTCACGAACCACAAGATCATGACCCAAGCCGAAGTCAGACACTTAACTGATTAAGCCACCCAGGCGCCCCGGTGTAAGAGTTTTAATGGAAAGAATAAATCAGTGTTAATAAAATTTAAATATTTTATGAACAGAGTTATTATTGATGGAATGGCTTCCTTAAAGTTAAAATTAGGTCTTGGATAATCAAGACATGCGTTTACCGTAATAGAGAAAAATAGATGGATTTGCATCTTATAAGTGTTTTTCCAAAAGAGATTGTGAAACACTGGAAACATTTGTTTGTTACCTAACTCTTAAGTAAAATATCTGTCATTTTTATGTGAAACTAAAGTAGTTGTTTTTAATTCACAGCTTATATTCTCCATACATACTTTTATTTTAAATCTAGACCTTTTAAGCGAATTATATTCAGTTAAAGAACTCATTGTGTCAGGCTTGTTTTGCAACCTGAAATATTCTTTGCTTTTAGTGGCATTGTTGGAAATAGTGCAACTACATTATTGACTACCATTGAAGAAATGCATTTGCTAAGCAAAAAAATATTCTTCAATAGCTTGAGTCTTCATGCAAGTAAATTAATGGACAAGGTATGTTTGGAAAATGCAGTTCTTAAACTATGTGAGTGTGAGTTTTGCACATTTAAAAATGTTTTACTGTTTTTACATTGGCAATTTGTTCCCATTCCATACAGTGTTGTTCTGAGTTCTTCCCGTGAACAATTAAATTTACTTTGAGATGACTTTACTGGATCTGGGCTTATAGGCTGGGTTCCTGGAACAGTGTAACACTGAGTCATAATTAGAGGTAGAATCTCAAGCCTTAGTTTCACTACCAGTTTTCTATAACCAAAAAGTTGTAATTAAAGCAAACTTACTATATTTAGGTCAGGGCTAAGATGACATACAGATTGGAAAACTGAAACTCTTACTGAATGTTTTTTTCTAAACAGTTTGCTTATAGTTTTACTCTCTGATGGTCCAGCTTTGTCCTTAAGAAATTTATGCTCCTTTGAGTTATATACTGCAATTAATTATGAAAATAAACAAGATAATAAAAAACTCCCACCGGAAACAAGTAAAGCACCACAACAAAAATCTGGTAACAAAAATCTGAGAGTCTCAAGAGCTAATATTTTCAACTGAGCAGTGTGTTGTGATAAGACCTTAAGGAATGGATTTACAATAAGCAAACGCTTTTTTATTTTTATTTCATTATTAAGGACTCAGGTCTTTTAAGGATGCATCACAATCAACATACTAGCTTTTTTTTTTTTTTTTTCTTTTAATCATACCACTCTAGTAGTCTGGCTATGTTAGACCCAGAATTGTAATATAGAATAGTTGGTAGCATTCCAATCCTGAGTTATCTGGTCAATTTTTACATCCCTAAGTTCAGAGAAGCTTAGGAGTCTGACCTCCTGTAGGACTCAAATTCTTTTGGAAAAGCAACATGAATTTATGGACCTGGACCCACTTATGTTTTTTTCTGTTGTATGTATTTTTGTTTATGTAAGTTTACTGGTAGTCCGTTTTTTTTTTTTTTCCTTAAGATTTTATTTATTTAGTTAGTTTTCTAAACTTTTTTATCGTCAAGTCAGTTAACATACAGTGTAGTCTTGGCTTCAGGAGTAGATTCCGCGATTCATCGCTTCCATACAACACCCAGTGCTCATCCCAACAAGCGCCCTCCTCAGTGCCCATCACCCGTTTTCCCTACCCCTATCAACCCTGTTCTCTGTTTAAGAGACTCTTATGGTTTGCTTCTCTGTTTGTATCTTACTTTTCCTTCCCTTTCCCTATGGTCATATGTTAAGTTTCTCAGATTCCAACATATGAATGAACTCATATGATATCTGCCTTTCTCTGACTAACAGTTCTGGTTATGTATATGTTTACATGAGTTCTTACTTAAACAAAAATTTTTTAAAATAGTTCATGTGTACTTTGAACATGAACAAACATTTGCTAGCTGATGAGAGTACAGTGGCAAACAAGATTGGTTGGCCTCGGGTTGCTTCTCCTTAGTGGAAAATAGTTAAATTAATCAATGGTTGCCATAGAACCACATGTTTTATGAAAGACATGTGCCCAAGGTGCTGCAATGCTAGCACAAAAGGAGAAGGAGCTTTCCAGAGAGGGAGATAGAAGGCTTAAACTTGGAAGGACGTAGAATTTAAATAGGTAGATAAGGGGGTAGACAGAGGCTATCCTAAGTAGGGGAAATAAAAAGAATGTGTAAGAGCACAAGCTGTGAGTCACCAGTAAACAAATATTTCATTTATTTAAAAAATCACCTGGGGGCGCCTATGTGGTTCAGTTGGTTAAGTGTCCAACTTCGGCTCAGGTCATGATCTCATAGTTCGTGAGTTCCAACCCTGCGTTGGGCTTTCTGCTGTCAGCGCAGAGCCCGCTTCAGATCCTCTGTCCCCCTCTCTCTTTGCCTCTTCCCTGCTGCTTCTCTTTCTCTCAAAATAAATAAATTTAAATAAAAAAAAATCATTTGGAAAGTGGTATAGCATGTAGATAGGAGAGAGACCAGGTTGCAGACAGGAAGATTATGGGAGTATCAAGGTAGTTTTTTATGAAAATCATGATCTAAGGTAGAGATTCTAGGAACAGCCATGAAGGAACACATTCTTAAAGGGGTAAAGGTAAACCTTCAGAATTTAGTGACTGATTGAATATGGGTACATGAGAGGGAGGAACCTAAAATAATTCCTATGTTACCAACCTGGGAATATTGATAGTAATCACAAGTGTCTGTAACCTGGAAAGATGGTAAAATTTACAGGATAAAGATGATATTGCTGACATTAGTTAGACAGGATACCTTGAGATACCCTATTTTGTCTTATCTAGTTGGGAGCTGTACAATGGGTTTAGATAGTTTTACATATAGAAGATAGTTGGATCCATGGATTTGGATGAGGTCACTAGGAATCATGTTTAATAAGAGCAGAGTTCTCAGACACACAGTCTTGGGAAACCCTGACATTTAAGAGAAGAAAAGAAGCCCACCGTGGTGGGATGCTGAGGGAGGATGATGGGAGACTCAGGAGAAAAGTGAGGAAAGGGTTTTCTCAGAAAAGCCAAGAGAATAGAGTTTCAGGAAGCAGGACATGGTTAATGACAGATACCGTATAAAGAGTTCTAGTAAAAAAAGGACAGTAGATTTGTTATCTTGGGCAACATATAGGGATCCGTGACGTACTGAGAACAATTGTAGCTGTGTGCTGAGGACAGGAGCCAGACTGTAGAATGTGGAAAAGCACACGGATGTGCTTATTACCCAAAGTTTTACCGGTTGGAAAACATGTGGGCTACAGACTGAAAACATAGTAGGCATTCATATTTTTGAAATTTGAAAGAGAACAACAAAACAAAATGGTAAAAGGAAAGATGGAATTAAATTTCTGTGATAAATTAGGAAACAGGAAAAATAGATTTTTTTGAGAAGATCAACAAAATTGACAACCTTCTGGCAATTCTTTAACCAAAAAAAAAGAATTAAAAATTAGAATATCAGAAATTTGAGATATTAACCAGAGATACGAACTAAAATTTATTAGAAAATATCATATTAAAATGTAACAGTCTTATGCTAAAATAATCTGAAAATCTGAATAAAAAGAGTGATTTTAGGACAATGTAAGTGGATAAAAGGGTAAAAAAAGAAGTGGAAAACTTGAATACACCTGGCGAGGGAAGAAAAGTTATTGGAGAACATGCTGCTAGGCTTAGTTGAGGTTATACAGATAGTTTCATCCACACCTATGAACAGATAATTATCCAGAACACAGGAAAATATAGAAGAATTCCCAGTTCAATTTAGGTGTTGTAACACTGACATAAAAGCCTTTAGAAGACAGTACAAAAGTGAAAATCACAAATCAGTCACTTTAAATTAAAAAAAAAAAGTTAAAAATACCATTAAGCCAAACCCAGCATTATGTTCAAAACAAGTATGGGTTATTTGCAGAAATACAAGAATGTTTAAGTGTTAGAAAATACATTAAATATCTCAGTGTTAAATAAGAAAATTTTATATTATCATGATAGTTCATCAGGTTGTTGGAGGAAAAATCTTAATAAGAAAGCAAAAATTCTTCTTTAACCATGTAAAGATAAGTAAAACTAACAGCCCACATTATAATGAACACAGAAGCACTACCAATATACTGTATGTAAGTCAAGAAAGAATAAGACAAGAATGCTTGCCAATAACATTTTTAAATAATAGAAAGACTAGATTAAAAAGTGAGAGGTGTAAGTATTTCAAAGGAGGAGACATTAGATTATTTATAGATGCTATGATTGTCTACTTCAAAAACCCAAGAAAATTAATTGAAAAGTTTTAGAACTAGTAAATGTATTTAGGAAGTTATTTGGTGACCAGATCAATACACAAAAATAGTTTTCAGGGAACGTGGTGAAGTTGGAGGCACCTGTAATCTGTCTCTGCACCGAGGCAAAAATTGCACTGACAGAATCCGTCTCCCTCTCAAAATAAATAAATAAAACTTAAAGTGCTCAAAGAAGAAAAAAAATCAAGATGGTCTTTCAAAAGTGAGGGCATTCTTTCACAAGAATGAGACCTTCCCAAATAAAATAAAGCTGAGGGAGCTCATTACTACTAGCCCTGCCCTGTAAGAAATGCTCAAGGGAGCCCTGCAGGGTGAGATGTAAGGACAGTAGACAGTAACTCCAAGCTTTATGAAGAAATAAAGATCTCGATAAAGGTAAATACACAAGCAACTAAAAGTCAGTATTGTAACAAATGTTTGAACTCTACTTTTTGTCACATGATTTAAGAGCCTAATATCTTCTAAAAAAAATATTTGCTGTAAAAGCTAGCATTGTTGTGACTTTGGTTTGTAATTCCATTTTTTGTCTACATGATGCATTTAAGAGGCTAATGCATTTAAAATAATTATTAGTTTGTATTTCGTGACATCAGCTACTGACAGGGTGGGGGTGGAGCTGTAAAGGAGCAGAGGTTTTTTGTAGGTTATTGACGTTAGCTGGTATAAAGTCAAATTAGAGTGTTACATAATTTTCAGACCTTAAACGTAATGCCCATGGGAAACACAAAGAAAATAGCTAAATATACACAAAAAGAAATGAGAATTGAAATGTTGCATTCACTATAAAAACCAACTTAAAAAAAGACAATAATGCAGGAAATGAGAGACAAAAAAAGACTATAAGGTATATAGAAAATAATAGCAAAATGGTAGAAGTTTCTTCTTACCAGTATTTACCTTGAATATAAACAGGTTAAATTCTCCAGTAAAAAGATAAGAGATTGGCAGAATGGATAAAACTACAAGATGCAACTATATGCTGTCTACAGGAGACTTATTTTACATCTAAAGACACATAATGAAAGTCAAAGGGAGGAGAAAGATAATCCATGTAAATACTAACCAGAAGAGTGTGGTGTGATGATAACATCAGACAAAATAAACGTTATTATTATTTTTTTTAATATATGAAATTTATTGTCAAATTGGTTTCCATACAACACCCAGTGCTCACCCCAAAAGATGCCCTCTTCAATGCCCATCGCCTACCCTACCCTCCCACCCCCCATCAACCCTCAGTCTGTTCTCAGTTTTTAAGAGTCTCTTATGCTTTGGCTCTCTCCCACTCTAACCTCTTTTTTTTTTTTTTCTTTCCTTCCCCTCCCCTATAGGTTTCTGTTAAGTTTCTCAGGATCCACATAAGGGTGAAAACATATGGTATCTTTCTCTGTATGGCTTATTTCACTTAGCATCACACTCTCCAGTTCCATCCACGTTGCTACAAAGGGCCATATTTCATTCTTTCTCATTGCCACATAGTACTCCATTGTGTATATAAACCACAATTTCTTTATCCATTCATCAGTTGATGGACATTTAGGATTTTTCCACAATTTGGCTATTGTTGAGAGTGCTGCTATAAACACTGGGGTACAAGTGCCCCTATGCATTAGTACTCCTGTATCCCTTGGGTAAATTCCTAGCAATGCTACTGCTGGGTCATAGGGTAGGTCTATTTTTAATTTTTGAAGAACCTCCACAGTGTTTCCCAGAGTGGCTGTACCAGTTTGCATTCCCACCAACAGTGCAAGAAGATTCCCATTTCTCCACAACCTCTCCAGCATCTATAGTCTTCTGATTTGTTCATTTTGGCCACTCTGACTGGCGTGAGGTGATATCTGAGTGTGGTTTTGATTTGTATTTCCCTGATGAGGAGTGACGTTGAGCATCTTTTCATGTGCCTGTTGGCCATCTGGATGTCTTCTTTAGAGAAGTGTCTATTCATGTTTTCTGCCCATTTCTTCACTGGATTATTTGTTTTTCGGGTGTGGAGTTTGGTGAGCTCTTTATAGATTTTGGATACTAGCCCTTTGTCCGATATGTCATTTGCAAATATCTTTTCCCATTCCGTTGGTTGCCTTTTAGTTTTGTTGATTGTTTCCTTTGCTGTGCAGAAGCTTTTTATCTTCATGAGGTCCCAATAGTTCATTTTTGCTTTTAATTCCCTTGCCTTTGGGGATGTGTCAAGTAAGAAATTGCTGCAGCTGAGGTCAGAGAGGTCTTTTCCTGCTTTCTCCTCTAGGGTTTTGATGGTTTCCTGTCTCACATTCAGGTCCTTTATCCATTTTGAGTTTAAGACAAAATAAACTTTAAGTCAAAAATTATTATAGGAGATAAATAAGGGCAATTGGATATTAATCAAAGGTTCAATACAGCAAGAACATAAAACAATTATTAAACTTTACTTAACTGATGACAAACATCAAAATATATGAAGCCAAAACTAACAGAATTGAAGGGAGAAATAGATCTGTATTTATAGTTGGAGACTTCAGTAACCTATTTGCATTAATAGAATAATCAGACAGAAGTTGACACAGTCAACTGATAAGATCTAACGAACGTATACAAAGCACTCTACCCAACAAAAACAACAGTGTACACCTTCTTCTGAAGTACACATTGCTCATTTTCCATGGTAGTTGTATGTTAGGCCACAAATTGATCTTAGTATATTTTAAAAGATAGATATGATACAAATTGTCCTCTCTGACCACAACAGGATAAAGTTACAAATCAGTAACAAAAAGAAAACTGAATTTACTCACAAATCTACAGAAATTTAATCATAAACTACTTAGAGACAAATGAAAATGAAAACACAATATGTCAAAACTTACAGGATGCAGTGAAAGTGGTATCAAGGGGAAACTTTATAGCTATAAATACTTACATTTAAAAATCAAGAAAGGCCCCTGGGTGGCTCAGTGGGTTGGGCATCCAACTTTTGATTTCAGCTCAGGTCATGATCCCTGGGTTCTGGAGCTCTGTGCTGAGTGTGGAGCCTACTTAAGATTCTCTCTCTTTCCTTCTACCCCTCTCCCCTGCTTGCAATCTCTCTCTCTCTCTCTCTCTCAAAAAACAAAATAAAATAAGAAAGATGTCAAATCATCAACTAACTTTACAGCTTCAGGGATGAGAAAAGAATACACTGAACTCAAATCTAACAGAAAGGAAATAATAAAGACTAGAGCAGTCTTTATTCTAATCTAAATGGAGAATAGAAAAACAAAGAGAATATCAGTCAAACCAAAATATGGTTCTTTGAATATGTCAACGAGATTGACAAACCGTTACCTATTCTAGACTAAGAAAAAAGAGAAGATTCGTATTACTAAAATTAGAAATGAAAGTGAGACATTACTACCAATTGTATGGAAATAAAAAGGACTTTAAGAGAGTATTAATGAACAACGATATGCCAACAAATTGGATAATCAGATAAAATGGACAAATTCCTAGAAATACAAAAGCTACCAGGACTCATGAAGAATTAGATTGAATAGACCTATAATTAGTAGAGAGATCGAATCAGTAATCAAAAATCAATTGCACACCCACTCTGCAAACAAAAGCCCTAGATCTCATGGCTTCACTGGTGAGTTCTACTAAACATTTAAAGAACTAGTATCAGTCCTTCTCAAACTTTTTTTAAAAATTGAAGAGGTGGGAACACTTCTTAAATCATTCCATGAGGCCTGTCTTACCCTGAAACCAAAGCCAGAAAAAGACACTACAAGAAAAGGAACTAGAGGGGCACCTGGGTGGCTCAGTCGGTTGAGTGTCCGACTTTGGCTCAGGTCATGATCTCATGGCTTGTGAGTTCGAGCCCCACGTCGGGCTCTGTGCTGATAGCTCAGAGCCTGGAGCCTGCTTCCGATTCTGTGTCTCCCTCTCTCTCTGCCCCTAGCCTACTCGCTGTCTCTGTCTCTCTCAAAAATAAAATAAACATTAAAAAAAAATAAAAAAAAAAAAGGAACTAGAGACCAATATCCCTTATGAAACCTATGCAAAAATCATCAGCATAATACTAACGAACCAAATTAGGAAGCATATTAAAAAGATTTTACACCATGATCAAGTGGGATTTATTCCTGGAATGCATATGAAAGTCACACAATATAGTTATCATTTAACAAATGGAAAAAAAAAACATGGTCATCTCAATCGATGCAGAAAAAGCATTTGACAAAATTCAGCACCCTATCATGATAAAAACACTCAACAAACTAAGAATGGAAGGAAACTATCTCAACATAATACAAAACTTCCAGCAAACATCATGCTCTTTTCCTAAAGGAAAAGACTAAAAGCTTTTCCTTTAAGATCAAGAACAAGGCAAGGATGCCCACTTCCACCACTTCTGTTAAAAATAGTGTTGAGGGGCGCCTGGGTGGCTCAGTCGGTTGAGCGTCCGACTTCAGCTCAGGTCACGATCTCATGGACCGTGAGTTCGAGCCCCGCGTCGGGCTCTGGGGCTGATGGCTCAGAGCCTGGAGCCTGCTTCCGATTCTGTGTCTCCCTCTCTCTCTGACCCTCCCCTGTTCATGCTCTGTCTCTCTCTGTCTCAAAAATAAATAAACGTTAAAAAAAAAAAAAAAATAGTGTTGAAGTGGGGCGCCTGGGTGGCTCAGTCAGTTAAGTGTCTGACTTCAGCTCAGGTCATGATGTCACTGCTCGCGAGCTCCATGTTGGGCTCTGTGTTGACAACTCAGAGCCTGGAGCCCACTTTGGATTCTGTGTCTCCCTCCCTTTCTGCCCCTCCCCTGCTCGTGCTCTGCCTCTCTCTCTCTCAAAAATAAATAAACATTAAAACAAACAAACAAAATAGTCTTGCAAGTTCTAGCCATAGGAGTTAGTTAAGAAAGAGAAACAAAAGTTACCCAAATTGGAAAGGCAAAAGTAAAATTGTCTTTGTAGATGATGTGATCTTAGAAAACCCTAAAGATTCTAGCAAAAAAAATGAACAAACAAAAAAAAAAAACTAGTGAGTGACTTCAGCAAAGTAGCAGGGTGTAAAATCAATACCAAAAAATCCGTTACATTTCTATACACTAACAATGGAAAGGAAATTATGAAAAAATTCTATTTATTTATTTATTTATTTATTTTTTTTTTTAAATTTTTTTAACGTTTATTTATTTTTGAGACAGAGAGAGACAGAGCATGAATGGGGGAGGGTCAGAGAGAGGGAGACACAGAATCTGAAACAGGCTCCGGGCTCTGAGCTGTCAGCACAGGGACCCGATGCGGGGCTCGAACTCACGGACCGCGAGATCATGACCTGAGCCGAAGTCGGCGCTCAACCGACTGAGCCACCCAGGCGCCCCGAAAAAATTCTATTTATAATAGCATTAAAAAGAATAAAATGCTTAGGAATTAACCAAGGAGATGATAGACTTGTACAATGAAAGCTATAAATGTTGCTGAAAGAAATTGAAGAGGACATAAATCAATGGAAAGACATCCCGTGTTCATAGATTAGAAGACTTTCTATTATTAAGATATCAATTCAAAGCAATTATAGATTCAGTATAATTCTTACCAAAATCTCAAGGACATTTTTTTCAAAAATAGAAAAACCCATTCTATAATTCATGTGGAATCTCACAGGATCCTGCATAGCCAAAACAATCTTGAAAAAGAAGAAAGCTAGAGGATTCACATTTCCTAATTTCAGAACTTAATACAAAGCAACAGTAATGAAAACAATGTAGTATTAACATAAAGGCAGATACATAGCGCAATGAAATAGAATAGAGAACCCAGGAATAAACCCTTGCTTTTATGGTCAAAAGATTTTTGGCAAGGATGCCAAGACCATCCTATGGGGAAAGGAACATGGTGTTGGGAAAACTGGATAATCACATGCAAAAAATGAAGTTAGACCCTTATCTAACACCATATACAAAAATTAACTCAAATAAGATCAAAGACTTAAAGGTAGACCTAAAATTATAAAATTCTTAAAATAGGACAAAAGCCTCACAACATTGTATTTGGAACACATAGAATATATGAGGACTTTCAAAACTCAACAACAACAAAATAGTCTGACACAAAAATAGGCAAAAGATAAATAGCACACATGGAACATTTTCTAGGATAGAAATAAGGTAGGCTACAAAAGAAATCTTAGCAAATTCAGAGACTTAAACTATATCAGCTATCTTCCCTGACCACAATGATATGAAACTGAAATCAGTAACAAGAGGAAAACTGGAAAATTTAACATGGAAATTGAACAACACACTCCTGATCAACCAAGGGATCAAAGAAGAAATTAAAAGGGAAATAAAAAAGTTTCTTGAGACAAATGAAAATGGAAATTCTATATACCAGAAGTAATGGGATACAGTAAAACCAGTTCTAAGAGGGAAGTTCATAGCAATAAACACTTAGGTTAAGAAGCAAGCGAAAGCCCAAGTAACCTTCCTGTACACCTTAGGGAACGATAGAAAGAAGAAACTGAGCCCAAAGTTAACAGAAGGAAAGAGATAATAAAGGTTAGAGCAGAAGTAGATGAAATACAGAACAGGAAAACAATAGAAAGGATTAACTAAACTAAGAGTTGGTTCTTTGTAAAGATGAACAAAATTGACAAACTATTAGCTAGACTAACCAAGCAAAATAGAAGACCCAAATCAAAAGTATAAACAAAAAAGGAGACATTTCAACTGATTTTTTGGAAGAGTTTGAGAAAGACTGATGTGAATTCTTTAAATGCTTGGTGAAATATAACAGTGAAGCCATCTAGTCCTGGGCTTTCTTTAAAATTTTTTAAACTGATTTCATCTCCTTACTAGCAGTTGGTCTATTCAGATTTTCTGTTTCACCCTAATTCAGTTTTGGCAGGTTGCATTCCTTCTAGGTTGTCCACAGTTTGTTGGTATATAGTTGTACATAGTACCTCTTATGATCCTTTGTATATTTGTCACATCAGTTGTAGTGAGCACTTAGTATTGGCCACACACACACATACACTAATGGTTAAAATGGTTACATAATAAGGAAGAAAGGAGAGAGTAATATCCCTATATGCCAGATCTCATGGGACTTAGTAGTTCGGTGAATAACTAGTTCCCTTCATTTTGTGCTTATTATCTTTTGCACCCTTTTCATTGTGCCATGCTTACTTTGCAAGAACACCTTGAATTAAGCTTGTCAATTTCTCTTTTGTATACTGACTGCTGAGCACTCCTGAAGAAAATCATGTAGACACGCAGACTGGATTTACCAAAACTCACCATCTCCAACCTCAGCGAAGCCCGCCATAATGGCAGTCGTACAAATGCTTAAGCAGCCATTCCTGTTTACCTGTCACCCATTTTCTCAAATCTATGCTTGCTCCTACTTAGATTGCCAGCCTTTGCTAACATTGGATAATAGGCATTGTAAAATACCTTTGCCATTACACTATATGAGCAAAAAGTGACATCTTTTTTTGGGAGGGGGGGTGTTCAACGATTCTAGTGAGAATGAACATTGAAAATATGTTTATTGGCTGTTTGTGAGTTGCTTGTTCATGTCCTTTGCCATTTTCCTACTGGGTTTTGTCTTATTATTTTCTGATACTCTTTATACATTAGGAATATTAGCTGTCACTTTCATTAGAAATATTTTCTCCAGGTCATTGTTGGCCTTTTCCATTTGCCTATAGTATTTTCTGACACATTACTTCTGGTTTTTACATAGTAAAATCTGAAGTTTTTGTTGTTGTTGGTAGTGGTGGTTTTTTTCTTTGCGGGGTCGGGGTGGGGGTTCCCTTTGGGAGTATGTGATGCTTGAAAACTTCCCCACAACCAGAAAATATAGTTAGAATTTAATATATGATAGCATCTGTCAGTGGGACAATATTAGATTATTTAATAAAGTTATTTAGATGCATGTTCTTAGGTGTTTTTGTGGTTTCATTTTTACATCAATTTTTAATTTACCTGAAGTTTATTTTTGTCCATGCTGAGAAGGAAAGGTTTCCTTATTTTTCCCAAATGGTTATCCATTTATTCTATTTTTACTCAGACTGCTAGGTTCTTATATATTTTATGTCTCTAGTAAAGTTAAAATAGAAGTTGCAAGAAAATAAGAAAATAAAATGGATAAAGAGGATGGCATCTTTCAATTAAAACCTAAAACAATATAGGGTATAAATGGGGGGGGAGGTTAATTGTAATTTGAATATTTTAAGTGCAAGTTATGTGAGTTTATAGCAGTGGATGGGTTTTGACTATTATTGGTTACTGTTGTCATTATCAGTAATTATGCCCTGAAATGTTTTTCTCAGATACGAATTGGGCTATATTTAGGGATATTTTAACATTAATCAAGATGGGAATATGATGCTGTTTATAGCTTGCATGTTGCTTACATCTGCAACCATGTCAGGGTTCTTTCAAGAATTATCCTCCTTTCATTAAATTTTACTGTTCCATATTTTATATTAATTATATTTTTTTCTTATTCTGCATCTTGTAAATCATTCACGTCTTTTAAAAAGATTCTACCCTTATAAGGAAAACAACACTTACTCAGAATGGTCTTCATTAGCAAAGCACCCAAGTGGAAATTTTTGTTAATAAAATTTTAAGTAAAAATAAATAAATAAAATAAAATTTTAAGTATATGGTAAAATTATTAGGAAGAGTAGCCTTTAAAATAAAGGTATTGCCAGAAATGAACTCTCTTTATATGATTCCTTCTGTGCTTTTAAAAAGACATATTTGGAAACTAATTCTTTATTCGCTATAAAAAATACATTCAAGGACATCATTTTATTGACAGTCGTATCTTTTCCCTAACAAAGCAGTTTGCAGCACTTGAGAGTACCCAGGTGTGTGCGCTCCCTCCTTATCACCTCTCTTGAAACGTTCATAACTGCAAAGCCAGCAATGTCTAAAGGGAATTCAGTCTTCCTCGACTTACGACGGGGTTGTGTCCCGAAAATATCCTAAGTTGAGAATGCATTTAATACACCTAACCTACATCATAGCTTAGCCTAACCTAATCTTAAACGTGCTCAGAACACTTACATTAGCCTGCAGTTGGGCACCATCATCTAATACAAAAGCTATTTCATAATTAAAGCATTGAGTATGTCATGTAATCTCTTGAATATCGTACCGAAGGTGAGACAGAAACTGGTTGTGTGCTCACAGAGTGGTCATCAGTTGTTTACTCTTGTGACCGCCTGGCTGACTGGGAGCCGCTGCTTGCTGCTTCTGCCCCGCGTCACAGGAGAGAAGTGCACTGCCTGGTGATAGCCTGGGGAAAAAATCAAAATTCAGAATTTGAAATACAGTTTCTACTGAATGCGTATTGCTTTCACACGGTCGTGAAGTCAAAAAATTCTAAGTTGAACCATCATAAGTCAGGAACCGTTTTGTGTATCTATGCTGCAAAATACACGGTGCCCTATCAATTTAAGCTAGACAGGCGTTGGCTAAAATTCTTTTCACTATAGTGGTGTTATAATTCTAATTTAACATGTGTCATAAATGAAACCCAAATAAAATTAATAGTAGTCAGGGTTAATTTACTCAGGCCTCTGGAAAAACAAAACAAAACTAAACTAAACTAAATGGTCCTTTAAATAAATTGTGACTTCAATTCTAGTATTTAGTTTGTGTTTGGAATCTTCTTTTACTGTTCAAAATGTAGTAAATGGACCAGAAGCTTAGCCATCACTTCTGAGCTTCTTAGACGTTTAAAAATCTTAGGCTCGCCTAGACCTACTGAATCCGAATATGCATTTGAAGGTTCCCTGATCATCCGTACGCATGTTAAAGTTTGAGAAATGCTGGCCTACATGAAGAGTTTGAGTTTCACATTATTCCTTACAGATTGTTCTGCCAGGAAAAACAAACAGTATTCTCAGCTAAAATGCTTTTTAAATTTTAAATAAAATTATGTTAAATAAAAAGTTGTAATTATTTGAAGTTATCTCAAACAAATGTTAGTTTGCATTTTAAGATTTATCTTGGGTATTTTTATCGACTTAAGAACTTTAATTCCATAAGTAAATACGTAGGACAAGAGGGAATTTTTGGAGGTGATGGATATGTTTTATGGCATCGAATTTGGTGATGGTTTCATGGGTGTATGTGTATCTCCAAACTCACCAAATTATATACGTTAAGTACACCTGTTTGTTATGTCAATCATACCTCTCAATAAAGTGGTTTTAAAAAACACCTTAGTTCTATGTATTGTCAGTTGCTAGAACATATAAGCATGCAGATAGAGCAAAAGGAGTCTATATATAAAATGAAGAAGTCAGTTTAAAAATAGGAGGGTTGTTTTTTTTTTTTGGTTGTTTTTTTTATTTTTGAAAGTAGATGGGTGAGTTGTCTTCTAAGAAGCTACAGAACAGAAAATTAGAGGACTTTAAATGGAAGATATTTGAAAAAGTAAAACTAAAGTTGACAGTGGAATAAAGGCTTAACAGTTTTTGTAATTTGTATGGTGCAGCCTTTTCATTTTCTTTGAAAAAAATCAGAGGGGTACCTGGGTGTCTCAGTCGGTTAAATGTCTGACTCTTGGTTTTCAGCTCAGGCCATGATCTCACAATTTGTGAGATCAAGCCGGGCGTCATTGGGCTCCACCCTGACAGCATGGGGCCTGCTTGGCATTCTCTCTCTCACTCTCCCTCTGCCCTTCCCCTGCTTGCGCACACTCTGTCTCCAAATAAATAAACTTAAAAAAAAAAAACAAAACAAAAAGGTGCATCTACCTATAAAAGGGATGAAAAGTGTCATAATAAACAGTCACAGGAAGTACAACTCTGTTTAGTTTCTAGCTGTATACGTTTTTTAAAAAGAGAGGTTCTAGAAGGGAGGGAGACAAACCATAAGAGGCTCTTAAATATAGAGAACAAACCGAGGGTTGCTGGAGGGGTTGTGGGTGGAGGGATGGCTAAATGGACAAGGGGCATTAAGGAAGACACTTGGGATGAGCACTGGGTGTTATATGTAAGGGATGAATCATTGGATTCCACTACTGAAATCATTATTGCACTATATGCTGAGTAACTTGGACGTAAATTAAAAAAAAAAAAAAAAGCCAATAAAAAAAGTTAAAAAAAGAGACGTTCTAATATGTGGAATATGAAATTTTCAGTAGACTAAACGTTTTTAAATTTGAGATTTTTATAGTTCAACTTTATCAATTGGAAAATGTACATAAAACTTACGTGTCTTTCATAAAGCTCTTTTGTACATTAATTATTAATGGCCATGTTGTTTATGAATTTTGGATACTTTTATAATCCATTGTTGATTCTCAGTGCTTACAGAATATAAACAAAAAGATCAAAAGAACTTTCTTTTTAAGTGGCGATGTAACTGACAGTACACAAATCTTAAGTATATAGATAGTTGAATTTTTGTATTTCTGTATGCTCATTAATCTCCACCCAGATCAAGACATCAAACATTTCCAGCATCTCAGAAGGCTTCTTTATGCCTTTACTCAGTCCCCCCAAGGCAAACCATTATCTGACTTTTATTTCCTATTTTTGTGTGCTATTCAAATTCACATAAATAGATACATGCTTTTTCCAACTTTTTTGGATCTGACTCCTTTCAATTTAACATGTCTGTAAGATTCACCCATGTTGTCTGCAGTAGTTATTTTTCAGTTATTGTGTAATAATTCAGTTGTAGAAATGCACCACAGTGTATTGATGGACACTGTATTGTTTCCAGTTCTTAGGTACTGTAAATAAGGATCCAGTGAATATTCTTGTACATGTCTTTTGATGGATGTAAGTTTTCATTTCTCTCGTGTGTATACACAGGAATGGAATGTCTGGGTGATGGGACTGATAATGTTAGTAGATACCACCAGGCATCTTTTAAAGCGTGTGTACCGGTTTAGTCCACCAGAAACGTGTGAGAATTTCGTTTGTTCCACATCCTCTCCAGTACTTGATAGTGCTGATCTTTTCAGTTTCAGCCATTGTGGAAATTATGTGGTGGTATTTCATCTGTGATTTGCACTTTCTTGAAGACTATAAAGATGTTGAACAGTTTTTCATATGTTTATTGGTTGCTGGATATACTCTCTGTGAAGTGTCTTTTGAAGTCTGTTACCCAGTTTTCTATTGGGTTATCTGTATTTTTCTTACTGATTTGTAAGATTTTTTTTAAAATGTGTTCTGGATAAAAGGAAGCATTACAAATATTTTCTCCCAATTTAACGTGTCTTTTCACTCTCTTAGTGGAGTATTTTGATGAACAGAATTTCTTCACTTTAATTTTGTTCTGTATCCTGACTTTTATTTATCTAATCTCTTCCTGCCCTTACGGTATGAAGTTATTCTTACATGTTTTTTTCTAAGAAGCTTGGTTTCTTTAGCTTCCACATTTAGGTCTTTGATCCATCTCAGATTAATTTTTAACTATGCGATGAGGTAGTGGTCAAGGTTAATTTTTTTCCCATATGAATATCTAGTACATCAAGCACCATTTCTTATAAAGGTAATCCTTTCCCACTGAATTGCAGTGGAAACTGTCAGAAATCGCAAGACCATATATGCATGGATTTGTTTTGTGAATGTTTATTCTACTCCCATTGGTTTATTTGTCTGTCCTTGTACCACTACCACACTGTCCCGTATAACACTTAACCACTAGAAATCCATTTCACTTGGATGAAATTAAGTTGAAGTGATAGGAGGATGTTAATTAGATACTTTTCTACTTTAGACTTTCTTTCCATTATTTTTACTACATTATTATTAAATTATAGATTTTATTTATCTGACAACCGCCACAGTTTTCATTTGCTTTTGAAGCATAATTCTGACCCAGGGCTAATCTGATATGTGTAAAAGCACTTCATAGAAGGTCGGTTTGTTAAATGAAGTGAGTTCAAGTAGTACTTGTATCATTTGTCATTGGCTCTAACTAAGGCATGAGTTTGATTTGAATTTGTGCAGCTTTTACAGACCTTAATTCAAGGGGATCAAAAAAGATTCTCTTCAGCTATCTCCTATTCGTGCATGAGATTTCTGTCACTAGCCTTCTGTTTGGCGATTGAAAAATGAAATTTTTATTTCCCTGATGAGGAGTGACGTTGAGCATCTTTTCATGTGCTTGTTGGCCATCTGGATGTCTTCTTTAGAGAAGTGTCTATTCATGTTTTCTGCCCCTTTCTTCACTGGATTATTTGTTTTTCGGGTGTGGAGCTTGGTGAGTTCTTTATAGATTTTGCATACTAGCCCTTTGTCCAATATGTCATTTGCAAATATCTTTTCCCATTCTGTCAGTTGCCTTTTAGTTTTGTTGATTGTTTCTTTTGAAGTGCAGAAGCTTTTTATCTTCATGAGGTCCCAATAGTTCTTTTTTGCTTTTAATTCCCTTTCCTTTGGAGATGCGTCAAGTAAGAAATTGCTGCGGCTGAGGTCAGAGAGGTTTTTCCCTGCTTTCCTCTCTAGGGTTTTGATGGTTTCCTGTCTCACGTTCAGGTCCTTCATCCATTTTGAGTTTATTTTTGTGAATGGTGTAAGAAAGTGGTCTAGTTTCATTCTTCTGCATGTTGCTGTCCAGTTCTCCCAGCACCATTTGTTAAAGAGACTGTCTTTTTTCCATTGGATATTCTTTGCTGCTTTGTCAAAGATTAGTTGCCCATACTTCTGTGGGTCCAATCCTGGAGTCTCTATTCCATTGGTCTAAGTGTCTGTTTTTGTGCCAATATCATGCTGTCTTGATTATTACAGCTTTGTAGTGGAGGCTAAAGTCTGGGATTGTGAAGCCTCCTGCTTTGGTCTTCTTCAAAATTACTTTGGCTATTCGGGGTCTTTTGTGGTTCCATACAAATTTTAGGATTGCTTGTTCTAGCTTCGAGAAGAATGATGGTGCGACTTTGATTGGGATTGCATTGAATGTGTAGATAGCTTTGGGTAGTGTTGACATTTTAACAATATTTATTCTTCCAATCCATGTGCACGGAATGTTTTTCCATTTCTCTATATCTTCTTCAATTTCCTTCATAAGCTTTCTATAGTTTTCAGCATACAGATCTTTTGCATCTTTGGTTAGGTTTATTCCTAGATATTTTATGATTCTTGGTGCAATTGTGAATGGGATCAATTTCTTTATTTGTCTTTCTGTTGCTTCATTATTAGTGTACAAATCAAAACCACACAGAGATATCACCTCACACCAGTCAGAGTGGCTAAAATGAACAAATCAGGAGACTATAGATGCTGGAGAGGATGCAGAGAAACAGGAACCCTCTTGCACTGTTGGTGGGAATGCAAACTGGTGCAGCTGCTCTGGAAAACAGTGTGGAGGTTCAAAACATTCAAAATAGATCTACTCTATGACCCAGCAATAACACTGCTAGGAATTTACCCAAGGGATACAGGAGTGCTGATGCATAGGGGCACATGTACTCCAATGTTTATAGCAGCACTTTCAATAATGGCCAAATTATGGAAAGAGCCTAAATGTCCATCAACTGATGAATGGATAAAGAAATTGTGGTTTATATGCACAATGGAATACTACTTGGCAATGAGAAAGAATGAAATACGGCCTTTTGTAGCAACGTGGATGGAACTGGAGAGTGTTATGCTAAGTGAAATAAATCATACAGAGAAAGGCAGATACCATGTTTTCACTCTTATGTGGATCCTGAGAAACTTAACGGAAGACCCTGGGAGAGGGGAAGGAGGAAAAAAAAAAAGTTAGAGAGGGAGGGAGCCAAACCATAAGAGACTCTTAAAAACTGAAAACAGGGGCACCTGGGTGGCTCAGTCAGTTGAGAATCATGAGATCCGTCATGATCTCACGGTTCGTGAGTTTGAGCCCTGTGTCGGGCTCTGGGCTGATGGCTCAGAGCCTGGAGCCTGCTTCCGATTCTGTGTCTCCCTCTCTCTCTGTCCCTCCCCCGTTCATACTCTGTCTCTTTCTGTCTCAAAAATAAATAAACGTTAAAAAAAAATTAAAAACAAAAAAAAAAACCCAAAAAACAAAAAGCAGAGACTGGTAGATGGACCTTTAAAAAAAAAAATGATCCAACTACCCATATGCTACCTTCAAGAAACAAAAGGTTTAGGGGCACCTGGGTGGCTCAGTCAGTTGAGCATCTGACTCTTGATTTCAGCTCAGGTCATGATCTCATGGTCTGTGAATTCAGGCCCCACACTGGGCTCTGCTCTGACAGTGCAGAACCTGTTTGGGATTCTCTCCCCCGCCCCTCCCCCCTGCCCCTCCTCTACTCATGCTGCAGGCGCTTGCTCTCTCTCTCAAAATACATGCACAAACATTAAAAAAACAAAAACAGAAAGGTTTAAATACACAAAGAGGTTGAAAGTGAAAGGATGGGAAATGACAGACTTTGCAAGCAAAAACCAAGAGCTAGAGTAGTTATGCTAATTTCAGATAAAATAAACTTTAAAGACAAACACCACTAGAAACAAACACATTTTGTAATCTTTATTATCAAGAAGACCTGACAATTATAAACGTGTGCATCTAACAATAGAACCCCAAAATACATGAAACCAAGATTGACAAAATTAAATAAAAAGTACCTCTCGTGGAAAATATTTATTTCAAGTTTCATACCTCCTTCAGTTTTGCTTCCTTTTTTCTTTTTTTCTGTTAAATTCAAACTGAATTAAGAAAAACTCCAGAATATGAAGCCATCTTTATAAAAGTATTTTCTATTCATTCACCCAATTTAAAAAGATATCCAGAATGTTTTTAAACTGATGGTAATGATGGCTAATTAATGTTATTTCTAAATAAGGGAGTTTTTATACTTTATTTATACCCCCTCCTCCCCCCCCCGACGCAGGGCTTCAACTCACAAACCGCAAGATCATGACCTGAGCCGAAGTCGGACACTCGACCAACTGAGCCACACAGGCACCCCAGGATTCCCCATATTTCTTGTGGAACAGGTTTACTGGTGAAGAATCTTTGTTTTCCTTCATTCTTGAAGAGTAGTTTTACTGAGTACAGAATTCTGTCTTGACGGTCTTTCTTGCAGCCCTTGAATATGCTATCCAGCGCCTTCCGGCCTCCATGTTTTCTGATGAGAAATCAGCTGTTAATCTTATGAGAATCCTTTGTCATAATCACTTCTCTTACTGCTTCCAGATTCTCTCTTTGTCTTTTGACAGTTTGTGTGATGTGTCTTAGTGTGAAACTGTGTAAGTTTATTCCTTGTGGAGTTTGTGAGCTTCTTAGATGCTTAGATTAATGTTTTGTTTTAATCACATTTGTGAAATCTTTGTCATTAGCTCTTCAAATATTTTTTCTGCACTCCTCTCTCCTTCTAAGAGAACCACATTGTACTTAATGTTGATGGTGTTCCATAGGTCTCTGAGGCTTTGTGAATTTTCTTTCATTTGTTTTTCTTTCTGTCCCTCAAACTGGATAATTTTAATTGACCTATCTTCAAGTTCACTGATTACTTATTCTGCCTACTCAGATGTGCTCTCGAATCCCTAGAGTGAATTTTTCATTTTAGTTATTTTCAACTACAAAATTTCTATTCAATTATTTCTTTTTATCATTTTTATTTCTTTGTAAATATTCTCTATTTGATGAGACATTGTTCTCATACTTCCCTTTAGTTCATTAACCTGGTTCCCTTTCTTAAAATCGCCAATTTTGAGGTGCTGAGTGGCTCAGTTGGTTGGCCATCTGACTGTTGATCTCAGCTCGGGTCATGATCTCACGGTTTGTAGGTTTGAGCCCCACAAGCTTGGGATTCTGTCTCTCCTTCTCTCTGCCCCTTACCTGCTGTGCTCTCTGTCTCTCTCTCTCTCTCAAAATAAATAAATAAAGTTTAAGATAAAATACAATAGTCAATTCAGAATTTTTGTGTAGTAACTCCAGTGTCCAGGCTTCCTCAGGGGAAGTTCCCATTGACTATTTTTTCTGTGCATGGACCATATATTTTTGTTTCTTTGCATGTCTTATAATTTTTTGGTTTTGTTGTTTTATGAAGAGGGAAGATTTTCAGAGGTCCATACTTTGATATTCCTGCTGCTGTCACTTATGTATTAACTTTTCTATATAAAACATTCTTCATATAAATCCAGATATTTAAAAATTCTTATACTTTTCTGTCTGACACAAGGCTATAGTCTCTTACATAGACTTCTGAGTATCATATTTTTTAGATAAGATCTGACTATATTATTATAAGTACTCAACAAAAATTAACCAGCACATCTTCTTGGATATCATGATGCCAGCAAGTAGAGAGAATGAACTTGGCATACCTTCCAGTTTATAGTACCCAACAGTTTATTTTTTTTATTTTTATTTTTTTTTGTTTAAAAAAAATTTTTTAACGTTTATTTTTGAGACAGAGAGAGGTAGAGCATGAACGGGGGAGGGTCAGAGAGAGGGAGACACAGCATCCGAAACAAGCTCCAGGCTCTGAGCTGTCAGCACAGAGCCCGACGCGGGGCTTGAACTCACGGACCGCGAGATCATGACCTGAGCCAAAGTCGGCCGCCTTACCAACTGAGCCACCCAGGCGCCCCTAGTACCCAATGGTTTATATGCAACAATCCCACTAATCCTTAAAGAATCCCTCTGAAATTCTGAGAAGTTAAAGAACTTACCCAGGACCACACAACTAGTGATTGGTAATCTAAAGTGTGAAACTAATCTTTAACTTCAGTGCTAAAGATTTCAGTGGCAGTGTTACACCGTGTAGAATAGTGGGCACTGTGTTTCTGTGAAGTGTGTAGCCCATAGACTGATCTGAATATCACCTGTGGTGCTTATTGAAAGATGGGTTCCTAGTCCCCAAACCTATGCATATTGAGCCACATTTCTGAGATTTGGGCCTGAGGGTGGATGATGATTCTCAACTATATTATCGTTGGGGGAGTGTTGGTTTCTAGATTGCCTTTTTCTAATGACTTGGGCTAAAAAAAACAAAAACAAAAAACAAAAACCCAAAACAGTAGGCCATTTCAAATCTGCATAAAAATATAATTCTACATCAAAGACTACTGAGTTTTCTTGTAACTTTCGAATTTTAGAAGTATAAATTCTTTACTTCTAACTGTGAGAAGAATATATTAATTCTGTGATAATACAACAAAAACCTTTGGTGTCACTTTATGCTTATTAGTATAAGCTATGGATCAATTCTAGATTTTGTAATGCTGGCCAAATCTTTACATCTTTTACATGTATTGTTTTACTGTGAATTGTATTTATTTATACATTAAAATTTAGTGGAAAATGTAAGCAGTGGATGAAGCCACCCTTTATTTTAGGTTGAACTCCCACCACCTGATCTTGGACCAAGCTCTGCATTAAATCAGACACTCGCATTGTTGCGTGAAGTTCTGGCATCTCACGATTCTTCAGTTGTACCGTTAGATGCCCGTCAAGCTGACTTTGTGCAAGTATGTTGTAAATCATTCTTAATGATTATTTATTGCTCCTCTATTATACATTCTGTTGAAATTCTGGCATTTTACAACCCAGGCATTGTAACAGTCCCTCTCATTGATTTTTTTCTTTCACGTATTAGATCAGCTCTCTTTGATTTAAAAAGTACTTTATTCAGTGATGCCCATTGTAAAAAACATGATGATTACTATACCATTTAATCTTATAAGTTGCTCCCCTTCCAATTAGTTTGTCATTCTTTCTGAAGTACTGTTAACCCAGGCCTGTGTCACTGATTGGGGAATAAAAAATAGATTTTATTTTATTTTTCACTTACAGGTTTTATCGTGTGTCTTAGATCCTCTCCTCCAGATGTGTACCGTATCTGCCAGCAATTTAGGCACAGCTGACATGGCCACTTTCATGGTCAATTCACTCTATATGATGAAGACGACACTAGCTCTGTTTGAGTTCACTGATAGACGATTAGAAATGCTACAGTTTCAGGTAAATTTTGTCATAAGATGCCCGCTCACTGTGATGGAGCCTTTTTTCATCTGATCTCAGTTACTGGCTTTAGTCCAATTTCGGCGACCTAATTTCAATAAATTCTTGGGTATAGTCTGATGGAAATACATACACACACACACACACTCACTCACACAACGCGCACACATACTTGGTGTTTCAGTTTTGTTTTGGGAAGCCAGAATATGTAATGAGTGTGATATTTTATTCAAACCATAGTATGTGATGATAGAATGAAGCTTTTCTTATCGATTGGAACAGCAATTCTGCATGCAGATTTCAGTTGCTGAACTGTGAATAATATGCTATATTTTCCAAGCTTGCTAGCTAGTGCAGAAGGTGTTACAGAGGACAGATATATTTTTATCTATGTGTAAACCAGTGTTAGGCAAAACATTACAATTTGTTATACCAATGACTCTAGTCCTATAAGCCAAATAGTATCATTTAAGAGTTTGTAAAGTGGCTAAGCCGTTTATAAAATTTACCAGATACTTGGCTTCTGATTTTGAAATAGTGACTTTTGGTATATATAATGTTTTGAAGAAAAAATGCTGACTGTTCTGTGTTATTACAAGTATATAAGTAATATGGCAGTGTCTATAGTAAAAATTTATTTGTGAACTTTGGGGGTTTTCTAAAGCATGAGTTTTGATAAATCTAAACTTGTGATATTTTCTAATTTCTAATTCCTTCTTTTAGAAGAAATATAATGAGGTATGATTAATTTTCCTTTCTTAAATAATTACTGTTCTTTGTGGAATTAATAAAATTCTTTTTTTAAGGAGCACCTGGGTGGCTCAGTCAGTTGAACATTTGACTCTTGATTTTGGCTCAGGTCATGATCCCAGGGTCGTGGGATCAAGCCCCGTGTCGGGCTCCATGCTGAGCATGGAGCCTGCTTAAGATTCTCTCTCTCTCTCTCTCTCTGTCTCTCTGTCTCTCTCTTTCTCTCTCTCTCTCTCTGTCTCTCTCTGTCTCTCTCTCTCCCTTTGCCCTTCTCACTCTCACTTTCTCAAATAAAAATTTTTAAAAATCTTTTTTTAAAAAAATTCATTGGTTTTTACTGTATTTATCACTGATTCAACCCCTAAACCCTGCCATTTGTCTACATCTTTTCTCAAGCTGTTCAGGTATATCAGGTGTTCGTCGGTCTGTTTTATCACCAGTTACCTGTGTTCCTTAAATATTCCCTGGTCATGTTTTGCTTTCCAAGGGGACAAGCCCCAGTGTGTAAGTGCTTATGAAGCCTGCATTTAACTTCATGCTTGGTGATAGGCTGTTGGCCAGTGCTAGCTGCGTGGGCCAGCCCGGAGCTCTGAGAGAGGATTGTACAATGATGCGGGTACTGGAAGGCATGGTTTATTTAGGCCCTCCAAAGAAATTTTATCTTGTTGCATAAACAATTTTTGGTTTTTCATACCTTTTCTATCAATGGTCTATTAATTTTCTTCTACTCTGACTTACCTTCTTCCAGTGTTTCAAGTAAGGAGTCCAGGCTAGTCTGATTCTCTTTTCTTTGTGGTAACTTACTCTGTCCATCTGGAAGCTCGTAAGGATTTTCCTTTGAGTTCAGATAGTTAGTTCCTCAGGGTATTTTTTGGTATGTCTCTTTCCCCATTTGGATTTTGCAGAGCCATTTCAGTCTGAAGATTCAACCCTTTATTTTGCTCAATATAGTTTTCTATTATCTAGTTAATTATCACTTTTCTTTGTATATTCTGAACTTTCTATTTTCTATTTTTTCTATTTTCTATTTTATAATTATAGAATTATAAAAATGTTATATTTTATATTCTGAAGTTTCTGCCTTTATTGGTTTTATCTCCAGAATCTCTCTTTTCATATCTTTTCATATCTCTTTATTTAATCTTTCTTTGATGTTACTATGTTACTTTTCTTCCATTCTTCTTCAGATGCTAATTTGATTCTTAGCTCTTTCATTAAATGTTTATATTTGCACATCTTTGTTGTTGTTTTTTTTTTTTTTTTTTTATTTCCAGTAAGTCTAGTGTCTAAGGCCTCTAATTGTACTTTCTTGGACATTTACTTTAGAGAAAAAAATAAAGTACTCTGCGTCTTTTAATAGGGTTGCCTCCGGAAAAGTTACTCCTTCTAATCATTCCGATGGGCTTTCTCTTAGAACATACTCCCCTTTTTTAAGTTAGTTGGAAGTTTTTTAGGGGGAGGGCCTCAGCAGCAAACTGGAGTTACTCGGACAACAGAAGCATTCAGATGGTAACAGCACAATGGGTAGCGTTACTGTGCCCCGGCAAACAGACTGGCAAAGCCGAGGGAACTTGCTGGTCAGGAGAAGAAGGAAGATCTCCAAAGTCTCAGGCCTGTACTGGTAAAAGTAAGGGGGCAGAAGACTTCTTCCCACTAAGGGATACTTCAGCCCATCAGGGTAGTCCACTTCTGTGGATTCTGCCCCCGTTAGCATTAGATGGCTTCCCCGAGATGTGCAGGTGAGCACATACAACTCACATCTGCTAGTCAAGTCTTCGTGGACAGTTCCTAAACCTGAAATCTTTGGCCAACCTTCTGCTGGGTTCTCAACTCCCCCCTGGTAGAAACCTGCTTTCTCCCCGGGAGAAACCTGTTGCCTCCAGGCATCTCCATAGGGCACATTTGATTGGTTGAGTCAGTCCAGTAAGTTGGGAAGGTAGGGGTATGTGGAGGTCAGGAACATCAGGCCTTCATCTTCCCAGAAGTCTTCCTAAGTATTTTATATTGTTGTTATCTTTTAATGTTTCCTGTTTGTTTGTGTTTTGTTTATTGCCATCTTTTAAAAGAGCTAACAAGAGACTCAATTTGTTTGACTAGTGGCTAGTACTGAAATCCTTTCAGTTCTCATTTTTAAAATGAGACTTTCTCTCCCTTTTGTAGGAGGACTTCCTCTTTGGGGGAAGGAAAAGATTTTGTCACAGAAGTGGCCCATGTGCCTCATGGTCTGGAACTCATGGCCGCTGCAAGGAGCAAGTCCGTGATGAAGAGCTGACTCCAGAGTGGTCTACTTGTACTCTCCGCAGTCTTATTCCTCTTTTAAAATATTTTCTTTCTGCTGGGTTTTCTTTTAGATTGAAGCACATTTGGACACACTTATCAATGAGCAGGCTTCTTATGTTTTAACTAGAGCCGGCTTGAGTTATATCTATAACACTGTGCAGCAACATAAACCTGAGCAGGTAAGCACATGGGTGTTCCAGGTTAGAGAAATACACATTTAGAGTATGGGGTCTAGAGCTAGCCTCTAACTGAACCTTGGCTCTGCCGCTTACTAGCTATTCTCACTCGGAAAGTGACTTATCTCTCTGTATCTGTTTCCTCAGCTGTGGAATTGGGGTAATGATAATATCTGTATTGTAGGTTGTTCTGAAGATTAAGTGAGGTAACATATGTACAGTTCTTAGATGACTACCCGAGACTGTAGTAGAGTGCCCCTAAGTATTAACTATACTTCTTACTATGGATAATTTTGGTTAAAAGTAATGAAAATATACAAAAATCAGTATTATAAATTGTATAAAGGATATTCATACTGGTAAATTTTTCAGAGTCCTGTATCACTATGGGTTAATTGAATGTATAGATTGCTGTGTAAATGCAGTCATCCCCTTTTTAACTTAGCAAATCTTGGTCTGTTACTTTGGAAAGGTAAATACTTCTGAGACCAACATAAGATCTTGTTAAGTTATAGAACTCCAGTGGAAATAGAGAAGGGAGTGGGGGAACCTGAGAAATTCATGTAAGCATCTTTCTTTAGAAAGCTAAGAACTCATTTTTTTAAAGATTTTGTTTTATCTTATTAAGTAGGCTGCATGCCCATCACGGGGCTCAAACCCATGACCCTGAGATCAGGAGTCACACACTGTACCAACGTGCACCAGCCAGGCGCACCCCGCAAAGAACTCGTTTAAGTAGCATTAACATGAAATATATTTTATAGTCCAGGAACTCTTAAATGAAGCTTTCAAAAATCACCAGCTCCAAATTTGTTATTTTGATAAAGCAGCAAGCAGATTTCTATCAGAGAAGAATCAATTCTGCTGCCGTTTGATACTATCTCAAATTGTCAGGGTGAGACTTCAAGCCTCCATATCTTGCTGCCATTTCCTAAATGCTTCCTCGCCTATTTGCTTGCTTATAAGTCAATCTGAAATATCCTGGTGTTCCTGTTGTTGATAAGCTTGTGCTAGTCACTCCCTCCGACAAATACGATTACGTGCCTTCGTGCTAGTTACACAAAAATGAACAAGCCATAGTCCCTGCTCTCACTGAGGTTGAAGAGATGACACTTGAGTTCTTTGGAAATGAGCCAAATTTCCAAATTTGGGGAATCTATGAATAGACTGTATTTCATAAGTGAACGGAAACTATAGCACCTTTTTTACATCTTGTTTTTGCTGTTTTTGTTTTTGTTTTTTTCTAGGGCTCTTTAGCTAATTTGCCCAACCTAGATTCCGTGGCACTGAAGGCTGCAATGGTAAGTGAATAAGAATAAAATCAAGCATTTCAGCATAGGTTTCCTTATGGAACACTATTAATTTTTTCCTGTGTGATAGTTTTGTCCTGGGTGGTAATTTTGTCTCTTGATATATACTTTACCCAGAGGGGGTTTAAGGATAATGATTGTACATACGTTTCCTTTAACTAAGGTCCAAACACGACATCCATTTGTGCTAATATTCCACTACACCCTCATAACCTCATCATCCCTGTTCAGGTTTTCTTCATTTTCAGAGTTTTACTCCTAATGTCATAGAGAAACGGGAATGACAGACACGAAGAAGTTGGGCTGTATATCATTCAAGACTTCCTGCTATTAGTCTTTACAGTTCTTGATTTCTCTCTGAGATCACTGAAATCAGAGTCCAGTCTTAAAATAACGTATTACTCTGGAGCGTGAGACTCCTCGAACCTCCACTTTATTACCTTCTTTTCAAGTGAAGAGCTTCCTTGCACATCCCTCTCTGCCCGTGTGCCGCTTCCCGGAGTGTGTTTCCATGTCTTAAGTATAGACTTTGCGCGTATGTATGTCCACCAATCACGTGACACTCATGTAGCCCTTGTCGGATGATGTTCTTTGGAAGCTATATACTAATAACGCTAGCAGTAGTAATAACAGTGATGAATAACACCAGCCAGCAACATTTGTTGCGCGTGCCAAGTGTTTTTCGTGTATTAACTCTAAACCTCCGAACACCCCATTCAACCTAGTACTTCCACTCTCAACTACTAAATAAGAAACGTTACATCATGACAAAAGACTAGAGAAAGAGAAGTAGCAGTCATAACTTCTATTCATCAAACATCACAGCAAAACCTTTCAAAACAGATCTCATTCTAAAAAGTTTAAGCAAAGATAAATGGAAATGAATACATTTTAGATTATTTCAAAAAGGTGACTTTCTGGGTGCCTGAGTGGTCAGTCGGTTAAGCATCTGACTCTTGATCTCGGCTCAGGTCGTGGTCTCGCGGTTTGTGGGATTGAGCCCCAGCGTCAGGCTCTGCACTGGCAGCCCGGACCCTGCTTGGGATTCCCTCTCTCCCTCTCTCCCGCTCTCCCGCTCTCCCGCTCTCCCGCTCTCCCGCTCTCCCGCTCTGCTACTCCTCCACTTGCACACGTGCGCGTGTGCACTCTCTCTCTCAAAATAAATAAACTTAAAAAAAGATAAGCTTCTTGGGAAGTTAAATATACACTCACCATACTACCTAGTGGTCTCACTCCAAGGTATTTGCCCCCCAAAATGAGGACATAGCTCTACCCACAGATCAGTCATCTTCGCACTCACTCAGTGTGTTTCCTCCCTGTCTCTCTCTCCCCACCGACACATATCCAGTCCATAATATAAACCCACAAAATACATTTAAACCCCGTTGCAAGTTCTTTTGTGCGTGGTCTTAAACTTGAATGACAATTGAGTTGAAGATTTTATGTCTCTCTAACGAAACAGAACCTTGTCTTGTGTGTGGTAACTGCCTGCTGCCTTCACTGGAATGCTTCAGGGCACTTCAGTTCGGCATACCCCAGGCTCGAACTCTGTCCCCCACCCCCAGGTCCTCCTCCAAGTGTTCTTAACTCAGAAAGCAGTAAGAGCTTCTGTCCATTATTATTTCAACATTGTCCTCTGTTTTCTAGGCATTATGCTAAGAACTGGGATGAAAATAGACATGATCTAGTAAGGGGTATAGCTGTTACACAACTAAATAAGTGTGAAAAGAATACAGTTATGAATTGTAATAATGCTGTGAATTAAATGGCACAGGTCCAGATCTGAGAGTCGTGCCTTTCCGTCCTGTCACTAACCAGATGCTGCTGATCTTACTGTCCAGTTCTCTCAAATATCTCGTCTTCTGTCTGCCATGTTATTGTCCTTGTAGTCTAAGGTGCCGCGGTAGCTGCCTATTTAGTATCCTTGCATCTGCCTTCCATTTCCTTCTTGCTGCAGCCAGACTTAGTTTCTTAAAACTTGAATCAGATTATTCCCCTCCTTCAATGGCTTCCTCATGCCTTTCCAATAAGAATTAAAATCCTGTAAGAAAGCATACGAGACCTATACGAACTGATTTCTGTTTTTCTCACTTCAAGTCTTCGTGCTGTCCCATCCATGCAACCCCCGAACCCTCACTGCACACACTTAACTTAATCTCTTTTCATCTCTGAGATCTCACTTCAGATTTCCTTTCCTCAGATTCTTTAGCCAAACACAGAAGCTAGGTCCATCCTCCTGATTTACACTTTTGTACTACTTTGTTTTTTTCCTTCATAGCATCCAACACAGTTTGTAATTATATATTTATTTACCTCATTACTTACTTACCATCTTTCTCAGTAGGCCGTAGCTCTCTGAAGCTAGGGACTGTCCTCTTTGGCTCACCACTATATATACTTTACCTAATATACTACCTTCCTAATAGTAGGTACTCGATAAATATCAGTTGAAGGAATAAGTAAATGAATAATTAACATACAGTGGATTTAAGGAAGTAAGGTAGACTTGAAATCTGATCACTTTACTTCTTGTTAGTATTTTTTATTCAAAAGTTCGTTGAGGGAGATTAAGATGAACCACTTGGATTTAGAATTTTCAAAGCAGCTATGCTGATATTAACTACTTTAAGAAGTCGACACTTGTGGAGCGCCTGGGTGGCTCAGTCAGTTGAACGTCTGACTTTGGCTCAGGTCAGGATCTCGTGGTTTGTGAGTTTGAGCCCCGCATTGGGCTCACTGCTGTTAGCATGGAGCCAACTTCATATCCTCTGTCCTCCTCTCTCTCTGCACCTCCCCCACTCGCTCACTTGCTCTCTCTCTCTCTCTGTGTGTCTCAAAAATAAATATTTTTAAAAAATGAAGTTTACACTTTTAGGGAATTTTAGTTAGAATGTTGAAGAAATAACTCATTTGATCACAAAGAAGTCGTTATTTGTACTACGGTATATTTCCTAAGATTTAACCTTTTAAATGAGTTGGTTATATTTGAGATGTCCGTTAGCAGATGTACGCACTTTATGTTTTGCTCTTTCTCTGTTTCATTTAGGTGCAGTTTGATCGTTACCTGTCAGCCCCAGACAGCCTGTTAATGCCACAGCTGAACTTTCTCCTAAGTGCCACAGTGAAGTAAGTGTGTTTCTGTCTCAGCTAGTTGGTTAAGATTCACATGTGTTTCAAAACAGCAAGCGCATTTCTTAGAAAAAAATTTCTTTTCAAGAATAGGAGATTGACGTTCTCCTAGATTGAAGAATATAGATTGAAGATTTATAGTTACCAGCCTTTTTTCACGCCTCGGCCACCCTAAGAGATCTGACCCGACCCTGCTCATACTTACTGCTTACATGTAGGCGGCTCCAAAATCTCTACTTAGTGAATGATTCTTAAAACTGATGTGACTATAGTGGAAGTATATAGCCATAATACCAAACTAATAAACATGTCAGAATGACATTGAAAATGTCGTGGAAGCTCAATAGTATATTAATTGTGCCGTGCAGATGAGCTGCTGTACAGACTGTTTGGATCTGTTAGGTATATTTTGTAATTTTTCAGTATCACCTATTTACCAGGAATGTGTTCAAGACAAAGAACTATACAGTAATATCTCAGAATGTTACAGTTAGAAGAAACAGAGGGATCATATTGTCTGACCTTCCTGATTATAAGGAAAATATTGACAAATTTAAGTTGCGTGGAAGTAGGAAATTAGACAATTTTAAACATTTTTTTTTTTTCCTTTCCATTCGCCCTGCTGTGTATTAAATGCTTTCTGTGTAACAGGCACTAAGGATTAAGATTTGAAGGACATTTGCACTGTCTTCAGGGAGATCATAGTCTGTTGGGTCAGTTAGACATGTGAACAAATATTTATTTTATTTTAATATTTTTTTAATGTTTATTTATTATTTTTGAGAGAGAGAGAGAAGAGAGAGCATGAGCGGGGGAGGGGCAGAGAGAGAAGGGGACACAGACTCCGAAGCAGGCTCCAGGCTCTGAGCTGTCAGCACAGAGCCTGATGGCAGGGCACGAGCTCACGAACTGTGAGATTGTGACCTGAGCTGGTCCAGCCCTTAACTGACTGAGCCACCCAGGTGCCCCACAAATATTTATATGAAAAAGTACGGTAAGGAAAGAACTATTGAACTTGAAGAAAATACTCCAGTTACCAGAAGGGGAGCTGTAGGGCAGAGACGGCACACTTGTTTCCTGTTGTCCTGGAGGGCACGTCCGCAGCAGTGAATAGAGCAAGGAGGTGGCTTCTGACTCAACACGCAGGAAAATTTGAATTAGACTGGCCAACTAGAATTGACTGGCAAGGGGATGGATCAGTTTTTCTCAGACATAAAGTTGGGAAATTTGATCATTTTAGGTGTAGCTAATGATTTTAATTTTTTTTTTTTACTTTTATATTTTATCATCCTAAAAGATCTCATACTGTCTACTTACCTGGAATTCTAAAGACCCGAGAGATTATAAAAGAAAATCCATTATGCCGTGTCTCAGATTGTTTGTGTGTGTTTCTTAAATTATTTTTCTTAACCGAATACCTGTAGTTCTTTAGATTTAACCACGTTTCAATCTTAGTATTTGAATGTTGCGCCGTTTGGGACGTCACTAAATATAAAACGTACCGTTATTCTTTTCATAATATGCTGAATGGCGGGAAGTTTTAATGTGTTTTATAAAGGATGGCAGGTAGAGCAGATGCCATAAAGGAGAAATTGGAACAGATTTGGCTACATGACACTTTAAAGTTTGTGTCTCGGTTTTGTTTTTACAGAAAACAACAATATAAACCAAGTTAAAATAAAAACCGTAATGTGGAGCAGTATTTTCAATTTGTGTAACAAAGTATCCTTAATATAGTATCCTTAATAGCCAACAAAATACCACAAATCAGGACAAAACAGTAGAAAAATAGGCACTGTGTGTTTGGACAGTTCACAGAAGAAATGCAAATGGCAAATAAATAGAACATAATAATTATCAAAAAATGCAAATTAAAACAGCAGTGAGAATATCTGTCCATCAGATTGCTGACAGTAAGGCGTTTGTTATATGCTAATTGAAAGGGTCTGGGAAAATGGGTATTTTCATATGCTGTTGGCGAGAGTATAAATTAGTACAATCTTTTTAGAGGGCAATTTGACAACTTCCATCAAAACTTTAAAAGTTTATGTCCCTAGACTCAGGGATACCTCCTAACAGACTCTCCCCCCCCCCCCCCATTCCTAAGCTTTAATAAGAGTTAGAAGTAAAGTTACAGAGGGGCGTCTGGGTGGCTCAGTTGGTTAAGTGTCCAGCTTCAGGTCAGGTCATGATCTCACCGTTCGTGAGTTCAAGCCCTGCGTTGGGCTTGGTGCTGACAGCTCAGAGCCTGGAGGCTACTTCAGATTCCGTGTCTCCCTCCCTCTCTGCCCCTCCCCCACTCTCTCTCTCTCTCTCTCTCTCTCTCTCTCTCTCACTGTCTGTCTGTCTCTCTCGAATAAATTTAACCAGGAAACAAAGTTGTATAGAAAGTGGAGAAAAGAGAACGAAAATAATTTTAAGGAATTCTTCCTTCTTTTCCTTGGGATGAATTAGAGATGTTCTTTTTTCAGTGTCAAACTCCAATTTCACCTTTCAGTGATACAAATATTAGACATTGGAATACAGAAGCTACAGTTAAACATATATATATACATGTGTGTGTGTATATATATATATATATATATACACACACACATGTATATATATATACACATATGTAAAATATTCTCACTGTCTTTTCTTGATGATTCAGAATTATTTCTGAATGTTATTATATCAGATTTGAGAACTCTTATTCAGGAATCTTCCTTGATTTTACATACTAAAAAAATAATGTAATAATGTAAAAAATAATGCCTTTATAGGAAATATTTCCTCTTTACTTAAAGAGGTATACAGAATAATTTTTTTCTTCTTTACCTCCTTTTAAGCCACCTGTATTAACTATCAGGAATACCTGTTCTCAATAAAAATAAAGTAAGTTTGGGGGGAAAATAGTTCCACCAGGAAAAGAACAGCTGCTGGAAACCTGTAAGCTGAAAAAGAACTGGAGCTTGCACAATGCTTTAGAGACTCGAGAAAGCCCAAGCCTTCAAAGAAAGGTTAATCTAGTCCTACATAAAGCCTACCTTATACTCAAAAAGGCTTAAAAACAAAGTATAAAGTATCATGCTGATTTTTAACTAAACCAACTGCCTTCCTGAACAAAGCTTAGCACTCCTAAGGATGACAATAAATACAGACAGTCAACCGTGTAGCATTTGTAATGCAATATTACTTAGAAGAAGTAGTGGGAAAATAGGAACCAAAACTAGGAAAAAATCTGTCAGTCGAAACAGACAAATGACAATTTATAAAACTAGCAGGTAAGTTCCTTATAAGCAGCTAGTTACAGTGTGTTCAAGGACTTAAAGGAAAACATTATTATACTGAGAGAAGAAATAGGGAATTTTAGAGTTGAGAATTCTAGACCTGAAAAGTGTAATCTCTAAAGTGAAAAATTGACTGACTGGGTTTAACTCTCAGTTGGACACCCCAGAGAGAAAGATCAGTCAACTTGAAAAGAGTACAGTAGAAACCATCCAAACTGACGCACTGATAGAAAACATTAAAAGGCTAGAAAAAGATGAAGAGAGCCTTAGTGAATTGTGGCACAATATTAAGCAAACTAAAGTAGGTATAATAACTGGAGTGTCATAATGAGAATGAGTCAGAAAAAATTTGAAGAAATGAAACAAGTTTTTCCAAATGTGATGGAAAACATGAACCCACAACCCAAGAAGCTAAATAACTCAGCAGAGAAAACCATACCAGCGTATACCATAATCTTATCATTGAAAACCAGGGATAAGGAGAAAAATCTTGAAAGCAGCCAGAGGGAAAAAGATATATTGTTTATAGGATTCGAATGATGGTGAAGTATACTACTGACTTCTTGTTAGAAACAGTGCAAACCAGAAGGCAATAGAATATCATCTTTAAATGTCTACTTTGTGTGTTCATCACATGTATCTTTCAAACTCAACGCACAAAAAATACATTTTGTGATAAACAAAAGTAGAGAGGACTTATTACTAGTATACTGCACTGTAGGGAATGATAAAGGAAGTCTGTCAGGCTCAAGGAAAAGAATACCAGAAGAAAACTCAGATCAACACAGGAATAATGAGTACAGAAAATGCTAAATATAAAAGGTAGTGGACCGTTTAAAACAAAAATACTAACAGTGAATTGTGGAATCGTTAACACATAGAAATGAAATTTATAAGAAATGCACAAAAGATGGAGTGGGAAGGAAGTAGAAATACATATTTATGATGTTACCAGGTTATTATATAATATAATAATATTTTTTGAAGGTAGATTGTGAACCTTGCAGCCAGCTCTCAAATGAACAAAATTATCTAACATTCCAATAGTCAAGATAAAATAGAATGCTAAAAAAGCAATTATATCAAAACAAGGCAGAAAAAGAAGGGAAAAGGATAGAAGGGGAAAATCTAAAAAAAAGAAAAATAGCAGGATGATAGACTTAAATTCAGCCTTATAAATAATTATATTAAATGTAAAAGAACTGCATACTTCAGTTAAAAGGCAGATTCGATTCTTAGATGAAAAAGCATGGCCCACTGTCTGCTGTCTATAAGAAATACACTTAACAGTAAGGATACAGATAGCTTAAAAGTAAAATCATAACAAAGTGAAAGTAGTTGTATTAGTATCGGAAAAATTAGACTGCAAGACAGATACCAAAGATAAGGAGGTACATTTTACAATAATAATAGAATCAATTCATGAAGAAGATATAATTGTCAATATGTGCATCTAATAGCAGAGCTTCAAAAAATAAGCAGTATAAGTTCATAGAATTGAGGAAGAATAGATACACTGACAATTGTAGGTAGGTATTTCAACACCCCTCTCAGTAATTGTTAGAAAAAGTAACCAAAAATCTGACGTGGTGTAAAGGAACTGAACAATGCCAGCAATCAAACCTACTACATATGGAATACCACACACATTTATAGAAGGTAACATTCTTTTCAAGTGCATATAAAACATTCACCAAGCTAATGTAAGAATGAGCAAAAAAGAAATGGGTGTAATCCACTAGTGAATATTTTTATCTATGAACATGGTATGCCTGTTTATTCAGATATTTTAGAATTTTCAATAAAGTTTTATAATTTCCTCATATAGTCTTCTGTCTATATTATCGGGTTTCTTCCTAGGAAATAATTCTGTGACTATTACAATAAGATTTTTTTATTTTCTATTACCTGTTCTAATTAGATATTGCTGGTGTATATCAAATGTACTCAATTTCATATGATCATTTTGAATCTGGCCAAGTAACTAAACTATTTTAGTTCTATTAACTTATCAGTTGTTTAGTTTTTGGTGAAGACAGCTAAGGATAATGAGTTTTATTAATCTTTTTTCAGTATTTATGACTAAAATCATTGTATCGGTTAAGAACTCCAAGGTAAATAGTAGATGTAATAGTGAGTGTGCATATTTTACTTTGGACTTTAATGAAAATGTTTCGGATGTTTCATCATGAAGTGTGAGTTTTGCTGTGGATTTTCAGCGTTCCAACAGTCACATGGTATTCTTTTCCAACTGGTTATGTGATACAGTTAATCTAATAAATTCAGTATAACTTCAGTCATAATTCTCAAAGAACCACTTTATTAAATGTTTACCTAGAAAAAAGTATGTGAGAGGAGACTCTAGTTACTTCTGAACATCTTCACAGTTCACCAGTCTGGTCCAAGGCAGTGTCACTGGTGCCTGTATTACCACGTTAGCTTCTGAACTATTCTGTTTTCACCCTTGCCCCACCCCAACTCCTACAGTGTAATCGATCTGAACACCTCAACCAGATTGATTCTTTAACTTCACTTAATCCTCCCGTGAATTAGGATTTCCTCTTTCCAGTGGAGACATCGCTTAGAAAGTTTAAATAATTGAACCAAGGGCAAACAGAAGCAAGCAGAGCCAAGATTTGAATCCACTATTTCTGATTCCAATGCCTATTCTCTTTAACACTAGCCTGTACTGTATTTTTATTAGTCCTTTCTATGTTGAGATTATATTGTTATTTTTTAAGTGTATTTATTTTTGACAGAGACAGAGTGCGAGCATGAGCTGGGGAGGGGCAGGGAGAGAGAGGGAGACACAGAATCCGAAGCAGGCTCTAGGCTCCAAGCTGTCAGCACAGAGCCCGATGTGGGGCTCGAACCCACGAACTGTGAGATCGTGACCCGGGCTGAAGTCAGACGCTTAACCGACTGAGCCACACAGGGGCCCTGAGATTATATGATTATTTTTAAAGGAAGCTCAAAAATATTTGCATATGTGATAGGTTAACACTTACATGAGATATGTGGGTTTGGTCTTATGTAAAATGTACTTTAATTTTACAGTCAGTGACAGAAAGCTGACCTGGGATAAAAATCAACTTGATCCATTGTGACATCGTTGGTTTTGGTATTATGATAAAAGAGAAATCAAAATTCTTTCATCTATGATTCCTAAATACATTATCATCTTTTCTTTTTCGTTTTCCAAGACTTAAGCTGTTAATACCTTCTCTCCTGTGATGCATTTGATTGCACTCTTAACTGTGGTTCTGTAATAAAGCTCAATTTTAGTGATCACAGAGCCTGACTGTTGAAATAGCTATTTTTAGAAATGCTGGGTTTATGGTAATGATGAAAGTTGTGTCATGTTGTTATGGCAACCAAAAATCCTGAAGTACTGATTAATGACAAGCTCACTGATTCTGGAAGTATGCAGTTCATTTCTTATCACGGCTAAAGGCTTTAAATAATTATTTTAAATGTTTTGTGAATCTGTTTTAAAATGGGTGGCATCTCCATTTAATTATACATTAGTCTTTATTAGTACTTCTGACATTTATAATAAATTGTTTGGCATTGTAACATTTATAACTGGACACATTGAATTTCTTAGTGCATGGTATTCTGATGCCTAAGAAAAATACTGCTTTTCCCTCCAGTTTTACAATATCCTCATCGCCTTCCATTTTTTTTCCCAGTAGTTAACTGCATGGTTATTATCTTTGATGTACACACTGGTATAGCAAACTACTTTCTAAATGTAAGAAAGATTTTTCAAAACTTGGAAATAGGGCAGGTCAGGTCTGGGAGAGCAACGTGTCCTTTCAGGGTCACACTGAAGCATTGTTACCGGGCCCTTCAAGAATTACTTAATTATTTAGGGGCATGTATCATAGTTTGATGCTCGGCTTACTGTTGATGATTCAAGGCCCCGTGCTACTTCGTGTCCTATGTCTTTTTTTGCTCTGGGAGACACGAAGCCATGTTTTATTCTAACCTTCCTTTTCAAATGCCTATAACGACCAGCTCCTCAGAATGTTCTGTGAACCAGCTTTACCATCTTAGTAGTTCCTCATTAAGGAGTCATCAAGTCATTGGCATTCCTTCATTGTTTATCTGTGTGAGTCATGTTTTTAATTATTTGAAAGTTATAATGGCACTGCGAGGATTATTAAACTGTCCACAGGCCAATAGGGCACCACCTGATAAGTGACCACCTGTGAGATTTTCACGGTGGCAAAGAGACCAAGGCAGTTCACGGTCTAACTTTATAGATGGTCATAGCCTGCACCCAAATATTTCTTTTTTCCCCTTTCAACTGGCCCTTTTGCATGTGTGAAAAGCAGGACTCGTCTTCAGATTTTTAACCTGTAGAAATAATTCTAAAGGTACCCTCCACTCACCACCTATGGTCTTGGCTGTGACTGATCAGAATTCAGCGTGGCGGGCGACCTGAGGTGAATGCCCGTGCTCGCGCCAGTGCTCAGCATACGCTACTGAAAACACGTACTGCTTTTCTCCCTTTTGTACGTGAGGTGATCAACAGATGAGCACATTCCGAGTTTTCAGAAGCGTATGACTGAGATGATTTGTCAGTGATTTTGTATTTAGAGAATACCTGAAACTTCCATTTTAAACATTGTCAGTATAATGATTCATCATTATTTGAGACTCTGTATTTTATAAATGATATTAGTGAATAATTTGGACCAAGACACCAGGCAGGCAAACAGATAGATATATACACAGATATACATATATACTTTTTAAGATAAAAGATACATAAGAATTGCATAGTAATTAGCACTATAAATAAAGAGGAGGGGATAGTAAAATGGCAAGAAAGTCAACCCATGTTAGCACCTCAGATACCTCCCATTTTGTGTACAGATAACTGATATGCTTATTATACATCAGTATTTAAGAAACCAATTCCCCAAAATAACGTGGGGGGAGGAATGTATGTATGTATGTATGCATATGTACGTATGTGTATAAATTAGATAGGCACATAGAGTTTTTTATTTTTTATTATTTTTTTATACATATCTATTGAGAGAGAGAGAGAACAAACACGAGTGGGGAAGGGGCAAAGAGAGAGGAGAGAATCCAAAGCAGGCTCCACACTCAGTGCAGAGCCCGATGCGGGGCTCGATTTCACAAGCGTGAAATCATGACCTGAGCCAAAACGAAGAGCCAGACACTCAACCAGCTAGGCCACCCAGGCACCCGAGTTTTTATTTTTTCACCAGCAGATCATTAAAATGCTCTTAATCCTCAATGGAATAATTTAAAAACTGTAAGTATCTTGTAAGTATCAAGTTCAATATTTTGCCTTACAGTGGTGAAATTAGTCCTAGAAAGGCTAAATTTCTTGTTCAAAGCAACAGTAATAAGTGGCAGAGCTTCGACTAGATTCAAGGTCTTCTGACAATAATGTCCATCACTGTACTGTTTTCTCTCTACTGTGTATGATTCACTGGAAACAAAGCATTGAGTGTGAGTGTATGACTCTATACCCGGCTTTGGTAGTGATAGTGAACTCTTAAATTTGTCCAGGAATGGGGAGTCGTTATCAATCACAGTTCCCCGCTCTTTACAGTTTGGATTTGACTCAGATTCACTGTGGAGAATCTCTCTTTCCATTGCATTTCTCTCCTATTGGCTAACAGTTCTTTCCCCTTCCCTTTATTCACCCCACTGCATGAAAGATTTCCTTTCTCCATGAGCTTTGGTATCTCTTATCTTGTTTAGTACAGCCGTATTCATTTTTTTAATCCCTTCCCTATCTTGGTAGCTTCCTAAACTGAGGAGCGGAATGAGAAACTATATTATACTATCAAACACCAACATTGAAAATAAATGATAAACTCTTACTTGGTCTTATTGTCTTGATTTTATTTATTTGTGTCTTAGCAGTATTGCTTTATTTCTGGTTTTCTCCATTGCAGATTTGTAATGATTTTTCTGCTGCATTGTGAGTTGTAGACATTTGTAAGCTAGTTTAGCTTATAAATAGAAGCATGCCCTGGGTTACAACTAAACTTCAATAAATTTAAATTTTTTCATCGTTTGGACTTGAGATTAAAATTTAAAATTTATTACTTTATATTTTTCAACAACTCATTCTACATTTACCAGTTACTCTGGATTTTAAAAAATTATATTTAATATTCATTGTGCTGTATTCTGATTTTAAATTTCTTACGAGAGGGAATAGCCTTGTTTCTTTGTATTCTTTATGTTGTACAAATAACACACTATGTACAGACTGAGTATAGATTTTAGAGTATGAGGTATAAGTAATGGAGACTGAGCATAGATTTTAGAATATGAGGTGTAAGTAATGGATGCTTTATACACCCCCCAAAAATCTGTCTTGCTGCTTTGAGTAAAGAACAAAAAACACTATATCAGAAATCTATTTTTGACATGTTGCAAAATGGGCATCAAATGTGTATCATATTTAACAAATTTTTTAAATGCCAGTTGATAGGTACGTCTGGGTGGCTCAGTCAGTTAAGCGTCTGACTTCACTCAGGTCATGATCTCACAGTTAGTGAGTTCAAGCCTTGCATCAGGCCCTGTGCTGACAGCTCGGAGCCTGGAGCCTGCTTTGGATTCTGTGTCTCCCTCTCTCTCTGCCCCTCCCCAACTCGTGCTCTGTGTCTCTCTCTCAAAAATAAGTGTTAAAAAAAAAATAAAATAAAATGCCAGGTTATAGTATTTTTAATCTATTTCATTTATGGAAAATAGTTTTGCATCATATCTATGCAATTGTTGTTAAGTTCAGTTAATTATAGGAATGATCACTAAGAGATCAAAAATATCTGGAAGGCTCATCTAGTCAAGTAGATTTCCAAACCAGTTTTTACCATCCTCCCTTCCAATGAAAAGGTAGCATAGCCAGAAGCATTACTCCACTCTGCTCAGAGAATTTACTCAGCGTAACTTTCTTCTACCCACTCTTATTATGTAAGCTTTAGCAATTTTAGGGAAATGACAAGTTGTTTCACCCCACCAAGAGTCTGAGACCCCATCGGAACAGGGCGCTGATGATCCAGACCTCGGGATTAGAGTTGTGCTCCGGAAGGTATTCTAAAGGGTTTTAAATGGCTGAGTGAGGGATTTTGACTTCTCTGGCACCAAAAGAAGCCATTGACGCTCCTTGAAGGAAGGCCCTGGGTGGGGGAGGGACAGGATAGAAGGTACGCTTGGGAAAGATTAATCTAGCAGTAGTGCTTACCGTAGATTGAATGTGGAAGAGACTCAAGAAGGGAAGACCAGATAGGAGGTTTTTCTGTACTCCGTACAAGAGTTCGTTAGGGTCTGAATGGAGGTGACGAAACGTGGCCATGCCACTGACAGAAAGAAGAAACAACTAGAAAAGGAGGTTTGGGAGTAAAGCTTGAAAGGCATCTTTAAATTGAGTCGTGAAAATCAGAAAAAAAATCCTGTTTTTATCACTAGATACAGTGATACAGGAATAGAAGTAGCTTAGGCTGGTATGAAGTAAATGTCGTGAAAACGCAGAGAGAGCTGATGCAGATTTAATGAACCCAGTGCTGTTTTTTTCTGGCCAGATTTTTAAAAAATTTGCTTCAGTTCATTTACAACCTTTTATTCTCTGAGGCACCTGGGTGTCTCAGTGAGTTGAGTGTCTAACTTCGGCTCGGGTCATGGACTTGCGGTTGGTGAGTTCAAGCCCTGTGTCGGGCTCTGTGCTGACAGCTCGGAGCCTGGAGCCTGCTTCGGATTCCATGTCTCCCTCTCTCTCTGCCCTTCCCCTGCTTGCACTCTGTCTCTCTCTCTCTCTCTCTCTCTCTCTCTCTCTCTCTCTCAAAAATAGTAAACATTAAAAAAATAAAAAAATGCTTTCTAATCACTTGGAGTTAGTATATATTTACTGAAAGAGATTTTTAAAAAAAATTTATTTGGACATTTAAAGATCTATACGTTATTTTTATTAAAACACATGTAAATAAAAGGGGTGTCTGGGTGGTTCAGTCAGTTAAGCATCCGACTTTGGCTCAGGCCATGATCTCACAGTCCGTGAGTTCGAGCCCCGTGTCGGGCCATGTGCTGACAGCTCAGAGCCTGGAGCCTGCTTCGGATTCTGTGTCTCCCTCTCTCTCTGTTCCTCCCATGCTTGTACTCTGTCTCTCTCAAAACAAATAAGGATTAAAACAATTTTTTTAAAGGTTTTATTCTTTTATATGCTTATGTAGAGATGATCTTTGTGGAAAATGCTGTTACCTATTGTAGGCAAGTGTCACATTATTTTAGCCGGCAATATAAGTGAAATCTAAAATGTGGTTACTAGTGTAGGAGCTAAACAGTATATTTATAACAGTATAGATAACAGTATATATGTGTGTGTGTGTGTGTGTGTGTGTGTGTGTGTGAAAGAACAGTATATTGTAAGTTATTCTGAGGTTTGAAGTATTGGCAAGTATGAATAATTATAAGCCTCTTTCTTCAAGGTTAATGTGTTATCAGTCACGTTTGCAAAATCAGCACATTGATGATAGGTCACAGTTTCCATTTCTTGTTTAGTAATCATAAAGATACAGCTGTGAACATAGTCCCTGCCCGTCTGCAACAATGAATAAATAACGAATATAAAATAGTGTGTTTTATTCCCAAACCAAAGTAAGTAACTTGTGTGGTTGTACAATAATTTCTTTGTAGTATGTATGTGATAATTATGAAAGTGAAATGCATTGGTTCAAATATGAAGCTTCTTACTATCCTTAGTATTTTACTTTCCGGTGTGTGTTCACATATTGTTTGCTTATCACTAGAGAGCAGATCATAAAACAATCTACAGAATTAGTCTGCAGAGCCTATGGGGAAGTGTATGCCGCTGTGATGAATCCAGTCAACGAATACAAAGATCCGGAGAGCATTCTACACCGATCGCCACAGCAAGTGCAGACACTTCTCTCCTGATCCTCTTATTTGAATGTGTCAGCGAAATATCGCCTCCCCCTAAAACTCGGAAGGTGTTCTTGTTCTTCAGTTGGTGCTCTTTGCTCTGAAATTTGACGGTTATGATTCTCTTTGTATCATTTCATTGTAGGTCTCGATAATTTCTTTGGTCACAATAACAGGAAGTAATTTCATGCTGACCTGGGTTATGTTGCTCTGTATCTGCCCCTTACGTAGAGATGCTCTGTTCTCTGCAAGCCACCTCCCCGGTTCAGCAGTTTTCAGGAATATAAATGTATGGAGAAAAGAACTTTGAGAGGTTTGAGGGAGTTTTCTTTACGACATCAGTTCCAAATTAATCATACATAAGAAACTTGTTGAAACTGAAGAATTAGTTATGAAGATGTGACATAACGTCTCTTTACCTAAAGATTAATTTGGTTTCTTATTAGTTACTAATGTGAGTGGATATATTTAAACTGAGGAGCAGGAATATACACGTAGCAAAAAGTGGGAAAAGAGAGAGAAGTAATTTAAACAGGGTGGATTTCTCTCTGTGTGCGCCCTGGACTGAGCTCACGGTGAAGTTCAGCACTTCGAAAGGACATTAGGAATACAGGCATCCTATATGCCTATAAGTCTAGTGTTTAACGATAGATACTTCTTACATAATATGGGCTCTAAACCCAGCCAACTACAAATTTTATCTCTTGTTCAAACCAAAGAAATAATGACCTGCTCTAACGCAGGCAGGAAAATTCTGAGTAGCAATTGTTCATTGACGGTGTATCTGTCCCCCTGGTGACGGCTCACAGAGAATGATGGGGCTCTGAATTTAGAACTTTACTTATGAGTAAGATTCAGAATCACCTGTTTTTCAAAAAAATAAATCTCAGTACTTTGTTGATAAGATTTCAAAGACAATTCTTCCTAGCAAAATATCTTAATTTCTGGCAAATCTATAAAAAGAGGTCAGTCCCTAAATTACAAACAAGAAAACTGAAGCATAAGGAAAAAATGGACAAAGTTAAAATATTTTTCAAAGTAGTAAGATAAAACTAATATTTATATGATATGCAATGTATAATGTGTTAGTATTTATAGAACGTGGCCTGTTCACCTGTCTGAAATTTATAATTGTTTATATTAATATGATTATTTTGGAGGCAGAGCAATTACTTATCTCTTTTGGTATGAATCTGAGCTTTCACAGTCTTTTTCTTTCAATGAGTATGTGTGATATAGAAAAGATAAAAAAATAAAGTATGATATAAATCAAGAGCTTAAATTTTATATAATTTATTTCCACTGTGAAGAAAAGATTGCTACCTTGCCATCAGTGAATTCCTTTGTTTTCTGGGAAAAAGGTGTATTTGTCTTTTTACATGGTTTTCTCAACATATTAAAACTATTTCTAGAACAGTGATAATTGCAGTATTTTTATATATCTCATCATTGTGTTTCCAGAAAACGGACAAATAGAAAGGGAGGTACAGGGTAGGGCGAAGTTGAGATAAGCAGTGGAAGATGGGTGAGCAGAATGTACTATCAATATAACCTTGAGCACGAAGTTAAAACAAAAGACTGTACGTGCTAATCCATGAACATAACGCTTGTATTTGCCATAGACTTCATAGTTTGCAATTTAAACTGTTTTGATGTGGCTTAAGTATAACCTTAGTCAATACGTGTCAGCCTTTTCTTCAGAGAAAAGTATTTGCCTGGCAAAAACCTTCTCTTATTGAAGGTTTCTCTTCGGTTTCTTTCTCTGCACCTGAACTTGAACAAGTGAACGTTACCTGAGAAAAATCACATAAATGGACTGATTGACTTTTTAAATTCACGTTCACAGTCTTCAAATGGCACTCAGTATTGCCTTGTAGTTCTACCTCCCGTCTCTTGGCTAAACTCATCTCTCTGCTTTTCAAGATGACTTTCCACCCCACTCTTAGGTAAAGACCTTCGTAGTTCATAGAGAAAATAGAAGCTGTTAGATTAAGCTCCCCTATTTTCCTACCTTCTAATCTGGCACTCGCCTTCTCTGTCTTTCCTCCTTCTGCCTTGGAGACACTGCCCCTCGTCCTGTCATAGGCTCTTCCCTTCCTTCGCACTCTGGATTCTTTCTTTTCACCGTTTCAGAGACTTTTGTCTCTGAGTTATCCCTTCATTTTGCTCCCGCAGCTCCGTGGCCTGTCCCGAGGATTATCCTCAGTAGCATATACAGTGCTCTAGTGCTGATAATATTTTTAAAAATTTTTTTTTTCAACATTTTTTATTTATTTTTGGGACAGAGAGAGACAGAGCATGAACGGGGGAGGGGCAGAGAGAGAGGGAGACACAGAATCGGAAACAGGCTCCAGGCTCCGAGCCATCAGCCCAGAGCCTGACGCGGGGCTCGAACTCACGGACCGCGAGATCGTGACCTGGCTGAAGTCGGACGCTTAACCGACTGCGCCACCCAGGCGCCCCTGATAATATTTTTAAAGCAAACAAACAACTCTGCACCTTGCAGATCCCAACACCGTCATCTCTCAGCTTCTTTTTGTGGTTGTTGACACCTGCTGTCTTCTACTTCCCCTGCCGTTGTGTCTTTAAAGTATCCCAGTGAGGCTTCAGCCTCTCACCGCACAGCACAACTAAACCTCATGAGATCCTCCTACTGTTATATAGTGTCAAATCCAATGGATTCTTCACTATCCTTATTTGAAATACTGTTGTTGTTGTTGTTGTTTTCCAGGCTTTTGTGGTACCACTTTCTACTAGTTTTCCTTCTATTTCTCAGGCCAAACCCTTTTTTGACTTCCTTCCCTGGTTCTTTTGCCTCTATACAACTTTTAAAAGTTGACGTACTTTAGGGCTTGATCCTGGAATGTCTTTTTTCCTCCCCTTAGGAGTTACTACCTCAGCATAGCCTAGCCTTTCCTGACTGCTGTTAGCTCAGGTGTCCTTAGATATATCCATATAATGGAATATTCTACAGTATTGAAAAATGAATGATTTTCAAATAATATTTAAGAAAAAACTATAGAAGAGTATGAGTCCATTTATAGAATTTTTTTTGTAAAAGGTAAAACAAAATTGTACGTTAATGTACACCAGTCGTATATCATGGGTGCACATGTGATAGAGCTATGAGGAGAATATAGGAAATGATTAGCATGGAATTCAAGACGATCTCTGAGGAGGGAGGCATCAGATCTGTCAAAGTTATTAATGCTCTCTTACACTGGGTATTTGGTACCTGAGTGTTCATTTAAATCTCTAAAATTTACGTATATGTTACCTTAATTTTTCTTTCTTTTTTTTTTTTTTAAAGAGAAAGAGTGCAGGCAAGCAGGGGGCAGGGGCAGAGGGAGAGAATGAGAGACTCTTAAGCAGACTCCATACTCAGTGTGGAGCCTGGTGCAGGGCTCGATCCCATGACCCTGGGATCATGACCTGAGTCCAAATCAAGAGTCAGATGCTCAACCAACTGAGCCACCCAGGCGCCCCACATGAGCTCTTATCTGTATATTTTACAATTTAAAAATATTTCTAAAAATTTGCTGAGCTCCTGATCTGGGGTAAAAGTTAGAATTCAATATATGTTAACTATTTTGTTTTGTTTTGTTTTTTACTTATTCTTGTTATTAAACAAGTTTATTAATTAGCTACCAACACCAGGCTCTGTAATAAACAGGATTTGAAAAGCTTGCTAAAATGTGCATCCATCATTGCATCCCTGTCTTGCACAAAAATGGTCACATGTATTCTAAGTAAACATAATGCAGTTTCATTGAGGGTTTTTGAATGTAGGTGAGAGGCAAAAAACGAAACTAACACCATCCTCTGTAACAGCCAGATGTATATACTTGATATTTAAGAGGCTGATAGCACAGAAAAGAAGGTTTTAAAGCACAACTGTACATTTCTCATTCTGAGATGAACATACTGACTAGGTTTCATTAATTAGCTAGTTAAGATGTAAAACTGTATTAAGGAATCCCAAAATTCTGACTCTCCGTAAAAGCAACAATAAAACTGGCCCCCAAGAGCCACCGAAAACAACTTTTTTTAGAACTCTAGAAACTAGCTCACAGCAAGTCAGGTTATACTTAAAAAACAAACACAGAAAAAGATGAGTCTTGATAACAGCATGCTTTGTGGAATTTTAAGCTAGCCCTGTGCCTTGTTCCCAAGCTTAGCAGCAGCCTTTTGCAAAGAATATTTTTATTTTATCTGTCTCATGCCTACCCAGAAGATTCCTGTTCTAAAAGCTTATATTTATCTCATCTAACTTGGAACACTTCCAATGCTAAAGTCACCACCCCAGGATAGGGGGAGAGTTAGGGGGCGTACATTTCTCTTCTGCCTGAAGCAATAGATAAGCATAGGGATGAACAATAGACTAAGCAAAAAGCTTAGGAAGGAAGGTTAGCAGTGAGATCTCCGTAAAGGCATGGAAAAACCCAGACATATCCTTGGAAATCTAGAAAGCTATGTATGTGTTGTTTAGGACTGCATGCCCAGAAAAGACCAGAGAGACCCTAAGCTGTCACCTCTGGTTGCATCTTGAAGGCATGCCCCAACACTCATCACAGCACACCCCAGTCAAGACTGGGAGGTTGTTTTGGTTCCAGACACTTAAGGAAATCTCTGTCCAATTGTTAGCAGACTGCTAAGCTAACGGACCACTTTAAGTGGTCACACACAACAGAGCAATTGTCAATTTTACAGGATTCCTTTAGCAAAATCACACACAACAACAGCTACAAAAAGCACCGACCACAGCAAACTCTGAGGTGCAGGGTAGGAGAATCTGATTTCAGCAGAATGTGTGCATTATAATGTTCCAAATGCCCACTTTTCAAGAAAAATTGTTTACAAGATACCTAAAGGACAGCCAAAACACGGGGAGGGTGGGGGGGGGAGCACTCAGTAGAAACTGTCTCTCAAGAAGCCCAGATGTTGGACTTAGTAGACAAAAACTTTAAATCGGCAATTTTAAATGTGTTCAGGGACTGAAGGAAGGTATGAGGACAATGCCTCCTCAAACAGAGAATATCAATAAAGAGGTAGAAATTGGAAAAGATGTTTTCATAAAGTTATAAGCTTATCAAAATTATAATTTAAAGTCATAATTTTATAAAAAGTATAAATATCTTGTCTGGGGTTGAAAATTATAGTTGAAATTTAAAAATCCACTATAGGAGTTGGACAGCTGTGAACAGTCAGTAAAAAGAATCAGCAAAGTTGAAGTTAGATCAATAGAGATTATGCAATCTGAGGAACAGAAAGAAAAAAGAAGAAAGTGAACAGGGCCTCATCAGAGACCCGTGAGATGTTATCAACAATATTCACACAATGGGTGTCTTGGAAGGAAAAGAAAGGGGAAAGGGGACAAAAAAATATTTGAAGAAATATTTTTTTCAGAAACTGTACAAGTTTGTTGAAAATTTAATAACATACATTTAAGTTTACCAAGCCCAGATAAAGATACACACTGAGACACATCACGATTAAATTATCAAAAGCCAAAAACTCAGAGGGGACTTTGAAAGCAAAAAGAAAGATAACTCATCATATACATGTGATTTACAATAAGATTATCACGATGCTTTGAGGCACCTGGGTGGCTCAGTCAGTTGAGCATCCATCCGACTCTTGATTTTGGCTCAGGTCATGATGCCACCAGGGTCATGGGATCCAGCCCCGTGTCGGGCTCTGTGCTGAGTGTGGAGCCTGCTTGGGGTCTCTCCTCTCTCTCTCTCTCTCTCTCTCTCTCTCTCTCTCTCTCTCTCTCTTCCTCTGCCTGTCTTATATATGTGTATATATGTAGGATATATATATATATATATATGGATAGGATAGGATATATATATATATGTATACATGTATATATATATATACATATATATATAATTATTACAATTCTCATCAGAAACGTATAGAGGCCAAAAAGCATTTCTATTGCCAGTAAAACTGCATGTGAAAATACAGGCAAAATTAAGACATTTCAGGATAAACAAAAACTATCACACCTGCCCTAAAGAATGTTAAAGGTAGTCCTTGCAGCTGAAATGAAAGGATACTAGACAGCCACTTGAATTAACAAAGAAGGAATGGCAAGGAAGCAGAAGGCTCGGGCAGCACTTGTAAAGCAGCTACACCTAATGGACATCAATGGAGCACCCCACCTGATAGCACAGTACACATTTCTCTCAAGTCCACATGCTCTCTGCTTTCTCCAAAGCAGACCGTGTGTTAGGCCCCATCTCAAGTCTCAGTAAATTTTAAAAGATTGAAATCCTGCAAAGTATCTTCTCCAACTACAATGACACAAAATTAGAAACCATTAACAAAAGGAAAATAAATAGGGAAACTAAACAACATAATCTTTTTAAATGTTTCTTATTTATTTTTGAGAGAGAGAGAGCATGAGCAGGGGAGGGGCAGAAAGAGAGGGACACACACAATCCGAAGCAGGCCCCAGGCTCTGAGCTGTCAGCACAGAGCCCGACGGGGGGGAGCTCAAACTCACGAACCATGAGATCGTGACCTGAGCTGAATGAAGTAGGACGCTTAACCGACTGAGCCACCCGGGCGCCCCTAAACAATATACTCTTAAATAACCGGTGGGTTAGAAAGAAAATAACAAAGTAATTAGAGAAAACTGTGAGATGTATGAAAGTTTGGTATAAAACCCCATACCGATACTTACGGTATGTAGCAAAAACAGTGCTCAGAAGAAAATGGATAGCTTACATTAAAGAAGAAATAAATTAACCCAACTTTACACCTTAAAAAAAAGAACTAGAAAAAAGACTAAACTACACTGAAAAGAAGAAGGGAATAATAAAGATATGACAGACCTAGAGAAAATATAGAATAGAAAAATAGTGTTTCAGCGGATGGATGGGCTGGCCATTATGTAATGCATGTAGAGATATGTTTGAATACACTTGTGAAAAAGACGCTATACACTAGTAATGAACAATCTGAAAATTAAAGTAAGAAAACAATTCCATTTACAGTAGCATCACAAAGTGTAAAATACTTAGGAATAGATTTAACCAAGGAAGTGAAATACTTATCCACTGCAAGCTACCCAACACTGTTGAAAAAAAATTAAAGATGGCCCAAACAGATGGGAAGGCATTTTATGTTCATGGATGAAGACTCCGTATTAAGATGACAATCTTCCCCAAACGAATCTATAGATTCAATGCAGTTCCTATCAAAATGTCATTTGCCTTTTTTTTTGGTCCAGAAATAGACAAGCTGATCCCAAAATGTATATGGACATACAGGGGACCATGAATAACCAAAACAATCTTGAATCTTCCCAATTTTAAAACTTACTACAATTCCACAGTTATCAAAACAGTGTGATATTGACATAAGGGCAGACATAAATGGGATAGAATTTGGAGTTCAGAAGTAAAATCATACATCCATCGTCAACTGATTTTTTTACAAGGCTGCCAAAACCCATCAATGGGGAAAGGATACTATTTTTAGCAAATGGCACCAGAAAAGCTGGGAATCCACACGCAAAAAGATCGAACCTGGGGCACCTGGCTGGCTCTGTCAGTGGGGCACACAACTCTTGATCTCGGGGTTGTGGGGTTGAGTCCTACTTTGTAGAGATTACTTAAAATCTTTAAAAAGAAAAATTGAAGTTGGACCCGTATCTCATGCCGTATACAAAAATTAGCTCAAATGGGTCAAAGATCTCAATGTAAAAATTAAGAACTAAAACGCTCAAAAGGAAACATAGGTGTAAATCTTTGTGACTTTATATTAAATAGGCAACAAATTTTCACCTTCTGTACAATACAGATTTTAAAATAGATAGTAAAATGCAGAGTCACATAATAATGTTGAATACTTGGAGCAGGTCAGTTTCTTTCTCTTATTTAGTTAAATATACTGCTTAAATAATATAAATACACAGATCTACGTATGGTTACTTTGGGGCTATAATTATATTTCAGCACAACTATCTTGAAAATATGGATTTATCTCCCCTTAGAATGTGCTTCTGCAGATAGATGATATAATTATGTGTTTTCAGATCCACATATGAAGTTACTATAAATTGGCTAAGAAATAAATATAATAATCATTTAAGTCTATCAAATTCAACTAACATTGATGTCAAAAATAAAAACTTTACTAGCACTTAAAAAAAAAAACCTTCCTAGAAGTGATAATTTAGTACGTAAAAATAAATGGTACTAAACTTATGAAGATAAGGTGAATTGGGAAAATTTTTGATGGGTCTGAAAATATCCATATGAAATATTTGCATGCTTTGAGAGGATATATCATCTTTTGACAAAGTGTTTTTTCATAGTATGTGTTAAACAGTTAAAGTCCCAGCCAATCCAGGATTTTGAAAGTTTATAGCTTTGCCAGCAGGAAATTAATTTACTTGAATCTTCTCTTTATTTCCATCAATGTCAAGATCTGAAATTCCACCAGAGCAAACATTACTTTTTTGCCTACTAAAAGCAGAATGATGAGAAACAAGAGCGATTTTTCTTATGCAAGCCAGCATTAAAGTTAGGTCTCATGTGTTGAGATGCCATGAGCCTGTCTAGGGATATCATATGTATGATCCTAGTTTGGGGAATTCAGACAAGAGCTGGCTTCTATTTGCAAGCCAGGCCTCAGATGGAATATAAAAGGGTAATGAGGAATACACTGAGGTAGAAAAATGGATTTGCCTAGGAAGCCAAGTCTTAAAAAAGGAAACCAAAGATTTGGTTAGTATTTGACAGACTTGCAATCTGTATTTGATAGAAGACCAGGAAAGGAATTTTTGTCGCTTCAAAACTGTATTTCAGAGCTCCTTTTCATAAACAACGATGTAAGCAAGCAAGCATTCCAAAGCCAGAAGGCTGCCATTAAACACAACAAAAGCAAAACACCAGGTCCAGTTACCCTGCCTTCATTCTCAATCCTACAAAGAAACCACTCACCCACCGAGTGTTAACAGGTTGATGCGATGAATCATACAATAATAAATCCTAACGGAATTTGCAGAAACCGTGCAAATACACTCCTGTGACTTACCTGTGATTTCTCCTTGCAAGTGGTAACTCGTTAGCCATGGTGTTGCTCCTGGTAACCACAGGTATCAGGAGATGATGCAGAATTAGTATTGCCTCCTACTTTGTGTGTGATACGGTGGGTGAGGCTACTGCCGTCTCTGTCGTGAATCAAATTTTTGTGTATGTGGATACACTGTTGGATCTCTCTCGCATTCTTTCCGTAGGTTTACTTATTCCTGCACCAATAACAAATATTTTAATATTATAACTTCACAATCTTGATATTTGGTAGGATGTTCCGTTTTGTCTTTTTCATTTAGAATGCCTCAGGTGTTCTTGGCTCTTTGCGGTTCCACTTGGGTTTTAAAATCAACTTCTCCTTCACAAACAGCCATTGGGAATATGGTTGGGATTACTTGGACTCTATACATCAGTTGGGGTACAATGAATATCTTTATGAAGTTAAATAATCCAAATCGTGAACACGTTAAATTTTCCCTACATTACAGTAGTTTTAGTGTCCTTCAAAAAAAATGGATGTTTCTTCAAATAAATCTCAGAAAACTGTTATATTCATTCCTAAGGAACGTACAGTTCTTGTTCATAGTGTAAATGGTATCTATTTTTTAATTACATTTTAAAATTATCTGCTACTGTGTATAGAAGCAGAATTGATTTTTCTATATTGATTACCTTAGATCTAAGCATTTAGCTCACTTATATCTAATGATTGGGGGGGTGGTTTCTATATAGACATTTATATTTGAGACTAGATGACAGTTTCGTTTCCTTCTTGACAATCTTTATGCCCTTCGTTTCTTGTCTTGCTATGCTGACTAGGACTTCCAGCCCAATGTTAACCCAGAGCAATGATAATGGACACTTTTTGTAATTCAGATTTTAAACATGTTCCCAGTATCTCACCATTAGGAATTACGTTTGCTGTAGGTTTTCAGTAGATTAATCAGAGAGCATCAAATGATCATATGGCTCTTCTCTTTTTTAATGTTAATGTGGTAAATGACATGTGTACTTTTTCTGATCATAGATCACTCTTGCATTCCTGGGATGATCCCAGACCGATTGTATTCTTTTCTCTTTTTGTACAAACCACTGGATTTAGTTTTGTTTTGTATATTGACTAGTGATCTTGCTAAATTTACTAGTAAATTCCAACTGGTATTTGTAGATGCTTGTGTAAACTTTATAAATTCAGTCACAGTCTATGATGAATGACGGTTTTACTCTTTCTTGTTAGTCTTTCTGGCTCTATGACACTGTGCAGTGTCCAACCAGTGCAACACGTACAGTGTTGAATAGAAGTGGTGATAGCGATCACCCTTGTCTTTTTCCAAAATGTGAGGAAGGAGGGAAAGCTTTTCCTAGGCTGATATTTTGTAAATAAGCTTTACCAAATTAAGAAAGTCCCCTTCTGTCCCTGGTTTGTTATGATTACTTTAAATCATAACGAGTATTGAATTTTATCAAATGTAGGTTTTGTTTTTTGTTTTTAGGTAACTATAGTCTTTATCTCCCTTTCTTTGCTTAATGTGGAGAATTTCAAATGTCAAAACAACTTTGCATTCCCGGAATAAACCCAATGGTTATAAAGAGCAATCTTTTTTATATACCTCTTGGTTTGATTTATTTATATTTTATTTATAGTTTTTCCTTTATGCCCATGGCAGGTTGCCCTGTAATTTTCCTTTCTTTTAATATCTTTGTCAGGTTTTGGTAGCAAGATTGTACTGACCTATTAGCACATAATCTCTTTTTCTCCTATCTGGAATAGTTTGTGTAAGATTGTTGTTACTTCTTCCTTAAGTACTTGGAAGAATTCCAAGAGCAGCCAACTTGTCTAGAGATGTCTTTGTGAGAAGTTTTAAATTTTGGATTCAATTTTTAAAATATATTTAAGACTATTCATATGGTCCATTTTGTCTTGTGTCAGTTTTGATGAATTCTGTTTTTCAAGATATATGTCCATTTCATCTAAATTTGTCATAATGTTCTCCTTAATGTTCTTATCTTTAAAAAAAAGTTTATTTATTTTGAGAGAAAGAGAGAGAGAGAAAGAGAGAGAGAGAGAGAGAGAGAGAGAGAGAGAGAGAGAGAATCCTAAGCAGGCTCCATGCCGTCAGCACAAGAGCCTGAGCCCAGTGCAGAGTTCAATTTCAGGGAACCGTGAGATCATGACCTGAGCCAACATCAAGAGTAGGAGGCTTAACCAACTAAGTCACCCAGGTACCCCTCCTTATCTTTTTTAATGTCTGTGGACATGGTATTAAATAATTTATTCTGTCTTTCTTGATTAGTCTTTCTAAGAGTTATGAACTTTGTTAGTCTTTTCAAGGAGTCTGGTTTTGACATGGTTGACTATCTTTATTTACATTTCATTGATTTTTTGCTCTATTTTTATTATTTCCTTCCTTTTACTTTGTTTTTTGCTCTTCATTTTCAACCTTCTTTTTTTTTTAAATTATTTTTTAATGTTTATTCATTTTTGAGAGACAGAGCGTGAGTGGGGGAGGGGCAGAGAGAGAGGGAGACAGAATCTGAAGCAGGTTCCAGGCTCTGGCATGTCAGCACAGAACCTGCCGCGGGGCTCGAACTCACGAACCGTGAGATCATGGCCTGAGCCAAAGTCGGACACTTAACCAACTGAGCCACGAATGCTCCCCATTCATTTTCTACCTTCTTGAAGTAGATGCTTATACAGATGGTCCCTGACTTACTATAGTGCAACTTACAATTTTTTGACTTTGCAGTGTTGCAAAAGCAATATGCATTCAGTTGGAACTGTACTTCAGATTTTGAATTTTGATCTTTCCCTGGGCTGGTAATATGCAGTAGGATCTTCTCCTGTGATACTGGACAGCAGCAGGGAGCCACAGCTCCCAATCAGCCTCGCAATCGCAGGGGTAAACAACTGATACCCTTACCACCATTGTGTTTTTTACTTTCAGTGCTGTGTTTTAGAAATTAAATGGGATATTCAACACTTTATTCTAAAATAGGCTTTGTATTAGATGATTTGCCCACTCTAAGTGTTCTGAGCACACTTAAGGTAGGCTAGCAAGGCTAAGCTATATGTTCAGTAGATTAGGTATATTAAATGCATTTTCAACTGATTTCAACTTACAGTGGATTTAATGAGACAAGCCTATTGTAGGTCAAGGAAAATTAGTATCAATTTTCAAACTCTTTTTGGTAATACATTCATTGAAATATCTGTATTGCTGTGTAAACATAAACTTAGCTATATCCATGTTTTTATATGGCATACCTTCATTATTTTTCACTTCAAAATATTTTCTAACTTTCATTGTGATTTCTTCTTTGACTCATGGACTACTTCAAAATGTATTTCCAAACATGAAGATTTCCTAGTCATCTATTGATTATTGATAGCAAGTTTAACTCCAGTGTAGCCAGCCAGTATATTGTATATCAATCTTTATATATTTGTTCATAGTTGTTTTATGGTCCAGCATACTATTTTATTTATTTTTAAGTTTCTTTCTTTATTTTGAGAGGGAGAGAGGGAGAGAAAGAGAATCCCAAACCCATCAATGCACCATGAGTGCAGAGCCCGATGTGGGGCTCGAACTCACAAACCATGAGATCTAACCTGACCCAGAGTCCAGGGCTTCACCGACTGAACCACCCAGGCACCCCCAGAATACTATTTTAGCGAAGGATGTCTCCTTTATATTTGGAAAGGATGTGTTCTTAGTTATTGGGTGCAGAGTTCTATACATGTTGAGGGGATAAATGTTGTTAATCTTGTTCAAATCATCTATTGGATTTAGGTATTTTATCTGCATGTTACATCAGCTGCTGAGAGATACTTGTTAAAAATGTTAACTGAGATTGTGTGGTTTTTTTTAGTTTTTTTTTTTTTTTTTTTTTTTTTCAGTTTTTGCCTTGCATGTTTTGAGGCTATTTCTAGACATTTCAACTTTATCTATTCTGATTTTTTTCTTTGCACCCTTAGTTTGTCAGAAGTATGTGATTTGTATTTTTACTATTAACATTTGTAACAAGGGAGTGAGGCAATAAAATTTGTTTCATAAAAAGAACGATTGACGATGACAATAGATTTCCTTCTGCCATGCCCCCTGTGTCCTACTTCACAGTTAGAAAAATAAACTGTAGCCTTATCAGTTAAGCCAGTCATTGATCTATGAACTCCTGGCAACACCCGTCACTTTGGTCCCAGGGCAAATGAAGCTAAATTCGCAGAGCGCATTGAGTTACCATTCATATTGTTCACTTTTATTCTTCTCCCAAACCCTCAGGTGGGTGACTTGGATTCTGTTGGCTCTGACTGTGTTTTGAATACCAGCATCTGACTTGAATCTCTACGAGATCAACCTGTTAAGACAATCTGATTTCATTAACCAAAATGACCTTATCTCACAATGAGTTGTGGTGCATAATTGCGTTAACAAGCATAAGCAAGAATGCCAGCTTCCAGTGTTCTGAGACGGTGTATGATGTGAATCCTTTTCATCACTGAGTGTAGCCACATTCTTTGTAGATGGTTTCTTGAACGAAATGAGGCGACTTTCTGCCTTGGTGGACGTTCTGAGGTTTATACAAACTGTCCGTAATCCGAAGCATCAACTTAATGTGAAACTCAGTGTGGTTTATATCTAATAGCTTCTGAGACTTTTTCATAGAAGTTTGGTGGTCGGCAAAGGAATTATTGGAATAAAAATATCACAGCTTCTGTGCTGTGTGCAGATACTCACTGAACGTGATGAAGGAATTACTGTCTAACCGTGCACATATTCTGAGTAATTAGGCCGCGTGCCAAAACCATTAAGGCTCAAATGCCAAGTGCCTGTAGGGAGGGTTCTGTTACAGGATTTAGCAACCAACCCCTGGCTCAGTTACCAGGGGGTGGCACTCCAAGCTTCCTGATGGCAGTGCCAGCCTGGCTGAGACTCCGCAGCTGCCTCCCGGCCACTGCTGGCTTCCAGGGACCCTCCCCGATGCTGCCCCCGTGCCCACCCTTCTTGCCCATCTGCCCTCCATCTGCCTGCCACTCTAGTGGCGGGTGCACAGTTGGGGGCACCTTACAAGCTGAGTCATGACACCCAGATGGCACATTGCATTCACCTTTCCTGTGCCTCCACGGCTCTTTCTCCAGTTTGGCAGCTTCCGAGGAAAGGGTTGCCAATTCCCGTTTCATAACATTTCAGGGGCTCCATTCTGAGGCTTCTGGGTATCCTGGCACTCAAGGAACCTGGGCCTGGGGGCAGGATAGGGAGATCCATTCAGGGATTATGGACATCCAGGCACCCCTGGCCCGCACCCAAAAAAACCTGAAGGAACAAGAGTAGCCTTTGTAACTCCAGAATTTCATCAAGATGAGCTGAAATCTGGTTCTGTCATTTCCCCGTCTACATCTCGCCCTGTTCTACAGCCGCCCCCCGCAAAAACCCAAAAAAACAGAGCTGTGCGGTATCTTCACAATTTGACTTTTATCCAGAACCAAGGCTCTTTATTTGTTAGAGCTAAGCATTCGGTCCAAGATTTTCTAATTCTTTCTGTGGGAACTTGAATCAGCACCCCCTCCCCAATCCCCCGTAGAAGCAGATGGGGATCTTGGCGAGCTTTAGAAGCCCAGGACTTGGCAGGTTGAGAGTTCTATTTGCCAGGCTGAATTGCTTGTAATTAAAACGCTCATCCTCCTCCTTTTTGCACTTCTGAACTTATCTGACGAATCAAGAGAGTATTTAATCATGCATAGAAACAAATCTGTTCATATAAGTGAAAATCTGCATTTGAAGTCAGGGACTCAGCAGCGGAGGTGAGTCAGTCCCACAAGCTGGTTAGGGTGACGGGGCCCAGTCAGTGTCCGGTGCCCGGATTGGGGCCGGGTGTCCAGTCTTCCCCTCTCTCCCCTTCTTCCGCTGTTTCCCGTCTCCATTCCCTTGCCTCAGCTGTGGCCACAGTCAACACTCCTGGACGTGGGATTTGGGTTTTGTTAGTGACACTTGCTGACACCAGATTGTTAATGTTTATCTGCTTTCTAATACTGAAAAGAAAATAACTCATTAGCCTTGACATTTTAATGTGTGAGTGCTCTGAGACCAAACTTAACTTTGCTCCTTCCAGACGGAGTGGTGGTAATTGCCAGATTGAGTGCACGTTAGAAACTCGAGAACAAAGTGAGGCATGACCATGCGTGGCTCTTGGGGTGATGAGAGCTCAGAGTTAATTTTAGAAACAACTGTTTGGGGCGCCTGGGTGGCGCAGTCGGTTGAGCGTCCGACTTCAGCCAGGTCACGATCTCGCGGTCCGTGAGTTCGAGCCCCGCGTCAGGCTCTGGGCTGATGGCTCGGAGCCTAGAGCCTGTTTCAGATTCTGTGTCTCCCTCTCTCTCTGCCCCTCCCCCGTTCATGCTCTGTCTCTCTCTGTCCCAAAAATAAATAAAAAACGTTGAAAAAAAAAAATTAGAAACAACTGTTTAACAAAATAATCCAGAGGAGGTGAGTAGCTGGATTTGTCTCCATTTAGGAACTCTCACATGGGCCATTGGTGATGTGGGTGTTAGAAATGGAGGTGGTGCTCAGATGGGAGCATTGGGGCACCACCCGTGAGGACAGCAGAGCAGTATCCCCGGGCGCTCGAACAGTGGGACATTTGCTGAATCTAGCCAGGGACCGCTGGTGTGCGTTCTTACAGGGAGGAGGAGGAACCGTCCCTTGTGCGGGCCCCCTCACAGGTTGGCGAGGGCTCCTCGCAGTTATTCTCTGGTACCTCGATTTACCTGTCACCCGGGCAGACGGCTCCAGGTTCAGCTCAGAGAGCTGCCGTGAAGGGGAGCAGGCGTGAAGATTGCCCTACCGCTTGGTTGCTTGGGCAGCCAGGCCAGGATGGACTCTGGAGACCGGGGACGGGGAAGGGGACAGAGCAGATCTTTGCCACCCAAGACTCTACCTTGCAAACTGGAGACTCCCCAGCAGGGATAGGACCTGGCTGCCGTTAGCGAGGCCCAACCCCGAGCCCTCATCGCTGTGCGAGGAGACATCATCCCAAGTCCTTCGGCAGGCTCCGCCCGGCACCAGGGTCTCCTTCCGTCGAGGTGGCTCAGTCAAGCGCTCCGACTGCTCCCGTTCACATGCATTTATGCAATTTTGTTTTCTCGCAGTTTAACACACGTGTCTCTATCTCTTTCACACTCACACACAATGAGATTTAGTAACCCATTTTAATGAGGCAATTATATTTTAACTCTATTATGTGCAATTATCCACTCACATAAATTGCCCCAGCTGGAGCGCCTGGTGTCCATGTCTCGCTGGCTGGCACTCAGCTGCTGGCCCCCGGGGGCAGCTGGGCCTCCAGCACGGGAACACTGCCGCGGTGGCCGCCCCTGCTGCTCTCCACAGGTGGCTCACTGCTGCCAAGGGGCAGGGACATTTGCAATTTCTGGCCCACCCAGCCGAGCTCTTGATTGCTGTGTGGGTGGCCTAGAACTTTGTCATCCGCTCTGCTGTGCTGGCGGTGTTGTTTATCCAGACCCGGAGCCCTAGGTAGCCTCCTAGCTTGGAGGGGCCGGAAAAACAAACTCGGATAATCGGAGCCATGCACCTTGGCCTCACGTTTTCCCCGTTAATCGTCTAGGCTCTAGGTGCCTCGGGCTGGGGATGAGAGGCGGCGGCCTCTGTACCCCCGTCCTACCCCATGGTAACTTTAAAGCAGAGGTTTTAATGATGAGATAGGTACCTCATGCAAAGTAGTGATTTAATTTACGTGGTCGCACAAAGCAGGACAAAGCAGTCACCCAAGGACTTGCCGCCCAACTCACTAGAATGTTCCCAACGCGTTCGCATCTACCTGGGGGTGTCCGTTTCACCCTTGCCCTCCGAAGGCACCATTTGCTTGAACTTTGTCCTGACCTGTCGCTTCATTTTTTTGGAAAGTTCTATCACATACGCATGTATCATTCCGTAGGTAGCCTTCTGTAGCTTTCTCCTCCACGTAGCGTCATGCGAAAGATTCATCTCTGCAACTCTCTAGAGTTCTGGCTCATTCATAGCCATTGCTGTATACTCTTGTGTGACACCTGTAGCCACCCCCCTGTCAAATGAACCTTTGGGTTTTCTAGGTGTTTTTGTTTGTTTGCTTTGCACTATGAGCAAGGCTTCCGTGATATTCCTGGGTACACAAACAAAGTACAAATACGTGGGAATTTCTCTACCTTGGAGTGGAATTTCTGGATTTTAGCACATGAGAACGTTCAAGGCTTTCAGAGAATGCCAAACTGCCTTCCAAAGTGGTTGAACCAACACGTGGCCCCCTCCTGCCAGGTGGTGGCTTTTGCAGTTTTCCAGGTTCCTCCCACAGTGTCCTGTGTCCGGTCCAGTATGATATAATGGTTACGAGCATCATTTGGACCTGTGGGAACTTGGACAGACCAGTTGCTGTCTCTAAGCCTCAGTTTTCCTATCGGTGAGGTTGGAGGAAATGCTCGAGCAGGGTACCTTAACACCTGGTGGGGCACATTGGCAAACTTCCTTGCCTTAGGGAAAATGCAACATCTCCCAGCAACTAGGTGCCTTCTCATTGCCAAGTGCAGCTAAACCAAAATTCCTTGTGCTGTGGTCTAAGATGCTTGCTACTTGGTACTCTTCACGATTTAAATCTGTCCCGCAAAGAAAATGAGAGATCAATAAGATACCAGAAGGTATGAACATTTTCTGGTTGTATCACAGGTGGTAACTTGGGGATTTATGTAATTAGCACCCACCGCTATGCTGTTATCTTGTACATATTAGCTGCATTTTCTCTTTGGGCCGTCAGTAGAATACCATTGCCCTCAGGGCCCCGTAAGGCGACATGAGCCACCCCGAGTCTCCCGTATGCTGACGGAGCTGTCCTCAGAGGCAGGCAACAGTGACGCTAAGAGCCGTAACGTTAGTACAGGGCTTTTACAAAGCATTATTCCTGAACGGCCCGTCAGTCGTCTGTCCACTGAGGTCCTCAGGGTGCAATGTTATTTCTGTTCCTGCTTCTACGGATAAAGAAACTGAAACTTAGAGACAATTAAGTGACTTGTCTTACGTAAGTGACAGAAGCTGGACTGAAGCCAAGCCTTCGGTCACTGGGCCCAATGCTTTTTGTCCCATCGCCTCCCCAGTCTGACTGTATTATGTTCCATTGTGTGTGTTTGTTCATTTTTTCCCTTTCTACGTTATTTAGTAATCCAGTTGATTATATTAAAAATAAAAAGAAATTCATTTGTGTTTCCAGGGGTGGCTGTAGCCATTAGTCAGACTACTGAACAAAGCTCTCTGTCAAATTGGCTTTCAGAGGAACGGTTCGAGAATTAATTGTAAAAGGCTTACTCGTAATGAAAAAGCCTTAGGATCACGGGCTTTCATTTCTCCCAATCAGGTTTTAATTACTGAAAAGTTTGGTAACAACTGAAGCGTGTAGTTACTGCCCTCTTTGTTCCTCATTGTCTTCTCTTCTCGTTTCTGCAAGACCTCATTTGATGATATGAATCGTCTTTTTAGGGTTCATTTTCACTAAGAAAAAGTTCTGCCTTCTCCGGGGCTCAAGCAGGCACCGCTCCTCCGGTCGTGGGGAGAAGCGGGCACAGCGGCCCACAGCTGCCACCCACTCAGGGGAGCGCGGGGAAAGAGCTGCCACCACTAGGGGGCGTCCCATACAAGGCTGAGGGACGAGGACCGCCCCGCTGCCGAACAACTCAGGGCCTGTCCCCCGAATATCACTGGACAGGTTAACAGAGCCAATGGGCTCTCTGGCCTATTCCCGGCAGATTCGGAAAGGCGCTTGCCCCGCTCGGGTCACACTGCGAGACTTTCGGGCACTTCTTTGTGCATTGTTTCCGTGTCCGACAAGATCTGTGTGTTTGATCCAGAGGCACCAAGGCAGAGCTACGGGATGCCGTGAACCTCAGCCTCTCCCCGGGTTTCCCCAACCCCACAAAGCAGACATTGGTATCGCTGTTTTCCAGATGAGAATCGGGAAGGTCTGAGAGGTTGAGGGACTTTTCCCCGGTGGCAGAACAGGGATCAAAGACAGTTCTGTCCACCCTGTGCTCTCCTTAGCTCTCCAGCCTCCCTCCATCCTAATGCCGGGAAGGGAAAAGAGCAAATCTGTCTCAGAGGCAACCAGAGGAAGGAGACTGGTCTTCCGAGGGTGCCTCTCCTTTGGGATATTTACCTACACTTGTTTCTTGGGAAGAGGCTTAGGCCTGGACTGAGGCAGCAGTGAGTATTTTCCAAATGGACTCGCCTGGCTGTGTGAAGGGAGAGGTGATCTGGATTTCCCTACTAGGGGGAGCCCTGAGCTCTGGAGATTCTTTGTGAGGCTCCTAACAGACAAGAGGAAGAGAAGATACTTTTCTGCTGACAACCACAGAGGCCAGGGCACCATGATTTTCAGTAATTAGAAGCTAATTATCTCTGTCCACCCCTGCTTTGATTAGAACAGGAAGAAAACAAAACAAAACAAAACCTTGAACTGAAGATTGTCTGATTGTAGATTGGAGGTGCCCAGTCTCTAAAAGAACCAGGCCACCGTCACTCATCGGTTCTCCAGAGAGTAGTCATTGGAACGGAGAAATTCGGCGCTCGCCTGACTCCCGTCAGGACTCTTTTAAGGCTGGTAGTTTTGTGGAAATAGGCTAATTCTTTCCTGTGACCTATGTTCCATCCACCTAATATTCAGCTCCTTGTTATTGAAACATGAACACGTTCTTTAGAATAAGAAATGCTGCGTCAGCCTGTGTAAACCTGTCATCCTGTACTCAAATTAGTCCTGATGGAAATGGAAATTATTTATCTATTGACATTTTTGTTTGCTCCATGATATATCTATTGGCCAAAATGAACCGAAAAATCAACCACACCAGGGAACACGACGGTTGTCAGAAGTTTGAGTAGGCCAGTGTAAAATGGCCTCGGGAACCCACACGGGTGCACTTTGTGCAGCTGAGTGGGCAAGCTCCAGAACGATCTCCCGTTTCATGGAGCAGGATTGTCTAACTGCAGGAAAAGGCCCATCCAACTGCCTCCCTGGCACTCTGAATAGGGCAGGAAGCCCTGAGTGTATATCTGCCCAAGGGCATCTCAGTTGTGACTTGCAGAATCTTCCATATTATCTGTTTTTCCCCAACCTTCATGTAATTTTAAAACTTTACACATGTACATTTGGAAGGCTTCTTTTCGCTACTAGAAATTCATGTTTGTTTGTTTGTTTGTTTGCTTTTTAATAAATTGCTCGGCCAATTATTTCTGGTGTTCAGAACAGAACGTGGGATACTCATTAAATATGGTTGTGAAAAAAATCTGAGAACTGTATTTAGTGTTTTTGGTACAACTTACATTATGCTCAGCTGCTCTCCTATTTGATCTGTGGTTGGGGATAAGCATGAAGTAAGCGTTCATTGGATGTTAGCAGTTCTTATCTTTATTATGGTTATATTGCTGAAAGGTAGATTGGGAAAAAGAAAAAAAAATGCGCACAACTCAGTTGTCTCTACCCACTTAATCCTTGGTGTCACGGGAAAAGTTCTAGATGAAAAATGAGGACATCTGGGTTCTAGTCTAGGCTTTGACTGCCACCAGCTTTGTGACCCTGTAAGACATCTTTGTGGCTCACTCGTCACTAAAATGAGAGGGTCCTACCCGAGCCTCCCTGCCCCCACTCACCCAGAGCTCGCTCAAGTGAGTACTGATTGCTGATTACTTAGTTATTTTTTTTAATGTAGTATTACATTTTAATCCACCAGAAACAAAATAAAGCATCCAGATGCCAGCTCAAGTGAAAGCTGGAAATAATCTAAAACAATCTTTTCGGAGATACTTTGGAAAGAGGTTGTTTAGGCAAAATTCGAATCAACAAAGTCAGAAAAATATGACGACATTTAAAAAGCTACAGAAAACAACTGAAGAGAATAGTAGTATCAGCTCTTTTATTCTGGTGTCTGGCTTTGTTTCTAGGAACTATCAGACGAAAAAAAAAAAAAAGCAGAGGAAGAAAGACAAGGAAGCAGTAAGGGAGCTAGAGCAATAAAGTACAACTTGCGTGTCGTGTGGTTGTTATCTTAAGAAAATGTGTGCCGACCGATTTTATTCAAAGACTATATCGACAAACACCCAGTAGCAATCTGCCCCAAGATTCTCCCCCATCCCCCCACCCCCGCCCAATACAGACCTAATCAAAATAATCAGGTTGTGTCAAAAAATGTTTCCAGTAAAATGGCCGTCTCTGTGTTCTTGTTAAATATTAGCCACTGTGGGCTTGCACAGTCCCCTTGCTGGGTGATGTTGGCTAAGTAAATATTAATACTGTGCACCTTTCCCTCAGAAAAATGAAGGTGAACAAATGGGAAAAGATGTAAAGAATGTTTTGCAGCCTTATGATAAATACTTTGTGAGTGAATCGGGGAAATTAAAGGACGAAAAAGCCCACTAGCTCAGCTGCTTCCCCGATGTCTGCTGCCGTGTGCTTTTAAGTGGTGTATCTGGTCTAGTGTTTAATGACTCAGGTTATAGGGAATTTACCACTTCCCTCAAAGTCACTTTCCTAGTGGAGACTATCTGGCCGGCTGGGAAAGTTCGTCAAATTCCCCCTGCTTTGTTTGATCTTCTCACTAATTTCATATTATTTAGCCTATGTCATTGTTTCCCTCTGGTGTCTTTAGATCCTTCATTGTTTTCTACGCGTGTCTTATGGTTCTTTCTTTTCATTCAGCCTTCTCTCTTTAGTTGCTACCAAGAAGAAAGCCAATCCTTTTTTTTTTTTGGCTGTGGATACCTGAGAAACTTTGGTTTCATTCGGCAAATTAACAATCACTGCAACAACAACTTGAATTGACCACTGGCTGTTGTCAGGTGACGTGCTAAATATTTTATGTACATTACCTCGTTTATGAAGTACCTGCTGTTTGTCAGGTACCAGGAACGCAAAGTTAGACGTAATCCTGCCCTGGTCGTCAAAGAGCTCAGACCACACTGGAGGAGACCAGCATTCAAACAGATAATGTCGTCACAGCAGCTCGGGACACGGGGCTGTCTTCAGAGTGCGGCTGGAGCCTGGAGGGCGAGGGGTCACTCTAGTGGTGAAGGGGGGGGGGCGGCAAAGGCAGAGGTGGAGTGGGACAATGATATTCCAGGGGAGACAAGCTCCGGGCCCAATCCTCAGAGTTAGGAAGGGCGTGTGGAGCTGGAGAGGAGGGGTGCTCCAGAAAGTACGTGGAGTTCAATGTCATTAAATCGAAAGCCACGAAGATCGCTGAGAGGTAAGCTAGGCCAGGCTCAGGTTGTGAACAGCTCCGGTATTAGCTGGTGGAAACCTGGACTTGGGTTTTAAGCAGAGGCGTGAGTGACTTGGCGGCCACGTGGAAAACCCACGGGGAGCAGGGAGACATCTGTCCAGGGGATAGACAATGAGTGTCAGGATCCCGGGGTCGGGTTGGCTCCTCCCGGTTGGACCGTCCTTAAGGCTGTCTGTCTCCCTGACTCTAAGAAATGAAGACGTTAGTTACCAAGTGCCTTCTGATTCTCTGAGCCGATCTTCCAAGTACCTCGATGCTGAAAAATGGGCAGTGGGGGAACACATGTTTGCTGCCAGCAGTGGCCTTATGTCAGATGATGGTTATTTATTGACAGCTGTTTAACAATTTCTGTGGAGAGTGTTGGCGGAGAGAGAAGAACTGGCACCGAGGGAGCATTCGCTCTGTACAAAGCCCAGCACTGTGGGCGCTAGTGTTTGTTGTGTCCGCGAGGTGGCAGCAGAGAGTCAACCTTCTGACACCCAAGCCACCCTAAGCAACGCGTACCGGGGAAATAACCACATGCAGAAGTGATCCTGTCTAAGAGACGAATTGTTTATATTTTCCTCCCAGCCTAAAAGTAATAGATGACAAAAAGAAAGCTAATACTTGAGGTCCATAGATTGGACGCATATCTAATTTGGTTACGGTGACTGTGGCGTATCCATGGGTTAGAAATGACAGGCGAATAAGCTGGAATCTGATTAATTATAGTGTTAACAGGCTTGTCTGAAGTAGAGTGCTAACAGAAAGATAGTGTCTGCCTGGAGTCTAGGAAAAGCAGGATAGGACAAAAGGCCTCAACCAACCTTTATTCAATATCCACGGAAAGGAGTGACTATGTAGCTAATGTGTGCATTGCCGTCATTGGATTTCTAAATGTTTAGAAACACATTAGAATTTCTTACAGCTGGGAAGAAATAATCTTCCAATTATTGAACATTTTTTAAAAGTTTATTTATATATTTTTGAGAGAGAAAGAGAATGGGGGGGAGGGCAGAGAGAGAGGGAGACAGAGGATCTGAAGCAGGCTCTGCCCTGATAGCAAAGAGCCTGATGTGGGGCTCAAACTCATGAACTGAGATCATGACCTAAGCCAAAGTTGGACACTTAACCAACTGAGCCACCCAAGTGCTCCTTGAAAATTTTTTTTCAGAATCTAAGCTCATCAAACGATCTCCTTTGTATCAACAGAGGCAGAATGGTACGGTGGTAAACTGTGGGCACTGTTTTCAGACCCTCTGGGTTGGCATCTTGGCCCTGACACTTAGATATTACTGTGTGCGTTAGTTATCTATTGATACACAATAAATTACCCCAAGCCGAGTGGTTTAAAACAATAAACGTTTATATCACAGTTTCTACAGTTCAGAGATGTGGAAGTGGCTTAGCTGGACATTTCTGGCTCAGGGTCCGTCATGGATTGTGGTCATCAGAAGGTTTGACTGGGGCAGGAAAACCCACTTCCAGAGTGGCTCACGTACATGGAGGGCACCGTGGTGCTGGTTATCGGTCCTCCACGTGGGCCTCTCTACAGGCTGCTTTGTAGTCCTCAAGACGTGATAACAACTTCCCCCAGAGTGAGCAATCCGAGGGAGAACCAGATAGAAGGGGCAACGTCTTTTATCCTAGCGTGATGAGAGGTGCCATCACTTCCAGCACGTTCCAGTCATTAGAATTGGGTCCTAAGTCTGATTCAAATCAAGGGAGGAGGAGATTGACACTCCACTTCTCAAAGAGAGAGTTTCAAAGACTTTTCACACAATTTTGCACCATTACAATGTATAACCTTGGGCAACTTACCTAAAATCTCTCTGCTCCAGTTTCTTCATCAGTAAGAGAGGAAGAAGTTTAGTATTGGCCTTGTAGAGTTCTTGTAAGAATCAAAGGAATTAATGTAGACCTTAAAACAGTGCAGGATATACGATTAGGGCTTGATGAGTATTAGAAATTGTTATGCTGGCCACCAATTCTTCCCAGACTTCTTTGGCCCGTGATGGAGCTAATCTGGAGGCAAGAACAATCCATGCTGGCATCAGCCATGGGTTCCCCTGAGGTCGGTCATTCCTATAAGCAACAGAGTTATCTCCCACACCCTCTTGTTGGGCTCTGATGAGCCTAGGTACTCTTCTCGCCTGGGCTAGGGACCCAAGACAGGCAGTGTGTTTTCTTCATTATTATAAAGCCTCCTTATTCTTTTCTCATTGGAGGAAGTGGTCTGGATAGGTGCCAGCCAGACTCTGTGACTTCTCAGGGTCAGTGTCATGGAGATGAGGAAGATCAAATGGCACCAGGGGGTCCTGCCGAACTCAGAGGTACAGATCTCAGCTGAGCCGTCAGGAGCCATCCAAGAACCTTGAATAGATCCTTTCAGATTCCTAGGGTGGCTTCACTGACTGAGGACGCATCCGGGACTCTGTCCTGAAGTCACCTCCGACCGCTGTGTCTCTGACGTCATAAGAAAGGGAGCCAGAGATGCGTATCATTTCAAAATCACCCACCTCAGTTCCACCTCTAAGAATTGAACCATCAGAAACAAATATTGTAGGAATGTTCAAGAATCTGGCTACCAAATAGTCCTCAGAGATATTATCCTAGATTAAATCAAATTAATAAATATTTATTAGGTACCTGCTATGAGCAAGTTCACAGTATTCCCTAAATAGGAAGAAACTTTCTGCCGGCCAAGGAATGACTTTTAACTCCTGTAGGATCTTAGAGATATCTACCTGCTGCAGTGAAAATTCACAGTGATATTCAAAAAAAAAAGGGGGGGGGTCAGGAAGTTGAATAAGGAGAGTTTTGAACTCTACTTACAAATGCATTGAGTTCAAACTAAACGAAAATCTTTCCTCACTCTTCATGGTTTCAGCTCTTAAACCAGAAAGATTGCCTTCAAAAAGAGAGAAGAAATTCGATAGGGTGTCCAAATACCCCACGGACTGATATCTAACCAAATGAAAGTTAAAAGTTCAGAACTTTGTTGGGGCGCCTGGGTGGCTCAGTCGGCTGGGCGTCCAACTTTGGCTCAGGTCATGATCTCGCAGTCCGTGAGTTCGAGCCCCGCGTCGGGCTCTGTGCTGACAGCTCAGAGCCCGGAGCCTGTTTCGGATTCTGTGTCTCCCTCTCTCTCTGACTCTCCCCTGCTCATGCTCTGTCTCTCTCTGTCTCAAAAATAAATAAAATTAAAAAAAAAAAAAATAAAAAAAAAAAAAAAAGTTCAGAACTTTGCTTTTGAATATATGAGACAGCATAATGGCTGGTTCCGTAGAAGCTGAGACCACCGGGAAGCATAAAGATCACCCTCCAGCATGCACGCCCTGCTGACTGACCCTTCCCTGAAAGAAATGTCCCTCCTACTCAAAGGTAGTATTAGAGATTTTAATACAACAAATGAAAATTACTGTTTCTTGTTAAAAACTGAGAACAAACTGAGGGTTGATGGGGGGTGGGAGGGAGGGCAGGGTGGGTGATGGGTATTGAGGAGGGCACCTTTTGGGATGAGCACTGGGTGTTGTATGGAAACCAATTTGACAGTAAATTTCATATATTAAAAAATAAAAAAAAATAAAAAATAAAATAAAAAAAAAAAAAAAAAAAAAAAAAAAATAAAAAAAAGAAAAAAAAAAGAAAATTACTGTTTCTGATCAGGTATCCTTATTAACATGGAAGAAATGAGAAAAGACACCCCATTGTTTCTCAAGGTATTACATTTTCAGCTCACTTGATAGAAGACTCAGCTTCAGGATCAGTATTTGGATATTTTATATGCACTCTACTTCTTAGGGAGGTCTAAGGATATTCGGACATAGAATATTATGATCAAGATGCGGCACATAATTTTCAGACAAAATGTACGTCTTTAAAGTGGATTGCCAACCATCTAATTTCCCCCTTGTTTCTTCCTACAAGAGAAGCCACACAAGGAACCAGGCAGAGGAACAAAGATGGGTCTTTTCCTCACACAAAAGTCTGCACAAGGCAAGGCGGATGGCTCTCCACCGTGCACAGATGCGTGGCTGTGAACCACATACCCTTCTTTTCTTCTTGGAAAATGGTCTCCAATTAGTCTAGGACACTAGATGAACTGCTGCTAAGGAAAACGTTCATTACTTTCTGCAACAGTGAATGCCATTGAGTTATATCAGCGATTCTGAATTCTTTTTTCCTGCAAAGGCCCCATTTGGCCTCTAAATCTCTTTCACAACCCCTCCTCCCCTCTCTTAAAAATGTTTCCTATTCACTGCGAGGCTCTCATCCAAGGAAAATAGATGGCGGTGGTGAAGGACCTGGGGGATGGGGACAGAGACGCAGAAGGAAGCTTGTTTTAGCGAAGGGTGGGGGGTGGTGGTAAGGGTTACTCCCCACATAACGCTCAGACGCTTATCAGGGGGTCGGAGGGCTCTTTTGGCAAACTTCACGTTAGATCCAAACACTCACCCCAGTCCACTGGAATGCACGAATTCATTTGACAGGTTAGAGAAGAAAGGTTTTAAAGCAATTAATTTTTTTCCCTAAAAATATGAAATGACTTTGTGCGGAAGGAAAAAAAAAAAACAACTGGTAGCTAATGAGGAAGACTTTTTTTTTTTTTTTTTTTTT